>NC_080064.1:32860355-33163633 GCF_949987535.1 Balaenoptera acutorostrata | reverse complement strand
GTCATTAGTCAGGCATGTTTTCTTCTTCCAGAAACCGTGTTGTATTTCCTCCTGTATGTTATACTTGTCCAGTTATCATACACTGTATTTCAGATTCTAACTACACGCCTAGGATGAAAAGTGTATTTGGCAACTGGGAGTCTCCTAAAACCCCCTCTCAAGAACAAGGGTCCCATTGGCAGTCTGTTGACACACTGGAAATAATATGCTGGTCAAACTGAAGGAAACTCTGGTGCTTTAATTACACCTAATTTTGTTGACTGCATTTACAGCAAAAAAATGCACACACACACACACACACACACACATGTATATACATACACACACATATTATTCTGTTTGATCTAGTATGCCCAACATGTCCATCTGAAGAATTTGGAGCTGGGAATCACTAACATCTAAATCCAAATCAAGGTAAAGAATTCACTGATGGTTGGTCCATCCCTGTGGCAAAAGTTTGCTCCATGATACCTCATGGTCTTGATTCTATAGCTGGCTTTTTTCTACTTTTTTTTTTTCTTTATGGTCTTAGAGTATTCTGGTAGCTGTTCTTCAGATTCCCACCTGGGCTGATTAATAAGCAAATTATTTATTATGAACAAAACTTGAAAGATTTACAACCAACCCTAAAGGCATTGATGTCCAGACTTCGGTCCATGTATTTCTTCTTCTCATATTTATCTCGAATAAATCCCTCGACAGCTCTGCAGAAAGCTTATTAAGGATAAATCAAACAAATCTTTTTCATGGAATGACTATAAAAGGTCAATTGGTATCCCATGGAACATCGTTCTCCTCTCTCCCTCCTGCCTGGTTTCCCCACATGGCTCCTGTCTCTTCACGTGGGGTTTCCCTGACCAAAACCTTTAAATGCCTCCTTCGTGGTTACTGCAGGGAATCACCATTTCCTAGGATTTTCCTTCAGAGTAATGATAGTAGAAAATGGGATCAATCTTCATTTTGACATCAGTGGAGCCTGTGGCTATTCTAGAATACAGGTAAAGCAGTCAATTATCTATTTTAAAGCCCTTAAGTCAACAAGTCTTAAACAAAGGCACCCAAGTGCCCCTTATAACCTCTTGTGCCCCACTGCCAGATTCTGATCAGTGGATCCTCTGCAGGGCCCCAAATCTGCATTTAACAGGTTCCACCTGCACCCACCAAAAGCAAACTCTAATAAGATGGTCTACAAACCACATTTTGAGAAGCACTGCGTTCAGGGGGTTTGGTTTTGTGAGCTGGGTGCTATCTCCTTTGGAGGGGATGGGGGAAGAAAGTTATGGATTCACTGGTCAACAACAATTAATTCTTTGAGCTAGGATATAAAAAGGTGTTAAAAATGAATGGCAGTTTTGCTAACTCAACATAGCACAATAAACTATTCTTTTTATCAAACAATGGTTTCAGAGATCCAAAAATTATTGGAGATGTCACTTTATGGAAGAATTCACAGTGAACCACTGCAGTCTTAATTCCTGAACAAGTCTTCCCCATGTGACACCACCATTCTGACATTAGAAAGTATACGTGGACTTCCTATGTGTCTTGGTTGCAGGAGAGAGGAAAAGCCAGACTTCGACTAATCCATATATAAATATGGCCCAGTCAGATCATGGGTTCTGAGTCTTGTGTGACTCTCCCAAAACACCAAAAAAACCACTCAGCCTTCTGAGTTGCTCCAGAAAAGATACGGGTCTATTTGAGGTCGCCGAAAGGTCTCAGGCAGGTAGGCTTCATAAAGTCGGTTTGCCTTTCCATTCCCCATCTCTTGCATGCACTGCAATAAAAAAGATGTGGAAACAAGGAATGTCACATCAGGAAAGAACTGAAAAACTTCTCACCCAATTGTACCATTTTACAATTGAAGAACCAAGCTAGGGAGTGGCAGCACCGAGATTTAAACCTGTATTCTGATTTCCAATCCATGATTCTCTCTGCTCTACTCCCAACCATTTACTTTCACAGCTGTCTTTCCTGCCACCCCTCCTCCTTTTATTGAAAGATTTGTCTGACAGGATACACTTAATTCAATAATAATTCAAGATCCCATTTCAAAGTCCAAGACATAGCTGCCAATCAAAATGTCTACTTGGCAGGCAATAATCAGTGCCTAATCAGGCAGGCAATAATCAGGAACAACTACAATTCTGAGTTTATAGCAGTAATTAACCTATTCCGCTGTATTACCAATAAATGTGTTTCTCATTAGGCTTTTGAAAGACTCCTTAACACTTCTGAGAGAGAAATTCCAAGATTTTCAAAAATCTTCAAATTCCCAAATACCTCCATGGCATGTAATTTCCTTCATAAGATGCAGTAAAGTGTAACTGGAAAATATAACTAACCTTTTAGTCCTTTAGTGAATCCATAAAAATAATCTAAAGTAACTTCTAAAGCCATTTTCTGTTAAGAATAACCTCTTATTTCTAACACCAACATTAGCAGCTGGTTTTCTTTGGAGCCTCTTTCCCCCCAAAAAAAGGAAAAAAAAAATTTTTTAATTACTTTAACAAGTTTCAATGCAGGAAGAGAATATAGAACAATGAAGCCACATCGAGGTGCAGCACTTGGGCCAGGCTGGACTCACTAACTTAAGTGTCTCATGCCCAGCCCGCCAACCTAACAGCAAGCAAGATTCATATATGCATTTCTGCAATAAAACATTATTATAAGTCTATGTGTTGGAAGGTTTTCTTTTCTTAAGTGAGTATCTAAAACTATAAACGTTAGATCTGCAAATGCCAAGGCCCTTAGAAAATCATCCAAGGATTCCCCCTTTATACCTTCATGGATCCATGGGGTCCTAGTCCATAGACTCTTTGTGCTTTGAAGGAAGCAAAATATAAGTAGAATAACTTGTGTCTTAAATATAAAGATTAAAAATGTTAAATGTGACATAAGTGTTTAACAACTAAACTTTCCTTTACCTTCGCCTTTATGCCCAGTTTGACTGAAATGCATCCGGGACTATTTTTACATGGAAGTATGGGAGCAGTTGACTCACTCTTGGGCTGTGTAAATACCTGGATCTGTTCCTGAGTCCACTGGTCGAGGTTAACTGACTTTACCCTGGATATGTGCACCCCGAGATTCCTGTGGATTCCAGCACATCGAATGCAGATGAACACACCAATGTTCCAGGAGGCCCATCGTGGTCCTGTGGAGGTCAGGAACAGGGCAATAAAGTACAAATTAAAACAACATTCAAGACCCAAAGTGGAATATTTAGATTATCAGACAACATTTCTGCTAGAACATAAGTAAGAGAATTGTTACCACAATCATCTTTAGAAAACTTTTTTTTAGATTTTATTTTTATTTTTTTGGCTGTGCTGTGCAGCTTGCAGGATCTTAGTTCCCCAACCAGGGATTGAACCTAGGCCCTGGCAGTGAAAGTGCTGAGTCCTAACCACTGGACCGCCAGGGAATTCCCATAATCATCTTTCTCTAAAAAATTGGTTTTGTTCATTCCTCCAAGAATCAGCTTTCTTTAAGTTTAAATTTTTTAAGTGTACAATACAGTGGTTTTTAGTATTCTCAGACAGTTGTACACCATCACCACCATCTAATTCTGGTGATGGTGTACACCCCAAAAAGAAATCTCAAGCCCATTAGCAAGCACTCCCCATTTCCTCCCAACTTCCCCCCACCCCAGCCCCAGGCAACCACAAATCTACTTTCTGTCTCTGTAGATTTGCCAATTCTGGACATTTCATATAAATGGGATTATATAATGTGTGGGCATTTGAGTATGGAGCAGCTTTTTACAGTGTCTGATAATATGAGTGTTGAAATGCAAATATTATAATACTGTTACTCATGGTTTTTAAAAATCCCAGGAGAACAATGGGAAGTCATGTCACATTCTATTTAGTATCTTACACGAACAGCCCTCCCTCAAGAAACATTTCAATGGTAGTGAGACCTGGATTCAGTTTTCCTACTAGGAAAAAAGATACAGACATGCCATGCCAGCTCAAGGCTCAGCCTGAAATTTAAAACTTTGTTTATCTTCCCCTCCCAACCAGGCCTATAAAATATGCATCCAGATTCACTTAATAGGATCCTTTCCCCTCGGGCTGATGTCCCTACTTTACCCAACTACAGAATTATTTAGATTCACAATTGTCAAATAATAAAGATACTTATAGCAATAAAAAAGAAATCTCAGATATGTATTTCAGTAAAATTCTGTTACATAATCTCCTGCCAACTTTGCTCACCCTAATAATCACTCTGGGAAATTTTCAAACTCTTCTTCATAATTTTTATACAGGATAAAACTGACTTACTTTTATATGACACCTGCCAAACACTTGCTGAAAAATCACTAATATTTCCTCTGCCATCATTCCACTAAGCAGAAATTTACCACATAAAAGAAGCATGATGTCAAAGTTAGAGGTTTTGATAAAGAGGTGAAAAGACACTAATTGATTTTCTACAGAGATAAACAGGACCTGCATTTGGAGCAACAAAGGACATGAGGTTTCAATTCTGCTGGACACAGATAATAGTTTGGTTGGTCTAAGGGTTTTGGCAGCAGTTTTAATAAGGGAATGCTAGAATCATATGGCAGAAAATTATTCTTAGAAATTTGAATCCACAATTATTATAAGTAAGAATGTAATTTTTGGACAAAGATATTACTGATACTATGGCAAAAACTACAAATACAGAAGGCTCAAGTCCTCCTTATAACCACCAGGTGGTGTTCTCGGCCTGAAATTTTATCCCAATACCCTCTTACTGCTCTAATCTTGCTAGGCTCAGATAGATTTATCTTCTAAAAAGACCTTCAGTCCCTTCAAATCCCCAGACAGATTTGCACAGTAGATCTGCTATGTAGCCAATAAACACACAAATGATCCACACACTTCTTTCAGTGGGAATTAACATAAACACAAAACAGAAAACCTAAATAGATGTGAATGAGGTTCCTTAGCGTGCTGTATGTCTATTTTGGGTTACAGTTTTCATAAAGGAACTCAGATAAAATCTAAATTATACAGGAGTTTAAATAGGACCAAAAGTTAATATTTCATGTTTCTTTACCATTTTCCCTTTGCTCTAGATTCTAGAACTCATAAGATAGTTACATTATATTTGTTTGCTAACAAAATTAGAAGCCAAAATTCTAGCCAAAATTAGTGTAGAAGCTACACTAATTAAAAGGTAGCTGTGGTGCAGTGGTTAAGAATCTGCCTGCCAATGCAGGTGACACGGGTTCGATCCCTGGTCCAGGAAGCAACTAAGCCCATGCGCCACAACTACTGAGCCTGCGCTCTAGAGCCCGCGAGCCACAACTACTGAAGGCCACACGCCTAGAGCCCGTGCTTCGCAATAAGAGAAGCCACCACAATGAGAAGCCCGTGCACCGCAATGAAGAGTAGCCCCCCGTTCACTGCAACTACAGAAAGCCCGTGCTCAGCAACAAAGACCCAACGCAGCCAAAAATTAAAAAAGTAAAAAAGTAAAAAGTTACCTGTGTAATGTTATGCTATTTGCTTCCTGACCCTAAGTCTGGAGAAGGTGATTCCCAAACATCTAAGCTACTGTCACAACCGCGGAATTTCTCCAGATCCCGTTCCAGAGTATTTAACGTCTCTTTGCCTCGGAGGAATACAAGACTAAATCCTGATATTCTGGAGCCACTAACAAGGCCTCAGTATAGAAACACAGGCAAAAAAATTTTCATGAAAGGTCAGAGGAAGCCTTCTCTGCTCCCCCTCCCACATCCCTCCTACAACCTTTTCCCTGTGAAATACAGACAGTTCTATCTCAGACACTCAGCCTCCTTTAGTTTTAAGCCACTAGATTTATTAATCAATAACTGCATGCTCCATAAAGGATTCTGAAATTGGAGAAAAGGAAAACACAGGAGAGATACTTATATGGCTGAAAATATGGGAAAATGGTGTTGTTATTAAAAGCATAATCTTTGCAGCCAGAAAAAAACTTACATTTCGAAGGTCAGCTTTATCAATGATTAGCTGTGTGACCTTCAGAGAGATACTTAAGCTTCCTAAACCCCAGTTTCCTCATCTACAAAATGTGTACAATAATATTCACCTCACAGTGCTGAGAATGTGGAGGGGTAATAATAAAAGAGAGCTACATATAAGAACATGAGATTTCTGGAACCCATTTCCCATTCATCTCCTTCATGATAAGAGCATGTTTTGTTTTTTTTTTAATTAATTATTTTTGGCTGCGTTGGGTCTTTGTTGCTGCGCCTGGGCTTCCTCTAGTTGCGGCGAGCGGGGGCTACTTTTCGTTGTGGTGCGCGGGCTTCTCATTGCGGTAGCTTCTCTTTGTTGCAGAGCACAGGCTCTAAGCATGCGGGCTTCAGTAGTTGTGGCACGTGGGCTCAGTAGTTGTGGCACGTGGGCTCAGTAGTTGTGGCTCGCGGGCTCTAGAGCGCAGGCTCAGTAGTTGTGGTGCACGGGATTAGTTGCTCCGCGGTTGTGGGATCTTCCCTGACCAGGTCTCGAACCCGTGTCCCCTGCATTGGCAGGTGGATTCTTAACCACTGTGCCACCAGGGAAGTCCGATAAGAGCATGTTAACGAATTCATATGTATAAACCAACACTATGCAACACCACAGAATGCTGCTTGTTAGACAGGAATGTGAGTTCTAGTCCTAAAACGTCAGAATCAAAATCAACGGACTGAAGAGCAGAAAGAAACTTACCCTCGATACAATTTCAAAGTCTTCTAGAAAACATGAAATTTTAAGCAGCTTCTTTTATCTCCCTCAAAATATTCCCTGAGAATATACTACTTAAACCCCCAGCTGTTCCCCTTTTCTGTTATACGCCCCCGCCCTGCCCTGGTGTCCATACACGCCTCCACTGCACACACAGAGGAAGGTGGGAAGCTGACAGCCATCTGATGTGCCTGGATTCCACAGTACCTGGTACTGTTGCTACAAGGCCAGCCTAGGATACATGCAAAGATAATCCAATTGTTCCATACACACTGGCCATGGCAACCAGGGAGAAAATATAAAAGATACCATTTTGAAGTTGAAAATGGAAAGAGACTCTGAGAGGCAATATTTCAAACCATTTTGAAAGCAAAGACGATAGACAGCAATATAAACTGGTAGTGATTAGCACAACATAAGAGCAAGGTCATGGCTAAGTGAACATATTCATCAGGGGCCTACAAGCAGGCTCAGGAAGCATTAAGCAATATTAAAATTAACAAATACTCACTCTGCAATGAGGGATCAGTAAAAATGAAGAAAGTATATGGATTTGGCTAATCTGTCAAGAAATCAGCTCTAGTAAGTACCAGCCCAGTATCAGGGAAATCTGGGCTTACACTGACTAGTTACATGCCTTTTGACAAGATTCTCCAGGGCTTATTTCTCCATTTGTAAAATGGAAAGCATATAAATAAATCCCATTTACATTCAACTACTGGATGGCTTCTACATAACCGAGTTAACTACTGATGCCCAGCTGCAAATTTTTTTTGCTGCTGGAACTTCCCCCATCACCAGAGCTACTAGGCCTAGGAGGGTTCTGGGCTTGAGAAATCAGCAGAGAGAAGAGAACTAGAGTTACAGATAGCTTGAAGCTACTATTATAATAATTACAACTTGTTGATCTCTAACCTACAGAGTTCCAAAACATAAATGTTAAGGGGGAAAAAAAAACATTGCTAAATCAATGGATACCCATAAATTAGACCTGCCAGCATCGTGGAGCTGTTGAAAAGCTCTTCAGCAGCAAGAAGGGTCAAGGAAGGGAGAGAAATTCTCTTCCATCTTCCATCCAAGCCCTGTTGAATCTACCTTGGAAACTTGCCCAGGATCTATCCATTTCTACCTAGACCTTCTCATATCTCACCTATAAGCATTCATTTTTTTTTAAATGGGCATAAGAGTTTTTGTTAGCTCTTCTTTAAAAATTTTTATTGAAATATAGTTAATTTACAATGTTGTATTAAGCATTCATTCTTTTACTATTATTTGTTGAGTACCTACTATGTGCCAAGCACTCTGCCTGCTAGGTACCAGGAATACAAAAGCAGAGACAATGAAGATGAAATTCCCTATTTCAAAGAGCTCACAGACTAACAACTAAACAGACTCCCACCAGAATAATCTCTCCAAAACACAAATCTGTACAGATCAGGCCCTCAAATGTAAACTTTTCATGTAGTCTCAAATATAGAGGTGAAAATGTAAATTGGTGCTAATTTTCTGAATGGCATATTCCAAACTGAACTCTCAATCTCTTGCCACAAAACCTGTTCTTCCTCCATTCTTCTCCATCTTAATCAATTACACCTCCATCCGTTCAAACGCAGCAGTCAGAAATTTATACATCATTTTTTATACCTGTCTTCTTCAACCGCCATATCTACACCATCACCAAGACCAAATATCTCTCAAATCAGTATCTCCTCTCTCCATCTGCAACACTATTTCTCTAATCCAAACTCACCAGATCTCTTGGACTAGTGCAATAACCTCCTAATTAATGTCTCTCTCCGCTTTTACATTCCCTTCTCCTCCAACACCAAACCAAAACCATTCTCTGCAAAACAGTCAGCTTGAGCTCTTAAAGAAGCAAAAGTGACCTTGTCACTCAGCTGCTTAAAACCTTTCTAGGGAAGCCTGCCTTCTGTCACTGTTGGATTAAAGAACAAAATCCTTAACGTGGTCTCCAAGGTCTTACATGATCTGGCCCATGGCTACTTCCCCAGCTTCTCAACTCCAATCACGCCAGCCTTCTTTCATTTCCTCAAAACACCAACATGTTCTTTACTTAGGGCTTCTGGCCTTTGTACACGCTGCTCTCACTGCCTAAAGAGCTCCTTCCCCAACCACTATCCACCCCTTGTAGCCTGGTCAACTCCTATATATCATGAAGGTCTCAGCTGAAAAGCTTCTTCCTCAAAGGAGCCTTTCCTTGGTCCCCCAACCTAAACCAGATTATATTCTCTCTTCCATCTTTTCTTCTGGTTTTTACACTTCGTTATGGAAAATTTCAAACGCACAAAAGCCGAGCATAATTAACCAGCAGCTTCAGCAATTATCAACCTCTGGCCAATCTTATTTTAGCTATACTCCCACACACTCAACTCCCAACCTTGGAATATTTTGAAGCAAATCCCAAATATCATACCATTCAATCTGTATATATTTTGGTATATACCTCTAAAAATAAGGACTTTTCAAAGGTTATAAACTTTCATTTATTTTACCCTTTACTTTTTCTTTCTAAGTTGTACCATATTCTATCATATATTTATTTGTGTGATTGCTGAACATGTCTTTTCCACTAAACTATAAGTGCCACAAGAGCAGGCAGATCTGTGATGTTCACTGTTACATTCCCAGGACACAGCACAGTTCCTCGCACACAGCAGGGAGGCAAAATTTGTTTAAAAATTAATTAAAAGTAAGTAAATCCTTTGAACACCACCCACCCCCGCTGTAAGAATTCATCAGGGAAACAACAGGTCAAGTACACAAAGAAATATATTAAGAATGTTCATTAATATATTAATGTTCCAACAAAAAACATCAACAGATTCCATAAAAGAACTATGAGATCACTACTCAGTTAGGGAAAAGAAAATTGTAGCTCTTTATTTAATATAGAAACATGTCCATGTTATATTAATTATAAAATACAATTTTAAACAGTATAAACAGAACAAATCAAACCATTTTTGTTTAAGAATGTGAATAAATGTATATGTATGCACAGAAAAAAATGTCTAGAAGGATATATGTAAAATATTAAAAGCTATTATTTCTGGGTAGTGGGATTGTGAAATATTTATTTTCCTATTTTTTTATATACTCTCTGAATTGTTTGCAATGAACTTGTATTACTTTTGTAATGAGAAAAAACAGTACAGGTATTTTAAAAACAAAACAACAGAGCCATCCATGGCTCCTTACTGGCTGCAAGATAAGTTGAAACTCCTTAGCATGATAATAAAGCCCTTTAAGAGCCCGTGCTTTACACAGGATGAGCAAGTCATCATTCTGAAAAATGTCATGACTCACGCCTCTTTGCCTACACCTTCTTCCTACCTGAAATGGCTTTCTCCTCCAATCCCTGCTCAAAAACTTCAAAATCTAGTCTAATGTCACCTCTTTCTGTGAGGCCGTCAAGGGAATAAATCTTGACCTTTGCTATGGCTAAGAGTCCATTGCATGCTTTGCTCTTCCAATACTTAATATCTTATTACAGTTAGCTGTTTATGAGACTCTCTTGCCTTAAATAGACTATCAGCTCTGGAAGGCAAGGACCTTGTCCCTTCATCATTAATCCCAAACATTTAACACCATACTTGCAAGTAGTACATACAAAATAAGTATTTGTTAAATGAAGTCGTCAATTAACAAGATAAAAGGCATACAATTTTTTTCTGTTTTGCAAAATGAAGGGAGAAGAACTTTTCAAACACTTTCAAGGCAAAGATATTACACAGAAAAGGGATTAGGTTACTTTGGTGAGGCTCCAAAGGCAGAGGTAGCACCAGTGAGTAGAAGTTGATTTGGGCACACTCTGGGGAAGAATTTCCTAACTAATAATTAAGGTTGTGTGAAAACAAATGCAGCATATCCAGAAACAGTGGAATCCTAGTAAGCGCAAGTGTTCAAGAAGAGGCCGGATGATCAACTCTCAGGGGTGGTGGAGAAATGATCCCTGCACAGTGGGTGGGGTAAACCATGAGCTGTAAAGTCCCTTCTAGTATCATTGTTCTACTGGCTGATTTGTAGGAAATTTTCATGTCCCTTCCTGCTTGAAATTCAGTGGTTCTGAAGGTACAACGTGAGATAATCTATGAAGATGTTAGGTCTTTTTTTTTTTTTTTTTTTGGCCGCATCATGAGGCCTAAAGGACCTTAGTTCCCCGACCAGGGATCAAACCTGTGCCCCCTGCAGGGGAAGCACGGAGCCCTAACCATTGGACCTCCAGGGAATTCCCTGAAGATGTTAGATTTTGATGAATCTAAAAATATGAAATCAAATTCAGTTCATGGAGCCTATGATTGGCACTGAAAGCTGGTTTAAACGTGACAGACACATAAGGAAGAACCTCCATCAACACATTTTGATTTGAAAATAGAGGCAAATTTCTCCTGAACTTGGCCTGTCATTAACTCCAGCATGAAATTCGAGAATCAAAGCGAAGCAGCAGCAGTATTTGTTTTAAGAACAATTCTAACGCTAGGTACCTCAGTTCCACTCATTATATCCCTTCAACCCTTGATTCACTACAAAGAAGAATACACATAAACACCAGTGGCATCTTGGAGAAATTAAGTAGGGCTATTAAGAGGTATGTTTATCAGCCTATTTCCATCTACACAAAAGAGAATTCACCTAGTTCCCTATTCCAAAATAACAATAAACAGTAACTTTGAACCTCTGTAAGTACAAACATTTTAAGGAACCATGAGGCCAAAATAAAAGCTTACTCAATCAACCTCTGCTCTCAGTACGCTCTGCAAGAGAAGTAAGTCCCTTTCCATCCGGTACATCTTGTAAGAATGTTGTTTCCTTTTGTCAAAAAGAGACACTGTCCACGTTCATATATTTGAAAAAGCAGAAGTTAATCTTCTTAAATGTTTGAGACAAAACAAATTGAAAGATTTCTGAGATTGATTAGAGAATAAAGGTAAATACTACACCAAGGAATTTAAAATTGGAAAATCAGAGGTGGAAAGAACATTAGAAGTCGGTGAGTCTAACCTTCTCATTAGTCACTGAGATCCTTTTATCTGGTTCCTCCCTAAACAGCTCTGGTACTAAGTCAGTTATGTACCATTTCAAAAGGAAGGCCATTCTACTGTTGGATGGCATTGAATACTAGAGATGACTTCTTTACACTGAGTCCCATTAATCTGCCTTCTTACCATTTTTACCTCCTGTTGCTGCTTCTATACTACTCCCATATTTATATAAAATAACAAAAAATGCAAGATACAGATAGAGGTTTGGAGATTCTAGAAGAAGAGAGCAGCTATTCTACACTCAACTAAAATACAAGCCAGTTGAGCCAACTTAATCCAGGAGGTCAATGACAGAACAGATGTAGCGAACAAACTGCTATGATATCCATGGAGACAAAGCAAAGCAACATTATCCTCCTATCAGGTAACCAGAAAAAGGTGGTTAGTGAAGTAGAACACTGCTGAGCACTCATTGATGAAATAATTAGTTAGTCTACATCTAAACCCATTTCAGCAGATAACTTAAAATGGTCTTTGGGGCTTCCCTGGTGGTGCAGTGGTTAAGAATCTGCCTGCCAGTGCAGGGGACAGGGGTTCGAGCCCTGGTCTGGGAAGATCCCACATGCCGCAGAGCAACTAAGCCCGTGAGCCACAACTACTGAGCCTGCGCTCTAAAGTCCGTGAGCCACAACTACTGAGCCCGAGTGCCACAACTACTGAAGCTCCCGCGTGCCTAGAGCGTGTGCTCCACAACAAGAGAAGCCACCGCAAGGAGAAGCCAGCACACCGCAATGAAGAGTAGCCCCCGCTCGCCGCAACTAGAGAAAGCCCGCACACAGCAACGAAGACCCAACGCAGCCAATAAATAAATTCTTTTTAAAATAAAATAAAATGGTCTTTCTCTAAAGACATTAAAGCTTGTAACACTAGGAAATCAACAGGGAAGTGGAATGGGGACTAGTGGGAAAAAAGGAGGAGACATTGTTAATCTTTCTCTTGCTGTTAGCAGTGCTTACAGACAATGGATTGGCCTTGACTTTGCTCTGCTTTGGAGCGGGGGTGGTGGTGGAGAAAATTAAATACAATTGATAAAAAGCCTACAGAAAGTAATGAGCCTAAAACAATAAAACAGCCAAAGGGCCAGCGCTAGAACAAGGCACATGTCTACTGCTGGGTGCAGCAGCTTTCTCAGCTTCTCTATACACTGGCTATTCATTTCCTTTAAATCCTAGGAAAACCAGTACTTGCTCTGGATTAGTCCAGTAACATGCTTGTACGTATCTCATGGTATTTACCTGACCCCTGCTAGCCACAAAGCTATGGGCTAAAAGATAATAACTGTATCTCTAAAATTAATTAAACTACTCTGAAAAGACTGAAGGAAGGGCAATTAACTTTTAGTAAATTTAGCTCCACATCAATCTTATCTGCCTTATTTATTATTGGAAGGTAGAGATTTATTGCAGGTTAGGCTCTAACTCTTTCTTTCTGGCTATCCCAGCAGTTGACGGTAACTAATGTATACTTAGGTGATGTTTCTGGTAATAAAGACTATGAAATCAAACAACCTGTACCTTTATTACTCAACTCTATTTCCCAGAATACTTCAGAAGGAAAAGGACCAGGTCCTAGCTTGAACTTTTTTTTTTTTTTTGGCTCTGAAAAGGACATTCTGCCAAGGTATGTGCTGATGATGTCACTGCCCCATTCAAAGACATGTAACTTAGACCCCCACTGTCAACTGAACTCCAAACTAAGTGTGGCTTAAATTCTTCCATGATCTGGGCCTTTCTAGAATCAATTCTTGTTATTCCTCTTCTTACTTCTATACACCAACAAAGACATCACTTCCTCTAAAATGGTGTGTGTAGCTGCCAGCTGCCAGGTTCCAGCCACACAGAGAAATCTGAGAGGGTGACTCTCACCCACAGACACCCAGAGGCCTTTCTCTGATTTGGGGACAAGAGGCAGACTGAGGGACTCCCGGACAAGGTGAGTCCCTGATTCTACCCAGAGGGCCTCCGACTGCCACAAGGGTGTCTTTCCAGCCAGTCCTGGAGCAGGCAGCTGTGCAGTACTGCTGGTGGTGCTCTCTAAAAGCCTGAAACAAGGCCCAAGTCTCTTGGGGTTTCCCTGGGAGGTTCTGGTATGTGATGCTATGATTGTTTTCATAGTAGAGAGCTGATAAATTTTAAAGAGGGGAAAAGAGCTAGCCAAAACATCTTCTGCCCGGGTTGAAGAATCTCATAAAGTCAGTGAGAAGATTAGACTGATTACACAAGCTGATGCCTGCAGCAGAGGCCAGTCCTCTGACGTTACAAACCTTGAGTATGGCAAAACGTAATAATCTAAACATGTCCACCTCTTTACTTGAGAACACAGTAGATTTTCTCGAAAAAGAACTAGAAGTGAGCCCTTAAACTTTCACTTCATGAAGGGATGGTGGCTTGCCTTCAAGGACATACACGGTTACTCAAAGATACGTCAAACTCTCTCCAACCCTTAGTGACTGGTGCCAAAACACCCTAAAAGCGTCTCAGAAGAATGCAGAACAACTTCAGAGGGAAAGAATGGATGGTATGGTTGAAAACACTCATTTTCAGGAAAGCCTAGGATTGCTTTCCCGAGAAGCTGCAGGATGGGGGCATAGAGTGTGGGAAATGAAGAAAAAAAATGTTTGAAAACTCAACTACACGGGTGAAATAGGTTGTAAATCATAAAAACAGCCAGCTAAAAAGATCTATAACAAAAACTGTGCTGGAGAGGACAAATTTACCTGCTCTCTTTAGAGATTATGTGGATGATGGCAATTTGGGATTAGACAAAAAGAATGGATCAGAAAATGGAGACCACCTAGACTATGAGTCAGAAGTCGATTCAAAGAAACTCATCCATGCTGTTACTTAAATGTTTCCTTAAAAAGGCTCGAAGGAGAAAAGCAAGGAACATTTTAAAAATTATGTGAAGATGGGCTTCCCTGGTGGCACAGTGGTTAAAAATCCGCCTGCCAATGCAGGGTACACGGGTTCGAGCCCTGGTCCAGGAAGATCCCACATGCCGCGGAGCAACTAAGCCTGTGCGCCACAACTACTGAGCCTGCGCTCTAGAGCCTGTGAGCCACAACTACTGAAGCCTGCATGCCACAACTACTGCAGCCCGCACCTAGAGCCCGTGCTCCACAACAAGAGAAGCCACCGCAATAAGAAGCCCGCGCACTGCAACGAAGAGTAGCCCCCGCTCACTGAAACTATAGAAAGCCCAGGCACAGCAACAAAGACCCAAAGCAGCCAAAAATAAATAAATTAATTTAAAAAAAAATTATGTGAAGACAATCAAATGAAAAGGAGCTTACAAGTCAAATGAGAAATTTCCAAACTGAGCAACCCTCTTTGCAATTTGAATATTCACAGCTTGAAAGTGAAATTCAAAAGCTTCAGCTGAAACTTCAAATAGTGACTGAACTACATCAAGAACATATAATGAAACTTTGCACAAAGTTAATCAAGGAGGGAATTTACTGCTTAGAAGTAAAGAAGAAACTTCCCAAAGTGTACCAAAATATCAGCAGTGTACGCCCCAAGTGCAACTCCTACAGAAAGCTGGCCAAAGACCTAGAGAGAGAATTGGAAAGAAACATTTCCTTCTATCAAAGATGGATCATGTCCCATGAGAAAAAACCCTCAACAAAGTTGCTTGGCATCTCTGTTGACTGAGAGAAAGCTCAACAAGCTAAGAAAAGAAACGGTCACAGGAGACAAAATTGGCCAAAGCAGGGTTTAAATTCCAGCTTTCCCCCAGGGGCTCCTCTGCCCCGCTATTCAGCAAGCAGAGGCCCGAGAGGGTCAAGGAATCCCTCTCCTTCATCAGGTTCCCAGGGAAGGAGGAGGTCAAACCGTGAGGGCTGAGGGACCCAGGGTCATGTCCAGGTTTAATTCCAGAGCAGCCACCTCCTAAATATCCACAACCATAGTAGGACATCTGCCTAATGTTTTCCGTCTTTAAAAGTCCTCTTGATTTCTCTCTTTAGTTAATGGCTGTTATTCAATTGATGCTACATTTGCTTTCACTATAATTCCTAAGATAGGGTTTAATATAATGCTTAAGAATATATTATTTCAAGCAGAAGCTAACACACCATTGTAAGGCAATTATACTTCAATAAAGATGTTTAAAAAAAAAAAGAATATATTATTTCCACTTCATTGGACTCTCTAGAATTGGACAGCATACCTGCTATACTTTGGCTGCAATAAAAGATCCTCTATTACTTAAAGCATCAATTGAAGTTTGGTGCGACCAGGTGGAGGCATTTGAAACAATACAGGAAATGCAACAAGCTGTCATTAAAAATCTATAAAAGTAACAATATTTATCCTTATAAATTTTGATTGGTTTTTAAAACAATGTAAAAATAAACAAAAACTAAATAACAACATCCCCAGCTAATCTCAGTACTATTTTTATTGGTTTAGCCCTAAATGCATAGATTAGGGGAATTGACATTTTCCAATTTTTTGTTTCTTGTTTTTAAATTTCTCTTTAACCTCTGTTATTTTGTTTAGCAAATGCTTTGCTGTTGAAATGTTTTAAATTTCTATGAAGTCAAAATAAAAGTTTTCCCTTCTAAAAAAAACCAGTATGTTCATAGCTCTTGTTAAACAAATGCTCCCATGAGAGACCAGTATGAAAGTTGTGGTACACAGTGCTGGGCCTCCAAGTGGGAAGCCCCTCTCTTTCTGGAGAATCTTGAGTTCGGCCTGGAGGGTGAGGTCTCTGGTTATGCCAGTAACCTTAGGAAGAGGCCTGGATGCCTATCCACTGAGAAATGAGTAAAAGAGCCCTAAGTGAGCAGCTGCACAGGAAGGCTAGTTGGGCTTTATCCTCTGGGTCAAGTTCTCTAGAGAGAACATTGCTGGTGCTGGGTCCTTAGACAGTACCTTTCACATGGAGGAGGACCTGGTGCTGAAAAAAAAAAAAAAATCAAGCAAGGTAACTAAAAATCTACACTGGTCCTATGAAGCTAAGGCAAGTGACCTCAGGATTCTGAAACAGAACAGGGACTGGGAACAAGCCGAGCGAGGTAGGATCAGAAGTTAAGCCTTCCAAGACAAGGGTGACTGTTTTTTAGTTTCATATATTTTGTGATAAGTTCCCTTTTTTGTTCCCTCTCTGTACTCAAAGTTCTGAATGGTGTTAACAGGGCTAAGGGAAAAGAATCAAAGGAAGTGATTTGTGTCTATATATGAGCCAGAGCTTTAGAGCAGAGGCAGCAATGCGATGAAAGCATCGATAATCCAGAAGAAGCACCCAAAGAGGGAAAGAGAAGCAGGACACGCTGGGGCCACCTGGGCAACTTTCCATCTCTACCTGTGGATTCTCTTTCCTGAATTCGTGTTTTGGAGGTTCACAGGTTTGACAAATAAGGAAAACTGGACTACTTATACTTTCTGGATCAACTTAATATTGCTCACAAATAGCTCTACGTGGGCTATTACTTCCATTTGCAAAACCTCATTTTGTGAAAATCTTGCTCCATCCACTGTCTCCATCAAGCCTTTTTTCCTTCCTCTTCTGACTCTCACAGTGGTCATTCTCCTGTGGCACTCATCTATGCTTGTTCTGTTGCTGGGTTTTATATTTGTTTTTATTTTGTGAGCTCCTTTAGGTAACAACTACCTAAGTTAGCATACTTTTTAAAAACCTAGAATGAGTATTTTTCTTATGTGGACTTGAGGTTTGAATCCCTTATTACTCAGAAAACCACACAAAGGTGATTTAAATATCCTACATAGAAAATTAGGAGGAAGGGTGTCCTTAATGTTCCTTGTAGCCTGGTTAGCTGGGATATTTTGGCTCTAGCTAATTTCCTCTACACAAAGACCCTGCTTAAAGCATTCATGAATAAGCAAGAAGAGTGGTAGCTGAGGCATGGCTTCTCTGAAAAGGGGAGGGAGGAAATAAAAAATAGCTGCTTTCATTGGGGGCAGGAAGGAGATTATTTGATTAGGAGCCAAACAGTGAGACTATCTCAGTACAAACAATTGTTTGGCTTGAAGGCTCCATGCGGCCAATTACTCCGGCGAAGGCTCAGCTGGAATGGAACACGGAGCCTGCCAGGACTGAGGGATAGAGACTGACACAGGCTCAAGTGTCTCAGTCACGGCTCTGGGATCGCAGAGCATCCCAGCAAGGATGCTCATAGAACACACTCTACCCCAATCAGCAAAGAGCATCATTCTGCACCCAACCCAGTGAAGAATGTGGATTGAAAAGAGATGAGAAAAAGATGACACTGGGGACAAATGTAAAGTAATTCAACCTAAAAAGAACATTTGGGGGTGGGGGAGAGATAAATTAGGACTCTGGGATTAACATATACACACTACTATATATAAGATAGATAAACAACAAGGACCTACTGTATAGCACAGGGAACTATATTCAATATCTTTTAACAACCTATAATGGAAAAGAATCTGAAAAAGAATATATATATATATATATATATATATATAACTGAATCAGTTTGCTGTACACCTGAAACTAACACAATGTTGTAAACTAACTACACTTCAAAAAAATGGTTAAAAATTTTTTTAAATAAAATAAAACCAACATTTTGTAGCAAAACCAATAAGGATAAAACCCAGATCTTATAAGAGAGCTAGAACATTTCAATCACTACCTCAATGGCTTTCATCAGGCTGGGGGTTGGATGTGTGTAGAGATGGATCGCTGAGCTAACAGCTGGGCAATCATTTCAAAGTCGGCCAGGTGGACCTGATATTTCAAAACTTGACATTATAATTAAACTAATTTCCTATCACTCATGACCTCACTTCAGGAAACAGATGTTTAACTCGATTCTCTAGAAGTTATTGTCTTCACCCCCTGGGGACATTTAGTTCTTTATGTTACTTCCCGTTACTTCCCGTTAAAGCCTTAGCTTCCTCTTTGCAACAACCAATAGCTTCTCATATTCTGAAAAAAATACTGAAGATGCAAAGGAAGCCTGCCCACTGAGGGGAGGCATATCTTTAGAAGAAGCTACCAAAGAAAGGTGACAGAGCTCTTGACCAATGAGATTGCTCTTCATCCTCCATCCCCAGGACAGGTAATAAGCAGCAGAGGACCAATATGAAAATAGATATTAAAAATAGCCACATTCAAACAGTACCACTCTTCTTTCTTTAGAGCAGTGCTTCTCAACTGAAGCAATTTTCCCCCCAAGTGGCAATGTCAATGTCTGGAGACATTTTTAGTTGTCACAACTGGCAGAAAGTTGGGGTGCTACTGGCATCTAGTAGGTGACGCCAAGGATGCTGCTTTACCTCCTATACAGGACAACCTCTCAACAAAGAAGTATCCGAAACATCAATAGTGCTGAGAAACCATCTTGAAGCCACTTAGTTTGAAGCATGTGAGATATAAGAATAGGCCAATCCTGGGCTTCCCTGGTGGCGCAGTGGTTGAGAATCTGCCTGCTAATGCAGGGGACACGGGTTCGAGCCCTGGTCTGGGAAGATCCCACATGCCGCGGAGCAACTAGGCCCGTAACCCACAACTACTGAGCCTGCGCGTCTGGAGCCTGTGCTCCGCAACGGGAGAGGCCGCGACAGTGAGAGGCCCGCGCACCGCGATGAAGAGTGGCCCCCGCTTGCCACAACTAGAGAAAGCCCGTGCACAGAAATGAAGACCCAACACAGCCAAAAATAAATAAATTAATTAATTAATTAAAAAAAAAAAAAAGAAAAAGAAAACAGTCTTTGGATTCACACAACTCCAATTTCAAATAGGAGTTCTACCACTTGCCAGCTACTGGGCCTGCACCAAGTTCCCCAAACTTTAAAAAAAAAAAAAAAAAAAAAAGAATATGCCAATCCTGTGGAAAAGCCGTTTCTCTTGTTCTGTAACAAACAGATAAACATTTAGATACAGAATTCCAAAACTGGAAAGAACCTTAAGGATTATCTAGTCCAAGCACAGCCGGAGAATCTAAGGCCCGGGGAGGTCAAGTCATTTACCCAAGTTCATAGACGAAATCACCAGCTGGACTGGAATGAGAAACATCTTTCTACACCCCAAATGTGTGTTATACATAGTAGATGCTCAATAATAGTCCCTAAATTGATATCCTATTCTTCAGGTGTTCTTTTCTCTTCTCACATACACACTCTCTGCTGCTGGAAAGCCCAAGGCCTGAGCTTGTGTGTGAAGGCTCATCCACACCCCTTCCCAGCCACGTTCCTCTTCCTCAGAGGAAGCCCAGAAGTGGAGGAGAGCGAAGAACAAGCAGCCAGGCAGAACTCGTTTTTCACTTGTTTGAAGGGAAGCTCGTGCTTTTCACACAGGCAGAGAGAGGCTTTACACAAAACCTTCCGAGTCAGCAAATGAACTCTTGTACAAGACCACAGACATGTGAACTTCTCCCTTCCACGACAGTGTGCAGCTTTCCCAACACATCAGAGGAGCCCCAACCAATGGCAAACAGATGGAAAACCAGTACGAGTTTAACTGAATCACAACCGTATCCAAAAGCTAGAGAACTTTCATCTCTACAGAAACAGCAGAATAGAAATGAATTCTGGGACCAAAGTACAGATGGTTAGTCCAGGGACACGCAGAATGTTAGTCATCGAAACAGTCCTGGCTTAAGGGAGCAGAGCAAAAAGTGGAGATTTGCCCTTTCAAAAGAAGATATTCACTATGTTTCAAAAGCCAGGTGTTTCAGAATTGGGTATAATGAGGTATGGGTCGGAAGGTATGGTGCAAGTGGGTGGCGCAAAGATGCCAGCCGTGTGGATAGAAAGTTCCTGCAAAGGGGACATTACGCAGAGGAACTCAGGGCAGGTCTCTTGGGGAAAAAAATCGTGGCTTCGAAAGAGCCAAAGCAAGGTTCTTCAGATTAGACAAACCTGTTCCAGCAGGAACAAGGGGAGCTTCTAAAAGTGTTGCAAGGTTATGATTAATCTCTATAGCACCTGAGGACAGTGTCTAAATATTTACTCCCAGTCCACAAAAAAGGCTAAAGGACTGCTATTTCAGCCACCCGTTTTACACTCCCTGCTCCATTTCCCCTAAAATGGTGTGTCTCACTGAGACCTCCTACGGAAAGGGCAGAATACCAGCTCTGTGACTGGCTCCAGCTTTCAAGGCGGTACAGATGCCAGAGCACACAAAAGAGATGGTGCACAGAAGCAACTGCCACAGAGCAACCTTGAGATTCACCTGCTTGGCTTCCTGCAATGTCACAGAGCTTCAAATATCTGAGTTAAGAGTATGAGGGTGACTTTCAGAAAACTAACAAGATTATGATCTGAACACGCATAACTAGAATAGTGTTCACGACGAAGACACAGACACTACGTACCCGATGCTGTGCTTTAGCTAACAGGAAAGCACAGGACTCAGTCCCTGACCTCACGGAATTCACAGTCTAAGGAAAGCTTTGTAAAACAAAAACAAAAAACAGTAGCTGTTATCCCCTTTCCACCAATGTAGGACTTCTAATCCTCCTTCCCAGTGGACTGAGTTTAAGTGAAGGAGGCCTGTATGAACAACATAAGATGCTGATCAACGGCCCAACAGTATTTCCACATACCAAGTATATAATGTGGAAATTGCACGTGAGATATAAGAATATATCTTGGCCCATCTTGCTGTGATCATGTCCCATAAATCTGTTCCTTACAGTCAAGCCGGGATTCTCCCCAGCTCTCTGTGCTCCTTGTCTCAAATGTCCACTGCCATGAGGCAGTTCAAAATGAACTGCCCCCACGGCAAGGCCATCCCTACATGGGCTCCACCCAGAGGACTCCCTGACAACTCCTTAAAATTAGAGGGCCCACATAACTACTCAACTCTGAACACATAAATAACCCATTAGTCTCACAGCAACACAAAAATTCACAATGTCTCATTATCTTATAACACTGAAAAATTAAGACCCAAGGGTCCAACAATTGGGCAAGAGTTAAGTAATGATATATTCAAACAATGGAATACAATAAAGGCATTTAAATGTTTTTAATGTCATGAAAAATGCTTATGATAAATATTAAGCAAAACAATGATATAAAATTATTATAGTATAAGCAGAAATAAAAAATGGGTGATAAGGATTATATGCAATATCTTCTGCATCATACTTTTTCATACTTTCCAATGATTTTCATCACAAATATGAATAACTTTCATAATGAGAAAAAATAAAGTTTTTGTTTTTTAAAGAAAAGCATTTAATGTTTAGCTAATAAGCACAACTGGTCTGGGAGTCTGTTCCTATGGTAACAAATTTTTTTTTGTTTTTCTTTTTTCTTTTTGGTCATCCAGCATGTGGGATCTTAGTTCCACGACTGGGGATCAAACCCCCATCCCCTGCAGTGGAAGCGAGGAGTCTTAACCACTGGACCGCCAAGGAAGTCCCTTTTTTCCCCTTATATGCATAAGAAATCTAATGAAACTGAGCCTTATTTTTACTCTGCCCTTGATTTGAGTCACTTGTGCCTGGTGCCTATTCACAGACTAGGCTCAAAACCAAGTCAGAACGTTCAGAGGAGGTGATTTGGAATCTTCCTGATTCCAATGTTGTATTTAATGATGCTTCCTTTCTCTCACATAAAAGCTAGTAACGTTAATAATAGCACTCACACTCTACGAAAGACCTTTGCTCAAAATTCTCCTCGGTCTGAAACAGTTCCTCCAACCCAACCCCTCACATCTACCTTCAGAGAGACAAAGTCCCCAGTCCTTACAGCTATTATTTCAATAAAAATGCTTTCAACACAGCAGAAGAGCCTGAATCTTTTCTTTCTTTCTTTTTCAAATCAGCTGTCGCACAAATCGGTTTCCATTAGGTCCGTTGTTGCCAGCTATTTTGAACACAAGCATCATGATAAGAACAGGGAGTTTCCTTTCTATTTCTCATCAGAGGGCTTGGGTCAGTTATAACCCAAGTGGTAAAGTATCAACAAGAAAAGACACCAATGCCCCTTCCCTCACCAGCATATGATATTGCCAGTTCACATAGAAAATTCTGTAAGAAATTATTTTTCGAAGGCATTAGATAGAACAAAAACCATCTAAACAATATTAAGACAAAGTTTTTAACTCAAGGCTTGAAACACTAGAGATCTCACTTCTAAATACACACACACACAGAGGGGACTTCCACTAAGATAAGAAAAGAGGAAGAAGTTAAAATTTACTCTTTGTGCACTTCAGGAAGTAACATTGTAGGATTAACATGTAAACTCACATCTAAAGATGTAAGCTCTGAGATAGAGGCATGAGGATTTATGGTCTTCCCATCACTAGCAACTGCTGTGAAAGACAGTATGGCTATTTTCAATAGAGGAAAAGAAAAGGTGCTGTATTTTCTCACATCTCTATGCTGGGACAGGCTTAACAGCTACAGCTGAGAGTAGCTCTCTCTTCCTCCTGTATTTGCTCTACTATTTTCAACACATGATAAAATGAGAAATTTACACATTTGTTTTTTGGGTGAGGAGAAATGACGCGAAGCCTGAGGGATCCAGGTCTCATTGTTTCCGATTAAGACATTTCTTTTTGAAAGTTTTGACTTGAAATTAAATAAGGATCAACAGAGCATTTTCCAAGTGGGCTTATGAAGTCCAGTACTTTCTAAATAAACCATATCCTACAGGTATGTAAAAATCAAACCAGAATACCCATAGGAAATATACAAATGGGGAAAAGAGGGCTATGGTCAACAAAAATGGTCAGAAAACTACTTAACATTACTTGAAAACGAAAACGAGCAGCAATAATAAAATCCCAGCAATATGTTACAAAGGTGGGATTCCAGGGCGTTTCAGCCACCCAGGAGGGAGCATGGGGGTCAAGGGGAGTGGTGGACAAACTGAAGACAACCACCAGGGCAACCTTACACTGATGGATGGCCACAGATGAAGGCAGATTTGGCTCATCTCTGGGGTTTTCCACTGGGAAGGGACCTGCAGTTCAGCCATCAATGGACCAGCATCCACAAAGCCTGTGGGGAAATATAGGATCCAGAAGAGTGGGGTAGGGAAGGAGAAAGTTTGGAAAATGGAAGAGTCAAATACAGTAGTGAAATATTGTAATTATTAAACACGAGGCTTCAAAAACGCATAGATGTACCTCTTAAGGTAAAATGGAGTGGATGGGAACAACTGGTACTCTGGGAAGCAGGCTGATACGCTTTTTACAATACCAAATTACATTTCAATCACATCTGTGAATTACAGTAGTACCTGAGAAGAGGAAATTAATTTTTGGAGAAAAGAGAAAAACCATGAAACCTATGCAATTTTTTTTTACCATTGGTAACTTTACTCGATGAGGGTTCCTTATCCATCGCTTCTGTGGAAAATAACAGCCTAAAAGCAAACATACACTCCACTGAAAACCCTTGTTGGCCTAGTTCCACCAATTCCATTAACGTGGCAGGCGCCCAAAGGCAGGTGACCTGATTGACAAAAAAAGCACTTCTAGAAAGTGCTAAACTTGTATCACGTAACTCATTAAACACTTTATAATCAAGGAGAAAACTAGTAGCCATAACTTGAGAAGCTTTGTCTTTAAATGGAGCGGCAGCAACCTGCCAAATAAGACAAAATATTTTTTATTTTTCAGGTTCAGTATAGAAGATAGTATGTCCAGTGATCTTACCTCTCTCACCCAGTGGTAAGCGGACTGAATCGCGGGGCGGGCGGCACAGGCAAACCGATCAAACTATTTAAAAAGATACATGGCACAAGGAAAACTTCCTTAACGATCAAGGAAAGTCTAGTCTGTACCACGTTTTAAGGCTGCAATCCTCAAAACTCTCTTTGTACGTCTTAAGTGTTACAGATTCAAAGTTTTTAGTTGTAGATGGGACAAGCTCAGTGCATACACATCATGCTTAAGGCTTCCCAGAATTAACAGGGTGGGAACTTATTTTCTGAGTAACCAAAGGGTAAATTGTCCTGGTGGAGACCAAAAGTCAAATACAGATTCCACAGAAGCCGCACATCCTAATTATATAGGCAATGGCTATATAAAAGTTACACTACTTGTTACTTGACTATACAAAGTTACATTACTTCCCAGGACTAATTACTGTTTCGGCAACAGTTAAGATCCTTTTGAAGCACAAGAGGTTATCTGCCTGAAAATCCTTCTTATTGCTTGTCCAAAATAACTGTTTACTTACAAGGAGAAAGAATTGCATCTTGGAGATTTAAGTGCCTTTGTGCCTTTGCCTGTCTCAGCTTGGATCCTCCCCTTGCTCTACACTATCACAGGGAACTACATCTCCCAGGCTCCCTTGCCAACTGATTTCTGAGTAAGTTCCACCAATGGGAGGCACTGATGAGGAAAGGCAGGAGAAGGAGGGAAGCCAGGGTAATGCTCTCTATCTTACTTGGTCCGAGTTCCAGCTGCCACCAGACAGCTCTTCTTTCCAGGCTTCTAGCTCACAGCGGATGGCTCAGGCTTCTGGCCTTTGGTGACACCAGCACCTTCTAATTTCCTTAGGGGCCTAGGAGCTCCCAGGTGTTGCCAATCTCTGGGTTGTCTCCCCACCCCATTGACCTTATTGGCTCTTGTATCACCTATGGAAACTATTCCATATTAAATTCCCTCTGCTTGTACCACCTACAGTGCTTTCTGTTTCTCTGGAGGGTCCCTGACTTTAAAATATATTTTAAAACTTAGCTTTCCTAAGAATTACACAAATATTCAGCTAACTTATAAAGGATTTCTTCTAATAAGAAACAAAGGATTTATATTGTTCAAACAAATATTTACTGAGAGCCTGACCTGTGCCAACCATTGTTCTAGGTGCCAGGAATACTATAGTGAACAAAACAGGCACAAAACCCCTGCCCTCATGGAGCTTACATTCCAGTGGATGTGTTAACTGTAGCAAGTTACAATTTTAAGAAGTTAACTAGCAGAGGAATATTTCTTTAAAAATAGAGAATATTTTTTTAGATATTTTTTAGATATATTTTAAAATATTTTTAGATTTTTTAAGATTTTTTTAGATATATTTAAAAATAGAGAATATTTCTTTAAAAATAATTCACTTTGGTAAAAGTGAATTAACTTTAAGGGGTTCTACTCTACATAGACTTGGTTCCTACATTTTCAATGTGGTATGCTGAACTGTCACACTCCAGGGGCCAACACAGAACTTTTCAAAGTTAGTATCTACTTAAACTGGCCACTTGCTCAAACAGAAGTATAACTGTGATAAGGATTTAAGCAGACACAATGACAAAAGTTAGGCACTGTATGCTTAGAATGTAAAACACATGTGTGTTTTATGCAGATTCTTGCTGGGCATCTTTTTCACAGGGAATATCATTTGGAGGAATTGAGTCTGAGTCCATTTAATAAGTCACTTTATCTCTTCCTTATAGCACAGGTAGCTTCCAACATAACATACAAAGCCAGCTGCAATGTTCATAACGAGTAACGTGTTGTGGTCTCCAGCTGCATGACATTATTTCCAAGATGGAATTTTCAGGCAGAACAGAAACCAACAATGACTCATGTGGTGAACAGTAATATAGACAACTGTGCCCAAGAAAGCTGCCACCTACATACCATAATGACATCAGATGAAAAATGCAGAAAGAAGGAAATTTTCTGATTTATTTAAAAGCAATAGATTTGTTGAAAGGTATACTGAGAGATGTGGCTGCAACTGCCTGTGTACACATCCTGAGCACTGAACAACCAAGGGCACACTCAAATAGTCAACACCCTTAGACTGCTTGAGTATGAGAGCACGCTCAGCCTCAAAATTCAACGTCACCAACTCCAGAAATGGCATGACATCTACTGCTGACATTTCACTAGACTTCTCTAAGATAGTTTAATGTACTCATGAGGGTACACTTCCATGGAGATCTAGTGGGCACAATCCTCAGACCTTCCTTACTACTCAGCAGTTAGAGAACATTTCATGTTTGCAATATTTATAATTCCATTTGAGTAGCAGGTGGACTTCCAATACTAGGGGCTTCTTACACAACAGGGAGTCTAAAGCATATTCATAATCTCAATGCCATACGGCAAGTCAACAACAGAGCTAGGATTTTAACCTTATGGGTCTCTGCCTACCTTATCCCTTGCCAATCCCCAACATGTAGTGAGAATATACTAAAGAATCTCACACACACACATACACATACACACACACACACGGTACATCACATCTTGGAGACTATACACACGGTACAGCACATCTTGGCTACTGCACATTCTGCTTCCTCTGCCTGGAATGCCCTAAATTCACCTGACAAAGTCATGTTTATCATTCAAGACATAGCCTACTTGTCTCTCTGAGCCATGACTTCCTAGGCAGACTTTCTTGCTTTCTTCAATGCTTTCATTTCTCCCTGTACACAATCCTACAATGATAATTACTACATTGCATCATTTATCTGCTTACACATCTGCTTGCCCATTAGACTATAAAATCCTTGAAACCAAAGGCCCTATCTTTTAATCTACATGTCTTGGTACAGTGTCTGACACAAAGCAGGTGCTTAAGAACTATTTTCTGAATGAATATATGTAGTGTGGGATTGTACTCTCAGGCTTGCAAAGAGTTCTTAAAAGATAAGGCATTTTGTACTCTCTATCCCACTGCCACTGGATAATGGCAAGGAGAACAAATAGGAAAGTATCTCCCAGGGAACAGGTTTAACAAGTTGATATTAAAAGACAACCTAATGGGGACTTTTATAAATTACTTTCAGTAAAACTGTGTCAACCTAACTACAACTGTCAGAGTTAAGGTGCATTAGCTGTAAAAAGCCAGAAGGTTATTTGATCTTGGCTGGAGAAGGGTGTTTAACAACTAGAGATGGAAGGAAAATTCCTTCTGTTGTCCAGATCTGATGCAATTTTTAAAATCTCTTAAGAGGTGCCACAGATACAGCTAAAATAATTTAAAATTGATAGGAATGTTCATTTCTAAGGAATGATATTTAACAGGCAATGATTTAGCTATTGACAGAAAACAAAAGTAAAGCAAAGCTAGAGATTAATTTACCAGAGTTAAAATTTAATATTAAAAAAAATAATATTAAAAGACTAATATTAAAAGAAAAAATGTCTACAGAAAGATTCCCTGGTCTAACCTTTCATACAACTTTGAAGAGTCAGGAAACATCCAGAGACCATCCTCAAGGGTACCATAAAGTCCTATAGGAAATGGTTTTGGCTTAAAAACTAGGTGGTTTTTTATTCGGTGAGTTATTCAGTGAGTCATTCTAACTGTGGCTTCCAGTAACTAGAGTATTTAAGGGAATAAAGTCTGAAAGTGAAATGAATAAACTCAAGATAAAATAAACAAGTTCAGCAATGGTAATAATAAATAATGCTTACATTTGTGTAACACTTTAGTTTACGAGGCATTTTTATTTTTCAAATGAGGAAAATTAAACGGAGAAAGGTAGTGTGCTGAAGGTCACAAAGCTAAAATAAGCAGAGTAATGGAGCTTAACCATATGTTCCAACATCAAAAGTCTACAGCTCTGATTCTTTGCCACCTGAAAGGTGAGCCTACCTGTGCTATGGATGGGCCTAGGACACTTTCTAAGATGACTTCAACGAGAGTAGATGTTTCCAAATCACTTACGCATGTCTTTCAACTTAATACCCTGACAGAATGGGGACGCTCTTTAACGTGCATGGAGAGGGACTCTCCATGCCCTCCACGTTATACTGTGGACTGAAAAATGCCAGGTGCCATGAACTGTGGGTAACATGCTACTATTTGCATAAAAGCACTGAAAAGAAATATATTTAAATGTAGTTTTTTTGTCCATGCATATACTATCTCTTAAAATTCACATAAGAGGGCTTCCCTGGTGGCGCAGGGGTTAGGAATCCGCCTGCCAATGCAGGGAACACGGGTTCGTGCCCCGGTCCGGGAAGATCCCACATGCCGCGGAGCGACTAGGCCCGTGAGCCACAACTACTAAGCCTGCGCGTCTGGAGCCTGTGCTCCACAGCGGGAGAGTCCATGACAGTGAGAGGCCTGCGCACCGCGATGAAGAGTGGCCCCCGCTCGCCGCAACTGGAGAAAGCCCTCGCACAGAAACGAAGACCCAACACAGCCCAAAATAAATAAATAAATAAATTTAAAAAAAAATTCACATAAGAAATTACTAACAGTGGTTACTTCCAGAAGCACTGGAAAATGGTGGCTAAGGGATCAGGGACAGGAACACCACTTTTCACTGTACATATTCCCTTTTGAACTTTTTGAATTCTGAACCGCATGAAAGTGGTTTTGCAAAAAGTGAATTGAAATTTAAGAATACATAATGGGAGTTGGAACAAAGGCAATGGTTAGGTGATTCAAAGTGAAACATTTCAGAAATGGGATGTAGCAGAAGAACAGAGAAGTAAAAAGGTATTACAAAGTTTTTGTCAGACTCCAGAATTCCATGTGGTATTTCACAGTTGGAAGTAAATATTCCTCAAGACCATCAAATTTCTTCCATTCTAATTCTTTGCTCATTAAACAGCTCTCAAGTTTTCACTAACCTTGATACTGAGAAAGGAGTGTCCCAACAGTGGATATAAGTATTCAGGTCATCAGAAAGGTAGATCCTTTCATGGTAAATAAGATAGTGTCCAGTTTAAACAAGTCTTTTGTTGTTCCACGGCATGTGGGATCTTCCTGGACCAGGGCTCAAACTCGTGTCCCCTGCATTGGCAGGCGGATTCTTAACCACTGCGCCACCAGGGAAGATCTAAACCAGTCTTTGACGAGGTTGATTAGGGGTTATTCTAGCCACACTGATAAAATATGCAACTGCAGAGCTAAAGACTAAACCTTAGACCAGTATAACCCCACCAAGGGTCTATCCAAAAACGGGACCTGGCCTCAACTAGATGGAATTAACCATTAACATATCTGAAATTTCCAGTATGTTTGTCCTCTGTTCTTCCACAACTTAAGTCAGTCCAAAATTTTACCCTAAAGGTCACAATAACTTAAGGGCTTTGGGTGATGAAACCACATCTTTCAGCCTAAAGCAAGTCACAGCATTTTTTTAAAGGCAATACCAAAGCAGCCTCCGTTCCCACACAGAAATTATTTCAATGCCTTAGAGGTACCGGAAACTGGTGAGTCTCATGCTCAAGAGAGTTAAAAAACCCCAGGACCAACAAAACTTGTACTATACAAAGAGAACACATGATTATTCTCTATTCTGATGTTCAAATTACATATCTAAAGATAATATCATTCTTAAATCAGTTTAAGATTTTTTTAAAAAAGATTTATTGTCAGAGTTATTTTGGAACATTATAAAAATACCTGCTCAAAGGTCTGCAGTTCAGGGCTACATCATCTGATTTCATATTAATGGATTAGCAAGCAGTCACTCACCAGGTCCTATACAATTAAGCTCTCAGTTTTCTAAGGAAGAAAGGACATGAGACCTACAGATAAATACTCAAGTACAAACCTCATTTTAGCCTACAGCTTTAAAATTCCTCCTCCCACTAAATGTATTATTATTATTTATTTTTACCAGAGCTGAACAGCTAACTTAATCTACAGATGCAAGTGTTTCTTCCTTCCATGGTCTGACATTTGTCCACATGATGATTACAACAACTAAAATCAGGAAAAAGGAGAGGGAAAATGAGTAAAAGGAGTTGAAAGAGTGGAAGGGGCTAGCTAATTCACAAACTGGATAAACTGAGGCCACAACAAATGTCTTAACTGAAAGATGACTGACTGACACATTATCTCCTTTTTAATACAATGGCCGAGTCACTGAAGCCACCAAGCCAATATGTAAAGCTAATTTGTGAAAAGAAATTGTTTCAGAAACCAGGATTCTATTATCAAGAGCAGTTAATAAAGTTTACAGGCCAGCAGTTACTAGCTCTCATTAAGAATGAATTGACTAATGTTTTATTACCTGATCCCCAGTAATTCTGTTGATAAAGAGCAACGGAAAATTTGGAGGAAGACGTGATGAATCAACCTCCATGTGCTATATTTTATAGGAATATGAGTAAGTATAAGAGTGGTATGCAAAATAGGGGATGGGGGTGGTACTAATCATCAAAATGGCATCTGACTCCCCAAATGTAGCAATGCTCACTCCAGTGGGTTGCTTCACTGTGACTCAAGATCTGTCAACTGAGGACACAAGGGAATTTGAGTAAAACCAAGAGATATACTCTTAAATTTTAAACCGAATCTTCCAATAGATCTAGCACAGGATCTCACAAGAGTCAACTATAAGAAATTAACTTACTCAACGTAAATTGATTCTAAAGTACTTTTTAAAATGAATTATTGCCAATGCAAAAATTCAGGAGAGAAGCCTGGGAACCTGCTTTCCTAATGGCACATGCCATTTATCCATTGGTAAAGGCTACTAAAATATACTACAAGGTGTCCAAATCAAAGTATCTGTCTCCTGTTCTCCTTAAATAACCTTACTTCTCGGACTTCCCTGGTGGCACAGTGGTTAAGAATCCGCCTGTTGGCAGGGGACAGGGGTTCGAGCCCTGGCCCGGGAAGATCCCACATGCCATAGAGCAACTAAGTCTGTGCACCACAACTACTGAGGCTGCGCTCTAGAGCCCGCGAGCCACAACTGCTGAGCCCGTGTGCCACAACTACTGAAGCTCACGTGCCTAGAGAGTCCGCGCTCCCAGCAAGAGAAGCCACCACAATGAGAAGCCCGTGCACCTCAACGAAGAGTAGCCCCCGCTTGCCGCAACCGGAGAAAAGCCCGCGTGCAGCAACGAAGACCCAACGCAGCCAAAAATAAAAACACAAAAACAAAACAAAAACCTTACTTCTCTAAAATAAAACGTAATTAAGTGAAAGCATCAATTAAGCATGTACTTCCTTTCTCAATATTGATAAATACAAATACATTTGAACGTTTGTTGTGTACTATACGCCCAACATGCTATATGGCAAACAATCCAGGTAAATTCACTGCATTATGAACAAAAGTAAATTAACAATAGCTCCCAAAATATATCCCTTTCTACCCAAACCAAAAAGGAAAAGAATTTTCCCAACTTCTCCAATTTATATTCCAAAGAATTCAGAAAGAAAATAAGGAAACAAAATATTTATAATCTATCAATTTCGAGTGCAAATATTTCACTAATAACCAAGCTTTCGTAGCATACTGATTTGTAATTGTATCAAATCATGAATCTTTGAGGGCACAGAAAACAAAGACTAAATGGCTCTGCCAGTCTACAACGGTCATATTTCACCTTTAGAAGGATGACGGCCATGAAAGCAACAAATTCGATGTATCCCTTGCTTCCTCCTCCGCACTGATTAAACCAATCCTGCACTACAGACACAGTCTGCTAGTTTCTGCCACCACACACACATCAGGCCTCCAACACACTCCACAAGCCAGGGCTAGGCTGTCTAGAAGTCCGCACTGTGTCACTGCATAAGGCAGTTCCCCCCTCCACACATCCAAAAAGAGGAAAGCCACCTAAGCGCTCTGTCAGATCTCAGCAAGGCTGTAAAATGACAGATGGAACTGCTAACCAAATAGCAGGCAGCGACGCTCACCACCTTTAAAAATCATTTAAGCAGTTTTCCTCCCCGTCATCTCGCTTCTCCCCGCCCCCCCCCCCCCGCCCCCGCGCGCACCACCGCAGTTCGCCCCCAGCTTTGCAAGCGGAAGGCTGCGAGCTCTGGGCCGCCTCTGGACTGACAGTCGGCCCAGAACTCATTCAGAGCCCTGAAATACAGACATTCTCACCTGCACACACCACGCCACTTCCACCCACACCACCACCGCCCCACCCCCCAACCACACACACTCGCCCTCGCAACCTCTCCCCACACCAATCCCGGCGCCGCAGAACACCTAGCAGCCTCATCAGCAACGGTAGCACGCGTTACCATTTAGATGATCCGGGCCACCTAAGCTCCAGAGACCGCCCCCTCCCCACACAGGCCGCCTCCCCCGCGCCGCCCGGAGGCTGGACCCCTCGCCCGCCAGGTGGGATGTGCTACCTTTAGACTGGCAGTCCGCACAAAACTTGTTATCCTCCTCCAGCAGCAGGTTGGCTAGGACCGCCTGGTACCGATCCACGTCCTTCACCGATTTGCCCGTCATGGCCAGGGTGCCGGCGGGGGCAGAGGGCGACGCGCCCTCCTCGCCCCCAGAAACCCCTGCCTCAGTTCGGAGGTGAGGACTCCTGGTCCCCCGCCCAGGGGCACCTCCTGAGCGGGGGAGAGCCCTCTCCCACCGCCCGGCCCGGCACCCCTTCTCGGGTCAGCCGCGCCCGCCCCCCACTCTGCAGCCCCTCAGCGCGGCGCCCCCTGGCGGGCTTAGGGAAAGACCCAGGTCCCGACGAGGCTGCCGGACCAGGCAGGGACCCTCAGCCCAGGCAAGGGGGACGCTCAGGCCTCCTGCGTGCCGGGCGCAGAGACGACCCCCAGGCCTGCCTGTCTGCGAGCCGTGCGTCCCGCGCCTCGGTTTCCCTGGCAGCTGCTGCCAGCCCTGCCACCACCTCTGCCGCCTACTTCCGGCAGCTCTTCCTCTCCTCCTCCACCCCTCCCAGCCCGCGCATGCGCCCCGCCCCCACCGCTTCGGACTGGGCTCTTCCCTCCGCTCCGCCTCTCAGGAACCAATCGGGGCAGAAGTGAGGGGCGGAGCTTGGGTGGGGCGGAGGGGGAAGTGGGCCCGCCCCCTGCATGTCCTTGGAAAAGAATGAATGGAGCCGGCGGAAAGCGAGTGGAGAGAGTAGAGGCAAGCGAAGGGAAACAATTAACATTAGCTGAGCTCTTACTATGTGCCAGGCGCTGTGCTAAGCGCTTTATATGCATTATCCCAATATAATCCCAAAACCTCTCTACGAGTTAAATATTTACCATCCTTATGTAACGTGGTGGTTGTGAATACTCCAAAGTCCTCCAGCTTATTCTTTCCTTCAACAGCCAAATAGAAGGGCCCAACCTCCTAACCCAGGATAAGAGGACATCACAACCTCCCCAACTTTTCAGAGGATTCTGGTTACCTCTCACTTGGAATGCATGCTCCTGCTGAATTCCTGGTCCCCCTGTTCATTAGGTCTCCTCTTGTGATTAATGACATCTTTGGGCATTGTTTTGCCTGGTGCCTAGACACTTTCTTGTTTCATTCCTCAATCCTCCCAAAATAGTGCAGTTTTGTGCAGCAGACCTTTACTGAAGGTTATTTGGAGAGGTGGAATGGAGAGGAGGGGTAATTACAGTAAAAGAATAGGTAACTACTTTAAAATGATTATTAAACACCACTGTCCAAAGCCACCCTCACTACAGAGTGTAGTAAGTACAGAATTTCTCAATGGCTGTCCTTTTCTTTAGGGACCCACCTGCCATCTGGCAAATGTTTTTGTTCACTCATTCCGTTCATTCATTGGCTTAGCAGTTTGTTGCTGAGAAACTTTTAAGTATCAGGCACTGTCCTGGGGGGAGGGGGAACAACATGATTCAATTAGTGGTTTTAAAAGGTCACTGCTGCTATGGGAAGAATGGATCAGGGAAGCTGGTAAGACCAGATGCTCAGAGTTATCTTATCTCTAGGCAAACTCTCCTCCATCTCTTTACTTTCCCCCAAACATCAGGATGCCCTCAAAACTTTCATCAGAGGAAAACTAAAATTTTCTATTACTTTATCAATCAAAACAATTTGATTCTCTGTCTAAAGCTCTTTCCTTCTAAGCCATGCCTAAGGAGATTTGACTTTCATAAACACAAAAGTTCATTAAGGTATTTTTCCTAAACAAACTCTCAGTTCTTTCTCTAGAAGGAATTCTGCCTTCCTCCTAAGCTAATTTTCTCAACCTATATCCCATTTGTAATCATTTTTCTTACTTTAACTTACTTAAATTTCCTTATTTTAACACCTATTTTACAAATGAGCAAACTGAGAGTTAGAATAATAAACTCCTTCATCTAGGGAGTAGTAGAGCTGGGATTTTTAACCTAGATCTCTATGATTCCAGAGCCTTAGTACTATCAGAGTTTTTGCTTATGTTATATATTATAATCCTCAGAAAACCGCATCAGGATAGGTATTAACATAATCATTTTTCAAAAAATGATGAAACAGAGTCTCAAGTTGATGAAAGAAAGGCTCAAGATTACCCAGTTAATTGTGATCATTGTGCCTTAGTTCAAATTCTCCTCATCTTCATCTCTGCACTATGCAAATAGCCTTCCTGCCTTAGTCTAACCTTAGTTAATTTGATCCTTCACCCCACTCTTTGGAGAGAGCTTTCTAAATGGCAAATCTGGTTGACTAACACTCCTGATTAAAAACCCTTTAGTGGCTCTCCATGATCTATGACAGTGCTTCTCAAAATTCCCCATCTAGAGAGAGATTGCCTAGTCTGGTGGTTAAGCACACAGACTATGGGACCAGAATGACTGGATTTAAATCTTTTAAAGCTTTAAAAGAGCTTTACCACTTACTATCTGTATGACTTTTATCATGTAACTTAACCTCTCTGTGTAAAATGTGTATGATAATGATTTTAAACCCACCTATTTCATAGGATTTTTGTGAAGCTTAACTGAGATAATGCCTGTAATATATTTAGAATAGCTCTTGGCACTCAGTGAGCGATAGACAATTAATGCTCTTCACTAAATATCTCTGGCTTTCTGCCTTCTGGGTGCATGGTAGGGTTTTATTTCATGGCCCTCTTATGGTTGGGTGTGGCCAATGAGTTTGAGCAGAAAGGATATGTGTCACTTCATGCCTGAAGCATTTATTTACTGCTTTGAGACTCCTCGGATTCTCTTTCCCTCTGGCATGGAAACCATCAACGTTCAAGATGGTGGTTGTCTTAGTACCATAACAGAATACCATAGACTGGGTGGCTTATAAACAGAAATTTATTTCTCACAGTTCTGGAGACTGGGAAGTACAAGATCAAGGCACCAAAAGATTCTGTGAGAGCCCGCTTCCTGGTTCACAGCAGGGGACTTAGCACTGTGTCTTCACATGGTGGAAGGGGCAATAGAGCTCTCTGGGGTCCCTTTATAAGGGCATTAATCCCATTAATGAGGACTCCACCCTCACCCTCATGACCTAATCACTTTCCAAAGGCTGAACTTCCTAATACAATCACGTTAGGGGGCAGGATCTCAACATATGAATTTGGGGAATTATGGACTTAAACATTCAGTCCATAACAGTGGTTGCTCTATTATCCTAAATTCCTGAGTAGCTAATAAGTGAGAGCCCGCTGCCAACCCATAAAGGATATGTAGCATGAACAAGAAATTAGCTTTCTTTGTGTTAAGCCACTGAATTTTGTTTACCCCCAGGCATAACGGAGCCTATCCCAACTGATACATCAAGTATTAGCTGCTATTATTATTATTGTTATTATTATTATTATTATTAATAACATAGGAGAGAATTCCCTGGCGGTCCAGTGGTTAGGACTCCATGCTTCCACTGCAGGGTGCATGGGTTCGATCCCTGATCGGGGAACTAAGATCCTAGGTGGCATGGCCAAAAAAAAAAAAAAAAGCAGAGGAAAGTGAATGCATATCCCAGGGTCTGAGAATATGGCCAAAGCAAACTTCTCCTCTCCCCAAGTACATATATTTGTTTTTGAAGTCTTGAATTTTTCCTTGACAATTCTTGCAAAAATGTTCCCTCTATTCCATAATGTGACTGTGTTATCTTGTCATAAAACTATTTCACATTAGCTACCGCCAGAGATAAGAGTTCCCTATCTGTCTCAGTGGCTACTGGATACAGTTTGGTTGCATTATACCTATGGATTTCAGAAAATTGGGATGAATTGAAGAGACTTGACACCACATATACTCAACTGCCAGATGATTTCTCTTCTTGGTCTTTATATCAGAATATTTTGAAACCCCAACTCACATAAATAAAAGTACAAAATAGAAACTTGTTTTTAAACTGTTATATTAGAATAGTCACTGTGGTAAAATGCCCAGAATACTACCAAAAAAATGGTATGGTGAATATTTTGGGACTGTTGCTATTGGAGAATATCATTAGTATATCTTCTTGCTAAGAGATCAAATCTTCTGAGTCACATATTGAAATAAAGCAGTTCTAATCCACTGCTCAGACACTTTACCTATTCAGGGTAATACTCAATAAAATGACTTTCATCAAGAAAGCTGAGATAACCAAAAGGACCTACGGTACAGCACAGGGAACTCTACTCAGTACTTTATAATAACCTATATGGGAAAAGAATCTGAAAAAAAATAGATATATGTATATGTAAAATGAAATCACTTTTCTGTACACCTGAAACTAACACAACATTGTCAATCAACTATACTCCAATGTAAAATAAAAATTGAAAAAAAAAAGCTGGATAATTAGGTTCTCCATTTTATTGCTAGCTCTGTACTATTTGTCACATGTAAATGAACTAAGAGTCTCAAGTGAACTCATAATCTATTCAATAACTCTCTTCAGCCAACTCTCAATTTTTTTCTCAGTGTAGAGCACTTGTGATTATTTAAAAGCTTCCCCTGCCTTGCAAACGTATATCTGATCCATAAGCCAACTCTTTGAGCTCTGAGGCTGAGCTACATGCCCCTCCTCTCCTGCTCCACTTCACATTTGTCTATTTCCACAGCCTGAGACTCTAGGAAGAGCCTCGATTTTCCATTGCTGATGGAGTGCACTGTGAGAAAGCCGTGTCTCTGTCAACAGCACTATTTCTTGCTGTTCATAGCATTTCTCAGGACTCCAGGTGATCAGTGGTGGTTCCTTGCAAGGACAGAGAGGATGGCCTCTCCCCAGCTCCATCACACATTGTCATCTGGGCCCCATATGACTGGTGTGCAGTCTCACAAAGTCTTTCTTTCCTTTTTTAAAAATATATTTATTTATTTATTTTTGGCTGCATTGGGTCTTCGTTGCTGCATGCGGGCTTTCTCTGGTTGGGGCGAGCTGGGGCTACTCTTCATTGCGGTGCACGGGCTTCTCACTGCGGTGGCTTCTCTTGTTGCAGAGCACGGGCTCTAGGCTCACGGGCTTCAGTAGTTGCAACATGCAGGTTCAGTAGTTGTGGCTTGTGGGCTCTAGAGTGTGGGCTCAGTAGTTGTGGTGCACGGGCTTAGTTGCTCCGCGGCATGTGGGATCTTCCTGGACCAGGGCTCGAACCCGTGTCTCCTGCATTGGCAGGCGGATTCTTAACCACTGCAGCACCAGAGAAGTCCTCACAAAGTCTTTCTTAAAGGCAGCTTAGCTGGGTTTGAACCTCTCCTTCTAACCTAAGGGCTCAGGCCCATTGCCCAGGGACCTGAAGAGTCTGAGGGGAACAGACTTCAATGCCATATAAACTCACCATTTTCCTCAAGACAACTTGAGCTCCCTACCTCTACTAAACATCTCTGTCCTCCCTTCTCTCACTTAGTTTCACAATAAAACCTCCCATGACTATCAACCAGTACGAATCTGGGAGAGGAGGCAGAGTCGTCTGTACTAGCAATGTCTGAATCCCAGCCTAACTCACCATCACTGCAATCATGCTATGTTGCCTGCAGGTGCATAATAGTGACCAGACATCACATGTGAGCAGTTGCATTGCAACTATGTAATGATGCAGGAGAGTGGGCACAGATATTCATATTTCTTGCATTTTCAGGGCCTAGGAGGGATTGAGCAAGTATACCTGGCCTGGCCTACTCTGCAGACCCTGTTGTATAAAAACAGAAACTTACCCCTCACCAAATAGCAGAACACTGGGGCAAAGACAAGATCTTAAGTTTCCAGAAAGGAAAAACAAGTCACATAAAAAGGATCAAGAATCAGGATGGCACAGAGTTCTCAACAGCAACTCTGGAAGCCAGGGAACAATGGAAATTGCCTCCAAAATCCCGAGGAAAAGGAGTTGCCAGCCCAGATCCACCAGAGGGCAGACAGCAGAAGCAAGAAGAACTACAGTTCTGCAGCCTGTGGAAGGAAAACCACATTCACAGAGAGATGGACAAAATGAAAAGGAGAGGACTTTGTACCAGATGAAGGAACAGGATAAAACCCCAGAAAAAGGGCTTCCCTGGTGGTGCAGTGGTTGAGAATCTGCCTGCTAATGCAGGGGACACGGGTTCGAGCCCTAGTCTGGGAAGATCCCACATGCCACGGAGCGGCTGGGCCTGTGAGCCACAATTACTGAGCCTGCGCGTCTGGAGCCTGTGCTCCGCAACAAGAGAGGCTGTGATAGTGAGAGGCCCGCGCACCGCGATGAAGAGTGGCCCCCACTTGCCACAACTGGAGAAAGCCCTCGCACAGGAAAGAAGACCCAAAACAGCCATAAATTAAAAAAACAAAACAAAACAAATACTTAAAAAAAATAAAATAAAAAATAAAAAAAAAACCCCAGAAAAACAACTAAAGATGATACAGGACCTCAGAAAAAGAATGGAGGCAAAGATCAAAAAGATGCTAGAAATATTTAACAAAGACCTAGAAGAATTAAAGAACAAACACCTAGAAGAATTAAAGAACAAACAAACAGAGGTGAACAATACAATAACTGACATGAAAAATACACTAGAAGGAATCAATAGCAGAATAACTGAGGCAGAAGAACGGATAAGTGACCTGGAAGACAGAAGGGTGGAATTCACTGCTGTGGAACAGAATAAAGAAAAACGAATGAAAAGAAATGAAGACAGCCTAAGAGACCTCTGGGACAACTAAATGCAACAACATTCGCATTATAGGGGTCCCAGAAGGAGAAGAGAGAGAGAAAAGACCTGAGAAAATATTTGAAGGGATTATAGTCGAAAACTTCCCTAACAAGGGAAAGGAAATAGCCACCCAAGTCCAGGAAGTTCAGAGACTCTCAGGCAGGATAAACCCAAGGAGAAACACGCAGAGACACATAGTAATCAAAGTGGCAAAAATTAAAGACAAAGAAAAATTATTGAAAGCAGCAAGGGAAAAACGACAAATAACATACAAGGGAATTCCCATAAGGGTAACAGCTGATTTCTCAGCAGAAATTCTACAAGCCAGAAGGGAGTGGCATGATATACCTAAAGTGATGAAAAGGAAGAACCTACAACCAAGATTACTCTACCCAGGAAGGCTCTCATTTAGATTCGATGGAGAAATCAAAAGCTTTACAGACAAGCAAAAGCTAAGAGAATTCAGCACCACCAAACCAGCTCTACAACAAATGCTAAAGGAACTTCTCTAAGTGGGAAACACAAGAGAAGAAAAAGACCTACAAAAACAAACCCATAACAATTAAGAAAATGATAATAGGAACATACATATCGATAATTACCTTAAACATGAATGGATTAAATGCTCCAATCAAAAGACACAGGCTCGCTGAATGGATACAAAAACAAGACCCATATATATGCTGTCTACAAGAGACCCACTTCAGACCTAGGGACACATACAGACTGAAAGTGAGGGGATGGAAAAAGATACTCCACGCAAATGGAAATCAAAAGAAAGCTGGAGTAGCAATACTCATATCAGATAAAATTAGACTTTAAAATAAAGAATGTTACAAGAGACAAGGAAGGACACTACATAATGATCAAGGGATCAATCCAAGAAGAAGATATAACAATTATAAATATATATGCACCCAGCATAGGAGCACCTCGATACATAAGGCAGCTGCTAACAGCTATAAAAGAGGAAATTGACAGTAACACAATAATAATGGGGGACTTCAACACCTCACTTACACCGATGGACAGATCATCCAGACAGAAAATTAATAAGGAAACAGAAGCTTTAAATGACACAATAGACCAGATAGATTTAATTGATATTTATAAGACATTCCATCCAAAAACAGCAGATTACACTTTCTTCTCAAGTGCACACAGAACATTCTCCAGGATAGATCACATCTTGGGTCACAAATCAAGCCTTGGTAAATTTAAGAAAATTGAAATCATATCAAGCATCTTTTCCAACCACAATGCTATGAGATTAGAAATCAATTACAGGGAAAAAAAACCCCGCAAAAAACACAAACACATGGACGCTAAACAATACGTTACTGAATAACCACGAGATCACTGAAGAAATCAAAGAGGAAATCAAAAAATACCTAGAGACAAATTACAACGAAAACACGACGATCCAAAACCTATGGGATGCAGCAAAAGCAGTTCTGAGAGGGAAGTTTTTGGCAATACAAGCCTACCTCAAGAAACAAGAAAAATATCAAATAAACAACCTAGCCTTACACCGAAAGGAACTAGAGAAAGAAGAATAAACAAAACCCAAAGTTAGTAGAAGGAAAGAAATCATAAAGATCAGAGCAGAAATAAATTAAATAGAAACAAAACAAACAATAGCAAAGATCAATAGACCTAAAAGCTGGTTCTTTGAGAAAGTAAACAAAATTGATAAACCTTTAGACAGACTCATCAAGAAAAAGAGGGAGAGGACTCAAATCAATAAAATTAGAAATGAAAAAGGAGAAGTTACAACGGACACCACAGAAATACAAAGCGGGCTTCCCTGGTGGCGCAGTGGTTGAGAATCTGCCTGCTAATGCAGGGGACACGGGTTCGAGCCCTGGTCTGGGAAGATCCCACATGCCACGGAGCAGCTGGGCCCGTGAGCCACAATTGCTGAGCCTGCACGTCTGGAGCCTGTGCCCCGCAACGGGAGGGGCCGCGATAGAGAAAGGCCCGCGCACCGCGATGAAGAGTGGCCCCCGCTTGCCGCAACTGGAGAAAGCCCTCGCACGAACCAAAGACCCAACACAGCCATAAATAAATAAATAAATAAATAAATAAATAAAAGAAAGAAAGAATGAAAAGTTGTGAGACAATTGGGGAAATTTAAACACTGACTAGATAAAAAAAAAAAAAGAAAAAAGAAAAAAGAAATACAAAGCATCCTAAGAGACTACTGTAAGCAACTCTATGCCAATAAAATGGACAACCTGGAAGAAATGGACAAATTCTTAGAAAGGTATAACCTTCCAAGACTGAACCAGGAAGAGATAGAAAATATGAACAGACCAATCACAAGCACAGAAATTGAAACTGTGATTAAAAATCTTCCAACAAACAAAAGTCCAGGACCAGATGGCTTCACAGGTGAATTCTATCAAACAATTAGAGAAGAGCTAACACCCATTCTTCTCAACTCTTCCAAAAAATAGCAGAGGAAGGAACACTCCCAAACTCATTCTATGAGGCCACCATCACCCTGATACCAAAACCAAACAAAGATACTACAAAAAAAGAAAATTATAGAGCAATATCACTGATGAATATAGATGCAAAAATCCTCAACAAAATGCAAGCAAACAGAATCCAACAACACATTAAAAGGATCATACACCATGATCAAGTGGGATTTATCCCAGAGATGCAAGGATTCTTCAATATATGCAAATCAATCACTGTGATACACCATATTAACAAATTGAAGAACAAAAACCATATGGTCATCTCAATAGATGCAAAAAAAGCTTTTGACAAAATTCAACACCCATTTATGATAAAAACTCTCCAGAAAGTGGGCATAAAGGGAACTTACATCAATATAATAAAGGCCATATACAACAAACCCACAGCAAACATCATTCTCAATGGTGAAAAACTGAAAGCATTTCCTCTAAGATCAGGAACGAGACAAGGATGTCCACTCTCACCACTATTAGTCAACATAGCTTTGGAAGTCCTAACCATGGCAATCAGAGAAGAAAAAGAAATAAAAGGAATACAAATTGGAAAAGAAGGAGTAAAACTGTCACTGTTTGCAGATGACGTGATACTATATATAGAGAATCCTAAAGATGCCACCAGAAAACTACTAGAGATAATCAATGACTTTGGTAAAGTTGCAGGATACAAAATTAATGCACAGAAATCTCTTGCATTCCTATACACTAACAACAAAAGATCAGAAAGAGAAATTAAGGAAACAATCCCATTCACCATTGCAACAAAAAGAATAAAATACCTAGGAATAAACCTACCTAAGGAGGTAAAAGACCTGTACTCAGAAAACTATAAGACACTGATGAAAGAAATCAAAGATGAAACAAACAAATGGAGAGATATACCATGTTCTTGGATTGGAAGAATCAGTATTGTGAAAATCTATGACAAAGGAGGCAAGGATATACAATGGAGAAAAGACAGTCTCTTCAATAAGTGGTGCTGGGAAAACTGGACAGCTACATATAAAAGAATGAAATTAGAACACCCCCTAACACCATATACAAAAATAAACTCAAAATGGATTAGAGGGGCTTCTCTGGTGGCACAGTGGTTAAGAATCCGCCTGCCAATGCAGGGGACATGGGTTCGAGCCCTGGCCTGGGAAGATCCCACATGCTGCAGAGCAACTAATCCCGTGTGCCACAACTACTGAGCCTGTGTTCTAGAGCTCATGTGCCACGCTACTGAGCCTGCACGCCTAGAGCCCGTGCTCCACAAAAAGAGAAGCCACTGCAATGAGAAGCCCACACACCACAACGAAGAGTAGCCCCCGCTCGCCACAACCAGAGAAAGCCCGCATCCAGCAACAAAGACCCAATGCAGCCAAAAATAAAAATAAAAAATAAATAAATTTAAAAAAAAATGGATTAGAGACCTAAATGTAAGACCGGACACTATAAAACTCTTATAGGAAAACATAGGAAGAACACTCTTTGACATAAATCACAGCAAGATTTTTTTTGATCCACCTCCTAGAGTAATGGAAATAAAAACAAAAATAAACAAATGGGACCTAATGAAACTTAAAAGCTTTTGCAAAGCAAAGGAAACTACAAACAAGACGAAAAGACAACCCTCAGAATGGGAGAAAATATTTGCAAATGAATCAATGGACAAAGGATTAATCTCCAAAGTATATAAACAGCTCATGCAGCTCAATATTAAAAAAACAAACAACCCAATCAAAAAATGGGCAGAAGACCTAAATAGACATTTCTCCAAAGAAGACACACAGATGGCCAAGAAGCACATGAAAAGCTGCTCAACGTTACTAATTGTTAGAGAAATGCAAATCAAAACTACAATGAGGTATCACCTCACACCAGTTAGAATGGGGATCATCAGAAAATCTACAAACAACAAATGCTGGAGAGGGTGTGGAGAAAAGGGAACCCTCTTGCACTGTTGGTGGAAATGTAAATTGATACAGTCACTATGGAGAACAGTATGGAGGTTCCTTAAAAAACTAAAAATAGGGCTTCCCTGGTGGCGCAGTGGTTGAGAATCTGCCTGCCAATGCAGGGGACACGGGTTCGAGCCCTGGTCTGGGAAGATCCCACATGCCGCGGAGCAACTAGGCCCGTGAGCCACAATTACTGAGCCTGCGCCTGCGCATCTGGAGCCTGTGCTCCACAACGAGAGGCCATGATAGTGAGAGGCCCGCGCACCGTGATGAAGAGTGGCCCCCACTTGCCGCAACTGGAGAAAGCCCTCGCACAGAAATGAAGACCCACCCAACACAGCCATAAATAAATAAATAAATACTTAAAAAAAAAAAACAACTAAAAATAGAATTACCATATGATTCAGCAATCCCACCACTGGGCATATACCCAGAGAAAACCATAATTCAAAAAGACACATGTACCCCAATATTCATTGCAACTCTATTTACAATAGCCTGGTCATGGAAGCAACCTAAATGCCCATCGACAGACAAATGGATAAAGAAGATGTGGTACATATATACAATGGAATATTACTCAGCCATAGAAAGGAATGAAATTGGGTCATTTGTAGAGACGTGGTTGGATCTAGAGACTGTCATACAGAGTGAAGTAAGTCAGAAAGAGAAAAACAAATATCGTATATTAATGCATATATGTGGAACCTAGAAAAATGATACAGATGAACCAGTTTGCAGGGCAGAAATAGAGACACAGATGTAGAGAACAAACGTATGGACACCAAGGGGGGAAAGTGGCGGGGGTGGTGGTGGTGGGATGAATTGGGAGATTGGGATTGACATATATACACTAATATATATAAAATAGATAACTAATAAGAACCTGCTGTGTAAAAAATAGGTAAAATTCAAAAAGAAAAAAAGAAGATGTGGTACATATATACAATGCAATTTTACTCAGCCATAAAAAAGGATGAAATAATGCTATATGCAGCAACATGTATGGACCTAGAGATTGTCATACTGAGTGAAGTAAGTCAGACACAGACAAACATGGTATTGCTTATATGTGGAATCTAAAACAATGGTACAAGAGAACTTATTTACAAAACAGAAATAGAGTCACAGATGTAAAAAACAAACTTATGGTTACCAAGGGGGAAAGGTGGGGGAGGGATAAATTGGGAGATTGGGAATGACATATACACACTACTATATATAAAATGGATAACTATTACGGACCTACTGTATAACACAGGGAACTCTACTCAGTACTCTGTAATGGCCTATATGGGGAAAGAATCTAAAAAAGAGTGGATATATATGTATAACTCATTCACTTTGCTGTATAGCAGAAACTAACACAACATTGTAAATCAACTATACTCCAATAAAAATGTTTTCAAAAAGCAAAAAAAAAAAAGAGTTGCCAGCCCAGAATTCTATACCAGCAGAACTATTGCTCTAGAGGCAGCATTGAGTAAAGACACTTTCAGATACACTAGATTTCAAAATTTTACCTCCTATGCTGGCTGTGCTCCACTGTACCCACCCCCCATACCCACTCTCCACCCTTCACCCTGCTCTGTGCCCCAAGAGGCAACCTCTGTGTAGGGTATCAGCTCAGCTCCCCTGCACACTGGCTTCTGGTTGAATTCAGCCAGTTGGAGGCATGAGTGGGATATCAGAGGGCAGGAGTGAATAGAAGTTGAATTATTTATTTTCCCTGCTTTCTCCCTGCTGGCAGAACCACCACATTCCTAAGTGACAGCCAGAGTGCCTATGAGGTAGCCCTCTCCTGTGGCTGTGGCTCTCACCGCGTTCTGGGAACACCAGCTCCTTTTGCCCCTTTCAGCTTTGAGGGTAGCAGCTTCCGGCTGTTGCTAGCCCCGAGGTACATCATGCCCCTTGAATTTTTTTTAACCCTGCCCACATTTTGTAAAATGGTCCCTTCTTTAAACTCTTTTCAGTTGTCCTCTTTGTGTTGGCCATATGCTTCCTGTTGGAACCTGATTCACCTCCCATGCATACTTTGTCCAAAATGACAGAGTAAATCAAGGAAAAGGGAAACACCAAATCCAAAAAAGAGAGGATTCAACAGGAAAAAGATAGAGGTTATTCCCAGTGTGATGGAGAAGGGAAATTCCAGGGTGACAGTTATACAGCAGAGTAGCTACCCCAGATTGGAGCAGTAGAATGGCCAGTGCCAAGAAAAATGAAATTTCTAGATTAGGTGATGTGTTGGAACCAAGAGGAAATTCTCTTCTGTCAGAGGATAAGGGGTATGAATTAATCATAGATTCATAGAGAATTAAGCAAATAAAAAATGGAGCAATTATTGACTCCAGAAGAAAAAAAAGTTTAGCCAGAAAAAATGTAATCAGTGAATACAAGGCTCAGCAGTCAATAATATTTAGTCATAATATGAGAGACATTGAGTATTAATTGAACAAAATATTGTTATTTAACTATATTGGGAAGATGTGGGACAGGAAGTAGGTGGTGTGTGGTGGGGGAAGGATACAGAAAAAGAAATCTAAATGCTCATCTTCCATAGCAGGACATGAATAAACAAAGCCAAAAAGGTATATAATGGTAGTATAAGCATGTCATTTAGGTAAATTTGTAAATTCCAGAAGAAACAAGAAGCGTTGAAAACGATTGCCAGGGACTTCCCTGGTGGCACAGTGGTTAAGAATCCGCCTGCCAATGCAGGGGACACGGGTTTGAGCCCTCATCTGGGAAGATCCCACATGCCACGGAGCAGCTAAGCCCGTGTGCCACGACTACTGAGCCTGTGCTCTAGAGCCCGTGAGCCACAACTACTGAAGCCCACGTGCCACAACTACTGAAGCCTGTGCACGCCTAGAGCCCGTGCTCCGCAACAAGAGAAGCCACCGCAATGAGAAGCCCACGCACCGCAATGAAGAGTAGCCTCCACTCGCGGCAACTAGAGAAAGCTCTTGCGCAGCAACGAAGACCCAACGCAGCCAAAAATAAACAAATAAAATAAATAAATTTATAAAAAAAAAAAAGAAAACGATTGCCAAAAAAAAGAGACAAAAACGAAAAACAAAAACAAAAAAAACCCCTGAAAACAGTTGCCTCAGAGGAGTAGGAGCAGGGTGGGTAGGGGTAGGGGTAGGGCAGATCATTATCATTTGTCATTATAAGCCTTGCATAATTAGATTTTTAATATATTGTAACGTTTTAGTTTGATAAAAAAAAATTTTTAGTTAACCTAATATTTTAAAAAAACCACAATTTTACTATAATCATACCCATGGACTCTGAGAAATGTTTCAAAGTATTTCCTGTTGAGGCGGTTTTTACTCCATGCTAAGTTAGCCTCAAATAAGCATCCTTCTGGATTTTTCTCTCCATCTGCCCTCCCCACAGAGTCCAGCTCTCTGTAAGTTCAGAATGCTTTTGAATGTGAGTCATAAGAAAGCCAAATAACCATGGCTTAAACAAACAGTGGTTTATTTTCTCACAGAACAAGAAATCCACAGGCGGGGCAGTTATTTACATTGATTAAGCTACCTGACAAGGCCATCAGCATCCAGACTCTATCATTCTGCTTTGCCCTCATTAGGCTATTGAATTCCCACTCTCACATTCAGTGGGTCTCAAAGAGTGGTCCCCAGCCCAGCAACATCAGCATCACATGAAAATTTGTTAGCAATGCAAATTCCCAGGCCCACTTCAGACCTAGGAATCAGAAACTCTGGAATAGGTCCCAGCAATCCGTGTTTTAAGAAGCCCTCTGCATGATTCTGCTGCACACTCAAGTTTGAGAACCACTGCTCATGCTAATAACCTCATGGTCACAAAATAGTTGCCACAGCTCCAAACATCACATCATCTTTGAAGACAGAAAGAGGAAGAAAGAATGCCTTCAATCTCTTTTATCAGGAAAGCAAAGTTTTCCCGAGAACCTCCCAGCAGACTTTCCTTTAAGGCTCCTTAGCCAGAACCAGGCTGCATGACTCAACCCCTAACTACAAAGGTGGTGAGGAAAGTGTGTGTCTGGTTTTCCAGGCCCTATACCGGAAGGCAACAGTAGAGAAGGGGGCTGGGAATGGCTGTGGACAGCCAGCAGACAGCATCTGCCACAGGGTTTTTGATGGTCAGAGTCATAGATAACATCATTCCTGACCCCATCCTGGAAAAGCAGCAGAAGATTTTGTCACTCTTCTGCAAAAGTAGCCTTAGAACTTGCAAATTCTTCAGATGGGAGAATCTACAAGACATAGAAATCGAATTCTTATTAATATTATCTGCCTGTCATGGAATGGTGGTTCTGATCATAATTCATTATGCTGAAAGAATCCCTTTCCATTAGAAATAAGCAGGGGAAGGAATAGAGGAAAGAGGGGACAGAAAATCCTCTCCAGTCCACTGGCTGAAAGAAACACTGTTTTTACATGTTAACATGGAGATTTGACATAGTGACTGTTTGATACCATTGATCAAACAGCCCATCAAAATGCCCTGTTTTGGTACCCATAACACAGAAAAAGAAGTGCTTAGCTCTGTCTTAATAGAGTTAGTTTCCAGGCAATCAAGCAGGAGGACACTCCAGGCAGAGATATAAGTATTCATGAAAAGGCAGAAGTGGAAAAGGAGAACTGTGAATTGTTAGAAAGGGTACATGTGATGAGTGTTAGGAAAAGCTGGAGAAGGAGCAAAGGGCCATATTATAAAGGACCTTGTCTGCTGTGCTGAGGAGGTTGAACTTCACACTGTTCCTAATATCATTAAATCTTGGAGGGTATCTTAACCTGAGTCCACAGATGGACTTTAGTGCCTTGTCAACCCTTTGAAATTATAAGACAAATTTCATGGGTGTGTGGGTGTGCTCACTTTTCTGAGGAGTGAGTCCTAGATTTGAAAAATATGCATAACCCAAACAAGGTTAAGAATCACTTCTTTGAGGAATCAAAGAATTAGTCATTAAATTTTGTATGTATCACCAGAATAAATTCAGACTCCAACCAGATTCTAGCTCCAGGTTAACTAGAGAAGGACAGGGCTCAGACTAGAACCAGTGTTCTGTTTTCCTGTCCAGAGCCCTTTCCTGTGAAATCTCTGAAATGGACAATCTCCAACAAATGCCAAGAGAGAGACGGGTACTCCTCCAGTGTATGAGAAACACTTGCGAGGTCACAGAGTTCCTCCTCTCTCCATAAACCTCTCAGTCCTGCCCTCTATCACCTCTTCCAAATGATGGGAAAGGGGGAGATGGGACATCTATGATGCAAGAACCACTGCTCTCCGTCAAAGCGGGGACAATCCAGAATGGCACTCCCTGCACCAAGAAGTCACCAGAAAAATGCAACAGGAGTGGATGTTTCCAAGGAGAGTGGGATAAGTGCAGAGGAACTTCTCATCTACGACTTGTCCCTGTGATTCCTGGTAGAGTAGGATCAGTTGGATCTGTTCCCTACTTTGTGTCTTCAGAAGTCTCTCAACTCTGGAGGCTTGCAACCATTATTTGTAATGAATGAACAATCATAGCAGGACAGAATATAATTGCTTATTTTTCTTAAAGAGAAATTACTTTATTAAAAACTGTTTTAGAAGATGATACAGAAATGTTCTTCACATGACTAAACCTGTTCGACAATGGTGTTCTTTTGGTTCTTTCCAATCAGTTCCTGAGTTTAAGAAGGCTTTTAGGTTCTCAGCCCTTTAAGTACCATATACTTGAAATATTCATCCAGGTAGACTCAACAGACCTCCAAATAACTTGTCAGTACCCTCGAGTAAGGTGGGAATTTCCCTTGATCCAGCAAGGTGGGGGTCTATTACCCAAATATATTACACAACTAGTGCCTGAACAGGAAGTAGCCCAGATTTGCAAATTGCCACACAAATTCAGTTTTGCCCCAATAATACAGTCTTTCTCTTGGTTTTGTCTCTTACCAGGAAACAGATGTATCACCCATTCTTGAAGCCCACTTTCCTCTGTTCTTGAAGTCCTCATTGATTCCTGGACCTCTTCTGGTCATGCTCTTATGGTGTCATGGAGTAAGGACCTCAGGTTTGTACATTGCCTTTTGTGCCTTTTGCTAATCTCCAAAACGGTGTGATGGGTCTGATCTGATTCCTACATATCTGGTGCTGATGTACCCTGAGGTACAGCTGGTTCTGTTTGGGTACCCTGCTGAAGGTCATGGCTGGGGAAGCTCGTGACTTCTCCCCTGGCTCCTCTGGCCTGGTCTCTGGTACTGAACCCAGCTGGGCAGACACTCCATGGCTTCTTGAGACAGAGATCCCATGGCCACACACCTGCTCCTCATTACTGGTGGAGGATTTACCTCCACAGCCTCTGAGAGGGCTGGAGGGTACTGTCCATTCCACCAACCTTTGCTCTCTGAAAAGGCTGGAGACAGTTCTTCCTGTTTATCTGACTCACCAGCCCTCTGCTGTTTCCAAAAACCGCCTACAAGATACCATATTGGACAAGGGGCTCCTGTGAGTGACCTTAGAAAGAATGGAAAACGGGTGCTTGGATTGCAGAGAAAATAACACCACACAAGTTGTCATGAGGATTAGAAATAATAAAGATCTCTCCACTTGCTCTCTACATGACCTCAACCTACTTAATCTTTATGTGCCTCGGTGTTCTTGTCTCTAACATGGGATTAAAATGGTGGTTATGAACATTTGAAATAATATATGAGAAGTACCTGAGAAGTATCTGGGATATTGTAGGTATTTAACAAAAGGGGGGCCTATCCTTTTTTTTAAAATAAATTTATTTATTTTATTTACTTATTTTTGGCTGTGTTGGGTCTTCGTTGCTGCACGCAGACTTTTCTCTAGTTGCGGCGAGCGGGGGCGGGGGCTACTTTTGGTTGCGGTGTGCAGGCTTCTCATTGCGGTGGCTTCTCTGTTGTATAGCACGGGCTCTAGGCACATGGGCTTCAGTAGTTGTGGTGCACAGGCTCAGTAGTTGTGGCTCACGGGCTCTAGAGCGCAGGCTCAGTAGTTGTGGTGCAGGGGCTTAGTTGCTCCGCGGCATGTGGGACCTTCCTGGATCAAGGCTTGAACCTGTGTCCCCTGCATTGGCAGGCGGATTCTTAACCACTGCACCGCCAGGGAAGTCCCAACAAAGGGGGCCTATCCTTATTATTAACTATGAGCAGCAGGCCTATTTTTGACCCCACTTTATAACTGAAGTCACAAAACTTCATGCATTAAATAACATAGCACCAACAAGAGGCAGAAACAGTAGTCTAAGAAAAGTTCAGAGAAATGCAGTTGTGGGAGCATTTAATACATTAAATGTCCCAATAGAAAAATATGGTAGGTGATATGTACCGGCACTTTCACTAAAAAACAAAATGATCAATAAACATATGAAAAAAAATTTGGGGGCTTCCCTGGTGGCGCAGTGGTTAAGAATCTGCCTGCCAATGCAGGGGACACGGGTTCGAGCCCTGGTCCGGGAAGATCCCACATGCCGCCGAGCAACTAAGCCCGTGAGCCACAACTACTGAGCCTGCGCGACTGGAGCCTGTGCTCCGCAACGGGAGAGGCCGCGATAGTGAGAGGCCCGCGCACCGCGATGAAGAGTGGCCCCCGCTCGCCACAGCTGGAGAAAGCCCTCGCACAGAAACGAAGACCCAACACAGCCAAAAATAAATAAATAAATAAATTTATAAAAAAAAAAAAATTTGCTCTCACTAGAAATAAATACAAATTAATAGAATAATAAAATTGGTTTCACCTGTTATATTGGCAAAGATTTTTAAAATTATGATACCCTCATTTGGTCTAGGAGGTAGAAAACCAGTAATCTTGTATACTGCTGTGGGGAGGGGTACAGATTTGTTAACACAATTCTGGGGAACAATTCAGAAATATATATTAAATGTCTTAGAATATTGCATATTCAGTCATGATAATTCCACTTCAATGAATTTATTCAAAAGTAATAATTATAGTTGAATGCAAGGATATCTTTAAGCACAATTTATAACACATTAAAATCAGTTTTATTTATTTATTTAATTTATTTACTTTTGGCTGTGTTGGGTCTTCGTTGCGGTGCGTGGGTTTCTCATTGCAGTGGCTTCTCTCGTTGTGGAGCACAGGCTCTAGGCACGCGGGCTCAGTAGTTGTGGCTCGAGGGCTCTAGAGCACAGGCTCAGCAGTTGTGGCACACGGGCATAGTTACTCCGCGGCATGTGGGATCTTCCCGGACCAGGGCTCGAACCCATGTCCCCTCCATTGACAGGAGGATTCTCAACCACTGCACCACCAAGGAAGCCCTCAAAATCAGTTTTGTAAAGGTGACTATTTAGAGGCGGTTTCCATGGAATTATCTAAGTATGAAAACCATAGAAGAATTCACGTGTACAAAAAATGTAAATCTATATGCTAGAAAAATCATAAATTATATATAAAAGCAAGCAACAAGCTGGAAAAATATGTATTACAAAATTGACAAAATGATAATATCCTAATACTACACTATAAATCAATAAAATGCCCTCCAATAGAAAAATGGACAAAGAATCATTCAAAGACAATTCACAGAAAAAGTACAAATGGTTAATAGACATAAGAAAAATATTTAGCCTTATTAGTAATGAAAGAAATGCATATGTAAACGAGGTTTTTAAAAACTTACCAGGTTAGCAAAAGAAGTTTAATTATAATACCCAGCATTGTTAAAGATATAGGGAACTGTGCATTTTCGTTTACTATTGTTAGAAATTTAAATTGGTTTAATTTTTTTTTTTCTGGAAAACCACCAGCAGTATATTAAATACCTTAAAAAACAAGGCTTTTTTTTTGGCCGAGCTGCGCTGCTTGCGGGATCTTAGTCACCGTGCAGCTTGTGTGATCTTACTTCCCTGACCAGAGACTGAAAGCTCGGAGTCCTAATCACTAGACCACCAGGGAATTCCCAAAAAAATCAGACCTTGAGCTCCCATTCTAGCACTGTACAAAGGAGACAATCCAGTAAATCCACAATTAAATATGTATTGTAACTTTCTTCCCAGCATTACTATTTTTGCAAACATAGAGACTGGTTAAGTAACATATTTCTGTAGGGGCGGAGGGTGAGGGTAAGGGGACCATTGGCATTGATCTCATCATCTATCTCCTTGATGCATATTCTAGAAGACACCACAAATATAACAGGTATACATGATTTGATATAAAAATGATATAACAAATACAAAAATATACTAAGAGATATAAAAATGAGTTGAAAAGTATGACCTGTGATAGAAATAACAGAATTGAAGATATTTTTCTAATATAATAGGTAGAAGAGAAGGAAAAAACTCTGATGTCAGACTTTCCCCACCTCCTTTCCTTTCCAGCCTGACATAATTTTGGTCCTTCTAGGTCAGGATTCTTTTCCCCTCTGGACCTCCATTGGCTGGTCCCGCTGCCCGGAAGACCATGCCTTACTCCACACCCTTCATCCCCACTCCATCCCTCCTCTTCACTTGGCTAGCTCCCACACAGATCCAGACCCCAAATCATAAGAGGAAACCCTGGAAACATAAAGACTGGTTATATTAAAAAACAAAACAAAACAAACTCCTTTCAAGAATAATGTGTACTACTGTTGGGTGGGATGGAGGGTTTGAAACCTACAAGCGTGTGTTCCAGCAACTGCCTTTAGAGAGGATGGGTGGATTTGGTTAAAAGTAGGGCTTTTGTTTTGCAAGTTTGGGCTAGAGTTGAATTGCTTAGGATAATGGAGGAGTAAAAGAATACTTCCCTCAATAGGTCTCCCTCTCCAACCTTCCCTTATATAGTATTCTGCTCTCTGTTGAATACATTTTGAATGAATAGTTAAAGACTATTGGCTTAAGTGGGTGACAAATTAGTGTTCTGCCCAAAACACTCAAGGGATCATCTAGCGTGTTTCTGCCCATCTGCAGGTTGTTGCCTAAACATCACTTTCACTGTTGTAGTCTCAGTTCTGAGCACTCAAAAAAAATTATAGAATGCATAAATTATGTGATGGAGTAGAATAGTGACATGACTGGTTCTTTCAGAGAAGCTTAAACTCGGAACCAGAGAAAGAAGACTGTGAAATAAGCCCATGTTTGTAACCTGGGGTTTTCTGTTTTCACGCAGCTGCTTCCTGCCATGGTGAGTGGGCATGAGCTAGAGGAAATAGCGTGGAACTGGGATTCAAGAGACCTGATTTTCTTTCTTTTTTTTAAGTTGAAGTATAGTTGATTTACAATGTTGTGTTAGTTTCTGGTGTACAGCAAAGTGATTCAGTTATACATACATATATATATTATTTTTCATATTCTTTTCCATTATGGCTTATTAAAGGAAATTGAATATAGTTCCCTGTGCTATACAGTAGGACCTTGTTGTTTATCTGTTTTATATATAGTATAAACAGTATATCTGTTAATCCCATAGTCCTAATTTATCCCTCCCCCACCCCCTTTCCCCTTTGGTAACCACAAGTTTGTTTTCTATGCCTGTGAGTCTTTTTCTGTTTTGTAAATAAGTTCATTTGTATCATATTTTAGATTTCACATATAAGCAATATCATATGGTATTTGTCTTTCTCTGTCTAACTTACTTCACTTAGTACAATAATCTCTAGGTCCATCCATGTTGCTGAAAATGGCATTATTTCATTCTTTTTTATGGCTGAGTAGTATTCCATTGTATATATGTACCACATCTTCTTTATCCATTCATCTGTCGTGGACATTTAGGTTGCTTCCATGTCTTGGCTGTTGTAAATAGTGCTGCTATGAACATTGGGGTGCATGTATCTTTTCGAATTAGAGTTTAAGAGAGCTGATTTCTAAACCTAGTTCTGCCACTTGTGGTATACCTTTGGGTAACTCATTGGAACAGTAGAGGTGTTGAAAGTATTAGGTCTGTAAAACACCGGGTACAATTCTGATTAAAACATTTATATTCATAAACATAGAGTGAAAATATCAACCAGATCAAAATGGTGTCATCAAAATGTCTGGCACAACCTCCCTACTAATAAAAAGAAAAGGAATTACTTGGCTAGTGCATGTTTTTCCTATCACGATAGCAAACACATGAAAGATAGATAAGGTCTGGTATTAGTGAGGGTGTAGAAAAATGGCAGGCTCACAAATCATGGTGGGAGCATAAAAGAGGTTACAAACTTCTCAGAAAGTGGTTTGATACATTTTTGGAGTGGTATTTAAATGCACATACTACTGAACAAAAGACTCCTCTTCTGGGGATGGATCCTGCAGAAATAATAGCAAAAGCACCTTAAGATGCGTATTCAGTGGCATCCACTGTTTATGTAATCCTAACACATCCAAGCAGTCCAGTCTTTACATGGAGTCACATTAAAAGATGTTCAGCAATCATGGATGGACCTAGAGATCATCATACTAAGTGAAGTAAGCCAGACAAAGAAGATAAATATCATATGATATCACTTATATGTGGAATCTAAAAAATGATACAAATGAATCTATACACAAAACAGAAACAAACTCACAGACATAGAAAACAAACATATGGTTACCAAAGGGGAAGGGGAGTGGGAGGGATAAATTAGGAGTATGAGATTAACAGATGCACGCTACTGTATATAAAACAGATAACAACAAGGATTTACTGCATAGCACAAGGAACTATATCCAGTATCTTGTAATAAACTATAATGTAAAAGGGCTTCCCTGGTGGCGCAGTGGTTAAGAATCCGCCTGCCAACTCAGGGGACACGGGTTCGAGCCCTGGTCTGGCAAGATCCCACATGCCACGGAGCAACTAAGCCAGTGCGCCACAACTACTGAGCCTGCGCTCTAGAGCCCGCGAGCCACAACTAGTGAAGCCCGCACGCCTAGAGCCTGTGCTCTGCAACAAGAGAAGCCACTGTAATGAGAAGCCCGCACACCACAACCAAGAGTAGCCCCCGTTCACTGCAACTAGAGAAAGCCCACGCGCAGCAGCAAAGACCCAACGCAGCCAAAATAAATGAATGAATGAATGAATAAATAAATAAATAAACTTATTTTAAAAAAGAGGAGTCTTTATGTACTAATCAAAGAAATCCATGATATGTTGATATGTTGAAGAAAAGCAGATTGGTTGTATGGTGGCGGGGAGAGAGAGAGCTTGAGAGAGAAAGCATTTTTAAGAGGTGGGAGTCTGGATGCTACTTACTGTTTTGTTTTTCACAAAAAAACAATAAAAAATAAAAGCAAACGTCAACCTTTAGAGCTGAGGAGTCTCCTTTCCATCAACAGAAGGGAAACTCCTTGACTACCCTGGGGTGTGACAGTTGGGGCTAGAAGTGTTGCCTTCTGAGCTGGGAATCAGTGGAAACCATTAGCGAGGCAACGGTCTGGCCGCTCAAGGCTCTCACTTCTGCCTCTGTCATTCACAGCTCAGCATCACTCCCACGAGCATGATGATTGCCTTGGACACCTCTGCCAAAATCCTCCAGCGCATCCTGCAGTGAGAGTTCACAGAACAGAATGTGTGAGCTGGAAGGAATCGTGTCCATTACTTCTCAAAGCAAACTCATGAAGAGCCTATCTCATAGTGGACCCTTGCGGGGCACACATAGAGGACACAGCAACGGGGCAGACACAGTCCCTGCCCTCATGGAGTTTACAATCTAGTGGGGGAGACTGAAAAGTCCACGGGTCATTCCAATGCCATAGGACACAACCTGCCTTGGGAAACGTGCTGGAAGGTGTTGGAGGGGGACACCTAACACAGGGAAGGCTTCCAGAAGAAGATGATGCTCAACTAGACTCGATGCTGAACTCAATGAACAATGACCTTGGTGGCAGCATGGGAACTAAGCGGCTGCATGTGGCTGTATTGCAGGGTGCTTGAGGCAGGACTGCAGGGGAAGGTGAGAGAGTGTCCAGTGGGTAAGGACGGCCAGATCACAAAAGTTGCTTTATAACAGCTACAGTAGGAATTTGGTCTGTATCCTGAAGTCCATGGGGAGACTTTCAAGATTCATTTTTGGTTTGTTTTTTCAGTTTTTTAATTGAGGTATAATTGACATATAACATTATATTAATTTCAGGTGTACAACATGATATGTTTGCCCCCAAGACAAAACTCATTTAAGAATTTTAAGCAACGGACTTCCCAGGTGGCGCAGTGGTTAAGAATCCACCTGCCAATGGAGGGGACACGGGTTCGATCCCTGGTCCGGGAAAATCCCACATGCCGCGGAGCAACTAAGCCCGTGCGCCACCACTACTGAGCCTGCATGCTGCAACTACTGAAGCCTGTGTGCCTAGAGCCCGTGCTCCGCAACAGGAGAAGCCACTGCAATGAGAAGCCCGCACACCACAACGAAGACCCAATGCAGCCAAAAAATAAATTAAATTTTTTTAAAAATTAAAAAAAAATTTTTTTTAATTAAAAAAAAGAATTTTAAGCAGGGAACTAACATGACTGAATTTGTTTGGAGAGACCACACTGGCTAAAATTTGCAGGGGCGTGGTAGGCAGAATAATGGCTTCCCAAAGATTTCCACATCCTAACCTCTGGAACCTGTGAATATGTTACATTATGTGGCCAAAGGGATTTTGCAGGCATGATTAAATTAATGCTCTTGAGATGAGGAGATTAGCCTAGACTAGCCGATGGGCTCTATGTAATCACAAGCATTCTTAAAAGTGGAAGGCAGGGAGGGCAGGAGGGAGAGGCAGAGGAGATTTGCTATGGAAGAATGATAAGAAAAATGTATCATGGCTGGCCGTGAAAAATGGAAAAGGAGGGCCATGAGCCAAGGAATGGAGGAAGCCTTTATTTATTTATTTATTTATTTTTAAAATAATGAACTGGGTCCTATTTATTTATTTATTTATTTAGCTACTCTTTAGTGGGGTGCGGCTGACTTATTGTGGTGGCTTCTCTTGCTGCGGAGCACAGGCTATAGGCACGCGGGCTTCAGTAGTTGTGGCACGCAGGCTCAGTAGTTGTGGCTCACGGGCTCTAGAGTGCAGGCTCAGTAGTTGTGGCGCACGGGCTTAGTTGCTCCGCAGCACGTGGGATATTCCCGTACCAGGGATCGAACCCGTGTCCCATCCATTGGCAGGTGGATTCTTAACCACTGCGCCACCAGGGAAGTCCTAGGAAGCCTTTAGAATGTAGAAAAGTAAAGGAAATAGACTCTCCTCTAGAGTCTCTGGAAAGGAAGATGGCCATGCTCACATCTTGATTTTAGCCCACTGTTGGACTTCTGACCCACAGAACTTTGAGATCACAGACTTGTGTGGTTTTAAGCCACTACGTTTGAGGTAATTTTTTACAACAGCAGTAAGAACTAATGATACAGATTTGGTGCCGCTGTAACAGATACCTGAACAAGTGGAAGTGACTTTGGAATTGGACTGTGGGAAGAGGCGGGAAAAACTCTGAGGGGTATGAAAGAAAAAAACCGAGATCACCTTGGACAGACCTTAGTACAAATATGGAGACTAATGACTCTGCCAGTGAGGACTCAGAAAGAAGCATGGCAGAGAAAACATAAATCGACTTGGAGGATACCTAAATCAGCATGAACAAACTTGGTAGCAATATGAATGCTGGAGTGCTGCCTGTGAGGCCTCAGGCTCAGAAGGAGATGAGGAACATGTCGTTGGAAACCGGAGGAAAGGGTGATACCCAGTGGCAAAAAAAAAAACCCCCAAAAAACCCCCAAAACCTTAGGATTGTGTGCCCTGCAGTTCTGTGGGAAGCAGAACTTATCAACAATGAACTTGAATATTTAGCTGAGGAGATTTCCAAGCAAAGAGTTGAAGGGTATGGCCTGGTTTCTTGCCACTTATGGTAAAATGAGAGGGGAAACAGATAAATTCAAAGAAGAACTGACCAACAAAAAAGAGCCAGGACTTGATGATTTGGGGAATTCTCAGCCTATCTAAATTGCACATGATATTAAAATGAAGAGATTCACTGCCAGGAAAGCTGCTTGAGGGGAAAAGCTGAGGATGTGCTGGACAATCTTTTGTTAATTTCTCTGAAAGATCCAAAGATTTGTGTATTCAGCCACATAAAGGCTTTTTGGAGAGATTAAGTATGTGACCCACAGATTCCCCTCAGCTATCTCATCAGAAGCCAAAAATAGAAATGAAATGATCTAGGGAAGATCTGTGGAGGACCCTCTTGTCTAATGGAGTGAATTCGTGGGCTTACATGAGAGACCTACAAGGTTCTTGAGAATTTTATACCAGGAGAAACAGTGGAACTTGGACTGAAAGGGACAGAGAGGATGAAATGAAACAAGACTACATGACTCCCAAAATTCTACAGGCAAGAAACAGACTGATAAAACTAGCCTTGAAACAGCTGCTATCTTTCAAGAAAAAAGAAAAATGACTCAGGAGGCAGATCTGTGGGCCCGGAGAGCTGAGCCTTGAGCTACAGAGTATTATTCCTAGGCCTTGAAACTTACTGGAGTTTGTCCAACTTAATTTTGAAATTACTTGGGACTGGTGATTCCTTTATCTCTTCTTTTTCTTTTTTTTTTTGCACACGAATGTCTGTAACTGTTACCTTATGCCAGTAGCACCATTCTATTTGGGGAGCAGAGAACTTGTTTTCTAGTTTCACAGGTCCACAGATGGAGAGAAACTTCACTAGATTATACTGAGTGTCATCCAATACCTAACAAACACAGACAATTTCAGTGGCGAGACTTGGGACTTTTGAGCTGATGAGATTTTGGACTTTGAGTTGATACTTTAATGGGCTGAGACTTTGGGGGAACTTTTTGGAATGAAGTGAATGTATTTTTCATGTAAGACAGACATATTTAGAGGACAGAGAGACGACTATGGTAGGTAAAATAAGAGCTCTCATGTCCACATCCTAATGCTCAGAATCTGTGAATTTGTTACACTACATGGCAGGAGGATCTTTGTAGATATAATGAAGTTAAGGATCTTGAGATGGAGAGATTACCCTAGATTATACGTGGGTCCAAATGCAATCACAAGGAAATGTGATTTTCTTTTTTTTAAGTAGAGGAAAACAGAAGAGAGAAGCGTAGAGAAATTTGACTATGAACGAATGGTCAGAGAGGTGTAATTTTTCTGGCTTTGAAGATGAAGGATGGGGATCATGAACCAAGGAATGTGGGAAGCCTCTAGAATGTGGAAAAGGCTAGGAGATGGACTCTCCCCTAGAGTCTCCAGAAGGGAACACAACAAACAAACAAGGGGCAAAACTGAGGCAAAGAGTCAAATTCAGAGGTGGTTGTAATCCAAGCAAAAGAGGCTGGGGTCCAGAGTTGCAGTGGGGATGGATTGATAAACATATATGAGGTATTGTGACTGGAACATGGTGATAATACTTCTGGGGGAGAAGAGAGGGAAGAGTCCAGGCTGACACCCAGATTTTTAGCTTAAGCAACAGGGCAAAGGAACCACTGGTTGTGTGGGCCACACAGGAAGAAGAGCAAGCTTGGGGGCAAGCAGATCATTTCATTTTGGACATATCAAGTTGGTGGTACCTGGGGAACATCCAAGAAGCAGTTGGATAAGTGCTCTGAGGCTCTGGGGAAAACATAAGTGATAGCTAAAGTCAGTGGAGTGGGTTAGGTGGCCCAAGAAGAACATACGCATTAAGAAGAAAAGGACAAGACAGGACCCTTTGGAGTGGTAAATAAGGGTGTGCAGAGAAAAGAAACCCACAAAGGAGCTTGAGAAGGGACACCTATAGAAAAGCAGGAGGAAAACAAGGAGAATATAGCTCATGGAAGCCAGCACTGGGGTTTACCAATGTTGTACCAGAACTGGGAAAGAATCAGATGCAAGAAATAGGGGGGAATATGGAACCAAGACCAGGATTGGGCAGTTCACAGGAGTCTGGAGGAGCTCTGCTCCAGCTTGAGAAGGAAGTATGGTGGTTGGCATTTTCTGCTAGGCATATGACAGCAGCCAGAGTCCAGGAGAGCAAACCTACTTACGGCTGGGGCTCCACTTAGAATGGGCAGCTGGTTCCAAGAAGGGCTTCTAGCTCCTCTCACTGTGCTGTGGCTAAGAGACCCGTGCTCCGCTACCCCCACCCCATTCCAGCAGGGAGGAGGGATCATGTTATCTACCCTGTGTTCTGAACATTCGTCCTATTCCCTGTCTTTGCTTACAAAGTTCCTTCTACCTAAAATAAATATCCAAAGCTTGCAGGGCACTGTGCTAAGCACTTCATGGACATCAAGAGGCATTAGTGTTGCCTCTGTTTTACAAACGAGGAAACTGAGGTTCAAAGAGGTGAAGTGACTTGCTCAAGGTCACACAATTAGTTTGTGGTAGAATCAGGACCCAAGTTTAGCTGAATACAATTTCTAAGCTGTAATTCCCCAGAAGCTGTGATCTCTCCCTCACTGACTTCCCACCGTGTTTTATCTTCTCTCTGCATTTCATCTCCCTAGGAATTTTTCTACCTGAGAAAAAGGCTTTTATTCACCTTGTGAAGTTTTCAGCATGGTGTTATGCGGAAGAGAACCACTAGGTGGCACCAGAGGACCAGAAGCCTGATTTTCTCCAGGCCAGGAGTTGGACTCTCCCAGAGAGGGAGGAATGGGTGGGGAAGGGGGTGTGACCTTTTCTTCTTGATCCAAGTCCACGTCTCCTTCCCATCAGAATTGCAGAGAAAGGATCAGGGATTGGAAGATTAGAGATTAGAGGTCCGAGTATTGTAAACTGGAGTGGCACAGGCCTCAAGTCTAAGAATTCACTAAGAGGAATTTCCCTGGTGGCTCAGTGGTTAAGAATCTGCTTGCCGATGCAGGGGACACGGGTTCGAGGCCTGGTCCAGGAAGATCCTACATGCCGCGGAGAAACTAAGCCCGCGCGCCACAGCAGCTGAGCCTGCTCTCTAGAGCCCGTGAGCCACAACTACTGAAGCCCGAGTGCCACAAATACTGGAGCCCGCGCGCCTAGAGCCGGTGCTCCCAAAGAGAGAAGCCACCGCAATGAGAAGCCCGTGCACCGCAACGGAAGAGTAGCCCCCGCTCTCTGCAACTAGGGAAAGCCCTTGCGCAGCAACGAAGACCCAACGCAGCCAAAAATAAATACACAAATAAATAAATAAATAAATTTATTTAAAAAAAAAAAGAAGGGCTAGGAGCAGCAAAATAAAAGTGATGGCAGGCTTGCGGTGGGGCTGGATTTCATTCCACTCCCTGCTCTGTCATACACTTTTGTGCAGAGCTCAAATTGCACAGCCGTAAACGGTGATCTTAGTGGAAAAGGGAGGAAATGCATATTACTGGTACCTACCATAACCAGAAACAGGGGAAACCCAGCTGAGCATCCTTGGGGAAATCACTTCATTCCTCTAAGCCTCAGTCTTCTTTTCATAAAATGGGAATAATCAAGGGACCCACCTCATCGAGGGGTTCTGAGGACTTAACAACAAAATGCACATAACACACTAGTACAATATTTGTCATATAGCAAGTGCTCAATATGTACTGTTATAAATATATAATTATATTATAATAATACAAATATATAAATGATAAATGTTCCTAATAAATAGTAGTTTTTAGCTATCCTTTTTTTTTTTTAAACATCTTTATTGAAGTTTAATTGCCTTACAATAGTGTGTTAGCTTCTGCTTTATAACAAAGTGAATCAGTTATACATATACAATATGTTCCCATTTCTCTCCCCTCTTGCATCTCCCTCCCTCCCACCCTCCCCATCCCACCCCTCTAGGTGGTCACAAAGCACCGAGCTGATCTCCCTGTGCTGTGCGGCTGCTTCCCACTAGTTATCTATTTTACATTTGGTAGTGTATATATGTCCATGACACTCTCTTACCCTGTCACATCTCACCCCACCCCCTCCCCATATCCTCAAGTCCATTCTCTAGTAGGTCTGTGTCTTTATTCCCGTCTTGCCACTAGGTTCTTCATGGCCTTTTTTTTTTTTTTTTTCCCTTAGATTCCGTATATATGTGTTTTAGCTATCCTTTTTATGATTTTGTCACTTAATTAATTCCTCACGCTATAGGCCTGACACATAGTAAGTAGGTCCATGGGAAATAATAGTGGAAAAAAAATTTTTTTAATGAATTTCAGTCATGTGCTCTGGGCTAATCTAGGTTGTAGAGGCTGGGAAGACTTTCTGGAGGTGGAGTCTTTAAGGACCAGCTAAGGATAACCACACCCTCTGCAGTATACAGAACAGTGCCTGGGTATAGAAAAAAGGTGCAGTGAATATTTTAGAAAGAAGGAAGGGAAAGAGGATGAATGGAAGGAAGGAAATGAGGGAGGAAGAGCAAAAAGAAAGAAAAGCTCAAGGAAATCTTTTGGCTGAGCTAAGCATATCTGAGAAGGAACTACAAATAGGATCCCTAGCAAAATCCTTATTAGAGCATTGACATCAATATACCTTTGGCCCCCATAGTCCTCCAAAGTTCCCATAACACAGCCTACAGCACGGTTCTTTTTTATCTGAGCCCCCCACCCCCAAGTGTGAGCTCTGTGAAGCGTCTACCTTGTTCAAAGTTATACCTATCCAGTATAAAGCAGGTGTTCACTAAATAGTTGTTAAATTCCTAAACTGGGCTGAGTTCCAGCTCTGGTAACAATGGAGGAAGTTGCCAAAATATTCAACAAAAAAACTGAATTATGGAACAGGAAAGTGACCAAAAGCCGGCATAAACTGAAGGAGGATTCAGCATTTAAAATAAGTGAGCCACACTAGATGTGGATTTTCTGCCAAAGGTATTTCTCAATCTTCACAGCACAGGGAAACTAAAATTCAAACAGAAATCCAGAATCCTATTGGTTTGATGAATCAGAGGACAGAGTTCAGAGTTGCCACAGTGCCTAAAAATTTAGGGGAAAACACCAGAAACAAAAAAGCCAAAAGGAGGGATGGCCAAAAATTTGTACATAAACTGCCTTCTAATCCTTGGCTAACTTCTGAATTGCACATGCACAAACAAGACTCCAAGTACCCCACGGAGAAATCCATAATGAAGGATGAGAGAACTGAGCAAAGATTGTAGCTGCTGTCCACTGCAAGAAAGACAGCTTGGAGTTTAAATTATGCCAGGTTAGAAATGCTTGGTAAATACCCAGGACATTCTATTAAAATCCCAGAAAGACCACAGCTTAGGAAAAAACTCTATATCCTATAACTAAGAGATATATCCTAGATCTAGGAGCAAAACCAAAAGTAGACTTACCCCAACAAAGAGTAAAAGCGAACATCCGTAAGTTCAGGATGATCCACCAGTAAGTTAACTGTTGGCTGAAAAATATTTTGACACTCTTCAGAGGAATATTACAAAATTCAGAGTCTCTATAGCACATCATTCATGTCCAGTATATATATATATATATATATATATATATATATATATATATGATGAAACCAAGAAAATGTGATTCATAGTCAAGTAGAAAAATAAGTCAACAGAAACAGAGCCATACAGAAATAGAGACAAAGATGTATAGAACAAACATACGGACACCAAGGGCGGAAAGTGGTGGGGGTGGGTGGTGGGATGAGCTGGGAGATTGGGATTGACATATATACACTAATATGTATAAAATAGATAACTAAGAAGAACCTGCTCTATAAAAAATAAATAAAATTTAAAAATTAAAAAAAAAAAAGAAACAGAGCTATAGACAATCCAGATATTGGAATTAGGACCCAAGGACTTTATAATAACCATGAAAATATATGTTTAATAGTCCACAAGAAAAGATGGATTTTATATTAGGTAAAAAAATGAGGACGTTCAGGAGAGGCTTGGAAACAGTAGAAAAGAACCAAATGGAAAGCCTAGAAATGAAAAATACAATATCTGAAATTTTAAAATGTATTGGATGTATTAATAGATTTGACACAACTAAAGAAATAATCCATACATGTAAGACAAGATAATAGGAATCAAGCAGCCTGAATCATAGAGAAAAATAAAAGATTGGGAAAAAATAATCACAAACTTCATGACCTATGGGACACTATTGAAGGGTCCAATATATGTATAATTAGAGTTCCAGAAAGATAAGAGAGAGATTATGAGGAATAACAAATTTTTCAGGAACTATTGCTAACAAATTTCTAAATTTAATTAAAAATAAAACAAAACACAGCAATCTATATATCCAGGAAGCTCAGAAACACAAAGTATGATAAGTACAAATCAAACTACATCAGAATACATAATAGTCAAACTATTGAAAACTTAAAAATAAAGAAATAAAAGTGGCCAGAGATTTTCAAAAAACATATTACATACAGGGAAACACCTATAAAAATGACAACTGAGTAGTCACTAGAAACAGTGGAGCCCAGATGACACAGTGGAGCCCAGATGACACTGGAACAATATCTTTAAAGTGCTAAAGCAAAACAAACAAAAAAACCCCCTGCAAATCTAGAATTCAAGGTCCAATGAAAATATATTTCAAAAATGAAGACAAGGGGCTTCCCTGGTGGCGCAGTGGTTGAGAATCTGCCTGCCAATGCAGGGGACATGGGTTCGAGCCCTGGTCTGAGAAGATCCCACATGCCGCGGAGCAACTAAGCCTGTGCACCACAACTACTGAGCCTGCGCTCTAGAGCCTGCGAGCCACAGCTACTGAGCCGGTGCGCCTAGAGCCCGTGCTCCACAACGAGAAGCCACCTCAATGAGAAGCCCGCACACTGCAACGAAGAGTAGCCGCCGCTCGCGGCAAGCCCGCGGGCAGCAACAAAGACCCAACACAACCAAAAATAAAAAAATAAATAAATAAAATTTTAAAAATAAATAAAATGCCAGTAGAGGAGATAAAATAAAATGCTAAAATATACTCAATTATACCAAAAGAAGACATGAAAGAAGGGACCAAGAAACAAGAGAGAAGATAAAAGAAAATAACAAGTTGAGAGCTTCCCTGGTGGCGCAGTGGTTGGGAATCTGCCTGCCAATGCAGGGGACACGGGTTCGAGCCCTGGTCTGGGAAGATTCCCACATGCCGCAGAGCAACTAGCCCCGTGAGCCACAACTACTGAGCCTGCGCGTCTGGAGCCTGTGCTCTGCAACAAGAGAGGCCGCGATAGTGAGAGGCCCGCGCACCTTGATGAAGAGTGGCCCCCGCTTGCCGCAACTAGAGAAAGCCCTTGCACAGAAACGAAGACCCAACACAGCCAAAAATAAATAAATTAATTAAAAAAATAAAATTAAAATAACAAGTTGATAAAATTAAACCCAAGTCTATAATTACTTTAAATGTAGGTGGGCCCCTCTAATTAAAAGGCAAAGATTATCAGGCTGGAAAACAAATCAAGACCCAACTATATACTGTTTACAAAAGATGAAATTTAAATATAAAGACACAAAAGGTTTAAAGTAAAATGATGAAGTAAGATGTCATGCAGGGGCTTCCCTGGTGGTGCAGTGGTTAAGAATCTGCCTGCCGATGCAGGGGACATGGGTTCGATCCCTGGTCCGGGAAGATCCCACATACCGCGGGGCAACTAAGCCCACATGCCACAACTACTGAGCCTGTGCTCTAGAGCCCGCGAGCCACAACTACTGAGCCCACGTGCCACAACTACTGAAGCCCGCCTGCATACAGCCTGTGCTCCACAACAAGAGAAGCCACCGCAGTGAGAAGCCGGTGCACCACAATGTAGAGTAGCTCCCACTTGCTGCAACTAGAGAAAGCCCACGCGCAGCAACGAAGACCCAACACAGCCAAAAAAAAAAAAAAAGATGTCATGCAAACTCTAAACACATGAAAGCTGGAGTGAGTATATTAATATCACACAAAATAGCCTTCAAGATGAGGAGTATTACCAAAGATAAAGTGGGTAATTTTATGATAAACAGATTAATTAATCAAGAATACATAACAATCCTAAATATCAACACACTTAATAGCAGAACTACAAAATACACAAAACAAAAATTGACAAAATGAAATTGAAAATTAGACAAATCTGCAATTGTAGCAGGAGATTTTAACACCCCTTTTAAAATAATTGATAGAATTTATAGACCAACAAAAATCAGTAAGGATATAGAAAATTTGAACAACACTACCGGTCAACTTCGCCTAACTGACATTTATAAAATCTTGAAAGCAGCGGTTGAAAAAACACTACATTACCTCAAGGGAGGAAAAAACAATGTGAATGCTGATTTCTCACCAGAAACCCTGAAGTCCAGAAGGAAGTGGCACACTTTTCAAGTGCTGAAAGAAAAGACTATCAACCCAAAATCAGTGAAAATAAACTTCAATAATGAAGGATAAATCTGGACATTGTCAGGTAAAGGAAAACTAAAAGGATTTGTTGCCAGCAGACTTACTGTAAAATAATAGCTAAAGAAAGTTGTCTAAACAAAGAAGAAAGAATTTTTAAAAATGAATCTAGGAACATCAGGAAGGAAAGAAAAACATGGTAAGCAAAAATATGGGCAAATACTTCTTTGAGCTTTCTAAGTTGTGTTTGGAGGTTGAAGCAAAAATTATAACACTTTTTGATGTGGTTCTAAGTGTACATAAAATAAATGTTTAAGATAATTATATTATAAATGTGGAAGAGTAAAAGGACATGAAGGGAGATAAGTTTTATACACTTCCCTCAAACTGATAAAATGGGATGTTATGTATCTGTAACATAATATCTATATAGTTTTGCTATCAGAGTAATTCTAGCTTCATAAAGTGAATTGAAAAGTGTTCTCTCCTATTTTCTGGAACAGACTGAGTTCTATATTCTTGCTAATTTTCTGTCGAGTTGTTCTATCAGTTGTTGAGAGAGGGATGTTGAAGTCTCCAACTTAAACTGTGCATTTGTCTATTTCTATTTTTCAGTTCTATCAGTTTTTTAAATAACAGCTTTATTGACATATAATTCACATATCATACAATTCATCTACTTAAAGCATATAATTTAATGATATCTAGTATTTTCTCAAAGTTGTACGTACAATCACCACCACGGTTAATTTTAGAACATTTTCATCATTTCAAAAAAAAGAAACTCTGTAACTATTAACAGTCACTCCCCATTTCTCCTCAACTACTTCCTTCCCTCAGCTCTAGGCAATCATCGATCCACTTTCCACCTTTATAGATTTACCTATTAGGAACGTTTTGTATAAATAAAATAATAGAATATGTGGTCCTTTGTGATTGGCTTCCTTTACTTAGGATGTTTTTAGGGTTCATTCATGTTGTAGCATGTACAATGCTACATGTATTTCTTTTTATTGCCAAATAGTATTACATTGTATGTATATACCACATTTTATTTATCCATTCATCAGTTGATGGACATTGGGGTTGTTTCCACTTTTTGGCTATTGTGAATAATGCTACAATGGACATTTGTGTACAAGGAACTGCCAGGCTGTTTCCAAATCAACAGTACCATTTTACATTCCTATTAGCAGTGTATGAGGGTTCCAATTTCTCCTCATCCTTGCTAATATTTTCATTACCTGATTTTTTATTATAGCCGCCCCAGTGGGTGTGAAGTACTACCTCACTGTGGTTTTGATTTGCGTTTCCCTAACGACTAATGATGCTGCATCCAGGCTCTGTGCATCCTTTGGGAGAGATGAGGCTGGTAGGGTGTGATGTCAATGTTTCCTTCTGGTCTAGTACCTGGCTTCTTGGGCCACCATTTTCAGGTTTATTCTTGCAGAGGTAATTACTATGGTAGGTGGAAAGACAAGAGCAGACATTTGAGTTTCTTTTTTTGTCATTTTGAAGTGATCTTAAACCTTTCTTCTTTAATAATGTGGTGAATTACCTTAATAGATTTTCTAATTTTAAACTCGGTATAAAACTAACTTGGTCATGATGTATCTTTTAATAGATTGCTACATTCACTCTGCTAATATTTTAAATAGGATTTTTCCATCTGTGTTCATAAGACAGATTGGTCTCCCATATTCCTTTCTCTTACAGCCCATCACTGGTTTGGATATCAAGGTTATATCAGCCCCATAAAATGAGTTTGAGAGTGTTATTTATTTTTCCATTCTCTAAAAAGCTTGTAGAAGATTCAAATTAGATATTCCTTTGAAGTGTTTGATAGAGCTTGCTTTATTGATTTGTAAGAGTTCTTTGTATGTTATCCATATTAATTCTTTGTCTGCTAATGTAGATGGTGAATATTTTCTCTCCATCTTTTAATTTTATCTAAACATTTTTATTATAAAGACATTTTAGGGGGTTCCCTGGTGGCGCAGTGGTTAAGAATCTGCCTGCCAATGCAGGGGACATGGTTCGAGCCCTGGTCCAGGAAGATCCCACATGCTGTGGAGCAACTAAGCCCGTGCGCCACAATTACTGAGCCTGTGCTCTAGAGCCCATGAGTCATAACTAATGAGCCCGTGTGCCATAACTACTGAAGCCCACGCGCCTAGAGCCCATGCTCCACAACAAGAGAAGCCACTGCAATGAGAAGTCTGCACCGCAACAAAGAGTAGCCCCCACTCACCGCAACTAGAGAAAGCCCAAGTGCAGCAACGAAGACCCAATGCGGCCAAAAATTTTTTTAAATAAAATAAAATAAAAGACATTTTAAAAGTGTTGTGAAGTCACATTTAAACATCTTTTCATGGTTTTGTCTATTGCTCAGGAAAGTTTTCCTTACTACAAAATTGACATTTTTTTCAATTCATTTTTCAATTGAATATATATCCAATTGCTTCAAAATTTATTGACTGATCTACATTTTCCTCAATGATCTTAAAGTTAACCATTATCATAAACTAAATATATAGACCTTTATCATAGATTAAATATATGTGATAAGTGTGTGTATGTGTCTTCTGTCTTTCTCTCTTCTATCCTTGGGTTGATAAAACAATACTTGCTATATAGTATGTTTTGATCTCTGGTGGGGAAAGATGTTTCTCATTTGCTTTTAAAATTTTTATTGGCTATTTTCGTGCCATTTCTCTCCTAGAATCTCTCTTTAGAATCAATTTGTCAAATTTCATAAAAACTGCACTCCGATTTTGATTGGGATTGCGTGGAATTTATAGACTAAGTTGACATCTTTGCAACATTGAGACTTCCTATCCAGGAATGTGGATATATGACTCTCCATTTATTCCCTGTTCCTTAACAGCTATATGAGATTGGCTGGAACCTCTGATCCATGTCTTGTGTCTAAGATTTCTCTTGATCAGCTCCTGCTTTGAGCTTAAGCTTCCACTGAATTGGTTCAGTTTATAAGCCCGAGTGTGCTAGGTTGTACTTTCCAAAGATGGCTGCACCAATATATGTCCCGCCCTCCATGCTCTTCTTCTTTTTTGGGGGGGGGGGGTTGTTTTGTTTTTTTGGTTGTTGTTTGTTGTTGTTGGCTTAAACAACAGAAGTTTATTTTCTCACAATTCTGGAGGCTGGTAGTTCAAGATCAAGGTGCTGGCAGGGTTGGTTTCTCCTGAGACCTGTCTCCTTGTCTTACAAGTGGCTGCCTTGTTGCTGTGATTTCACACGGTCTTTCTTTTATGCATGTGCATTCCTCATGTCTCTGCTTCTTCCTACTGGTCTTGGAGGGTCTCCTGGGGAGGTGGGGGGCCCTCTCTTGGGACATAAAAGCTGGTGGTGAACATACCTGGGAGTACTCACTCGAAGGCTGACATCTTGTCTGGGCCCCCATGCTCTTCTTGAATTGTGACATTGACACTCATCCATCAAGAGTTGGGGTCTCTGTTCCTTCTCCTTGAAACTGGGCAAACCTTTGTAATTGCCTGCACCAAAAGAATGTGCTGAAATTGACACTGTGTGACTTCCGAGCCTGGGTCCTGGGAGGCAATTCTACTTTAGTCTGGTATTGTCTTGCTCTCACTGAACTGCTGTGTAAGAAGTTCAGCTACCTTGAAGCTGCCATGTGGGAGATACTTGTGGCAAGCTCACAAAAGGATCAAGGAGAGAGCTGCCCAAGAAATTCCATTTGTTCCAGCCTATTGGAGGCTTCCCAGTACAGACACCAGACACATGAGTGAAGAAGGCTCCTGCTGACTCCAACTCCAGTCACCATCTAACTGCAACCTTATAATAGACCTCAAGTCAGAACCAATCAGCAGAGCCATTCTTGAATTCCCAATCCAAGAAATGGTTGTTTTAAGCCACTCAGTTTTTAGATGGTTTGTTACGCTGTGATAAACAATGAATACACTCGTGTGCTGTCCAAATGTGAAGCTCATCCCCTTTCCACAGTTTCCACACACACACACACAAACAACACTTACTCCTCAGAGGCTTTTGTGTGCTTTAGTCTACAAAGAGAGGAAGAAATAAACAACATAAAACCAACTACTTTGTACATCCCATTTCTTAGACGTCCTTTACAAATCATTCGCCGCACCCAGGCAGTACCCATCAGCCCTCTGTCGCGTCCTCCTCCTCTCATCTTACTTCCTACAAACTTCAAATTCTTCTTCACTCTGTTAGGCAGTGCAATTAAGTTCTCTCAAGCCCTTTCTCCCAAACTCAGCTCCAGGAACCCCTTTCAAAGCCCAAGGCCTTTTGCCAACATGCCCAATGGCGTTGAAATTTCCCAGGTTCCAGAGAGTATTCTCCTTCACTATTTTAGCTGACCTGCTTGCGGTTGTCTTCCCCACATTGGGTGCAGGACTGGTACACAGAAAGTCCTCAATAAATCATAATGAAAGCAGAAATGTATCAAGCACCTACTATGTGCTGCTTGCTAGATTAAGGACATCATATGCATCATCCCGTTCAGTCTTCACAAAACCCTGTAAGATAGGGACTATTATTATTCCTTTTTACAGATGAGCAAACTGAGACTTCATATGGTTTTAGGTCCTGTGGTCATGCTCAGTGACAGAGTCAGATTCCAAAGCACTCTACCAATATTGCTTAAGTGAATGAAAGGGAAGGTAAGAAACTCTGGAGAGAGGCTATTTTGGAAACTGGTAAATAAGGTGATGGTTGTTTCCATGATCATGGAGGAGATCACTTGGAGGGAGAGAGCTGGCCAATCCCACAGACTCTGGTGCTTAAGGGAGCTGCAGAGAAGAAAAAGCAATAGAAGAAGGGCTGGATGGTGGACACCTGGACAGGGAAGACTTCAAGGATGGAACGGCCAAGGCAGACCCAGGTGCCAACAGCTTCACGACTGGAGGACTGAAGAGGGGTTAAGCCTCAGTGGTGACCTCCAGCAGCGGCAGAAGCAGGGAGATGAGAGGAAGATGAGGAAGTTTAGAAGTGCTAGTGTTAGCAGTGAAGCCAGAGGGAGGAGGCGGAGTGGGTATTCACAGGATGGCTGATGCAGGAAGGGTCTTGGTATGTTTTAATATGGAAGAGGCCTGATTGACTGTATGTGGAGAGGAACGAGGTGGGTGGGGAGGGGCAGAGCCTGCTCCAAGGTCTGCAGAACCTGAGGCGCCCTGGGCCTGGGCCCTGGCGTAGAGCACCCAGGCCGGGGCTCGCAGGCAGAAGTGGCCGAAGACGTGGCTCAGGGGATGGGACGCGGACTGTGGGTCGGGGGAAGGGGCTGGGTCCTGGAGATCAGGCTGGACAGGGACCTGGGAAGGCCCTCTGCCTCCTCAGAGAGAAACGGAGGCGTGGTCCCCGTCCCGCACCCTGGCGGCTCTTCGGATTACCCGGCCGATGCCTCGGGGAAGCCCGAGGCGAGGATGGAGGGTGGGCGCTGGCGGCTGGACGGAGCGGGGCGGAGCTGGGCCGAGGGCGCCGGCCTCCCTCCCCGGGTCCTCTCAGGTGACAGACCCCCGCGGGCCCCCCGCCCCGCCCCGCCGCATATTCAGGAGGCCGGACCCGCCCCGTCCGAGAGCAGCTAGCGCGGCCGCGCCGGGAGCCTCAGCGGTCGGTGCGTGCGCGGAGCCGGCACCCATCCTCCTCGAGTCCGCCGCCCGCCATGGCCCCTGCGGCCGCCCGCCGCAGCCTCCTGGTTCTCCTGCAGGTGCTCGGGCTCGCCCTGGCACAGATCGTAAGTCCCGCGCCGGGGTCCGGACTGCGGGTTCTGGGTCCGGGGTTCAGCATCCCGCGGTCTAGCCAAGTGCTCTCTCTGCCTGACCCCCACCCTCTGTTGACACTCCCTAGCGCGAGGGGCAGCTTCGGACAGTCCCGCGGCGCACGTCCCCTTAGGAGGGGCACAAACGGGGAGCGTCTCGGCACAGTGAAAGGGGGTGGATGAGCCGGGGAGCCAGAGGGACCCTGTCCCGAGATGCTCGGCCCTGCCTGGGACGGGCAGCGTGCGGCGAGAGCTGGCGCCGGGTCCTGGCAGCCCGGAGAGCCCAGGTGGCGGGGGACACAATGGTGCCCATTCACGGGGCTCCGGATTCTCCGCCCCCGCCGCCTCCCAGGGGCCGCCGGCTCCAGCCAGACGCCGCTCTCGCTGGCTGCTGCCTCTGCCCGGCTCGCGCGCTCGCGTCTCACTTTCGAGGGCCGGCTTGGGGGAGGGGGCCTAACGGGACGCGGGCGCGGAGGGGCAGGGCCCGGGCGCCATCTGGGGCCTGGTGCGGTTCGCAGCTCGCCTGCCGGGCGCCAGCCTGGCACTTCTCGGCCTGGGGAGGGCGCGGGCACCTGGCAGGCGGGGGACCGCCACCCGAGGCGGGGGTGGCCCCGTAAGAGAGCCACCTAAGGGAGGACGGAGGAGCGGTGCTGCGAGAGGGGTGCTCTGAACCGGAGGAGAGAACAGGCTTCCCTTCCCTGGGTCCCCCCACGCCCCGTCTCTCTGCGCCTCCCCAGCTGTCCCGTCGGACTTTATCCGCACCGGGGGGAGAGGAAGGGGTACTTACTCACCTTCAGTATCTGTTGTTCACCTAAAAATAATCCGAGCAACCGTCCATTGAGGACCAAGCGTCTCTAGGCACCATCTTCCTTACCATCGGTTATTTATTTGAACCATCAGCATCTCCATCTGTTCCCACCCACGACAGCGCAAGGGCAACATGGTACAGTGGAAGGAGTTGGGCAGACCTAGGACGGAATTCTGGCTCCACCGCTTACTTCCGGTGATCACGGACCCCTTCATCTTTCAGAGCCTGTTTCCTCAACTGCAAACGGGGTTTTTAGTTTCGGCCTCACAGTTCTAAGCATTCAAGAAGATAATATATGTAATGGTACACAATATCTGGTACACAGTGGGTTCTCAATAAACGGGGAGTTCGCTGCTCCCTGAGGAGCTCCATTTCCTCAGGGAGACGTGCACTCCTGGATGCCCAGTTCCCTGCACTATCTGAGGGCTGCACCCCTGTATGTGTTTTCAGAGAGGTCCACCAGGAGAGCGGGGCCCCCCGGGCCCCCCAGGGCCACCGGGAGTGCCTGGATCCGACGGAATCGACGTGAGTCTCTAACCTGGGACGGGAGGGGGAGAGAGGCGGCGGACAAAGGGGAACTTTGTGAGCCCTGGGAGTAGGGGGCGGGGGGCGGGGCGGTGAGGTTGACGCCTGGAGATGCAGTGCCCCCTGTTGCCAGTAGGCGACGCCGGCCTGCACCACAAGGAGACCGTTTGTTCTACAAAAACCTCAAACCAGCCCCGAGATGCAGAGCCCGTTATAGCTGCCGGCGGACAAGGAGCTGCTGTTCGGTCTGCCCGCCACAGCTCACAGCGATTCCTTATCCCTCGCCCCCTCCTCCCTTCTTTTTGGGGTGGGAGGCGCCCTGCCTCCTCGCCCTGCCCTCTGGCACGTCTGGATGCTTCTTCAGGGTAGCTTGGGAGCCTTGGCCAGACCGCTGACCAGCTAGGGCCAGACTCCCGTCTCTTCCCTTTGCATTTTTCTCCCCGATTTAGAACCAGCTGGTCTCGTTCCCTGCTCTCCCTACCACAGTGAGGGTTAAATACCTCATTCTGGATGCTCCCCCAGGAGGTCAACCCCATGTTTACTTATCTCGACAGCCTTCTATTCAACCTGGTGCCCCACCCTCCAAACACAGGGCACAGGGAACCTGCCAGGCTCTCTGGCCGCCACAGGCTCTGAAATGCCTGGAAGTCTCTCTGGGGCTGAATGTGATTCCACAGCCCATGTCTGTCCTCCATCAAGGGTCCTTTGTCACAGGGGAAGGAGGTCCTTCTTGCCTTGATGACAGATTGAATCTGTCCCCTTGGTCCTTGCCCCTGCCCCATCTCGTTTTCCTGACCCCAACCCAGAAGGCTGCCACTGCCCCCTTCGCTTACCTCCCCTTCATGTTTTCCTAAAAACCCCATGTTTCTCCCCACACTTGCTCAAATCCAAGAGGCACCTGCTCTCCGAGGTAACTTGGAGCCAACAACCCTGTTCACAGGTCTCCTAACTGGCCCCTTACCAACACTGGCATGACGAGAACCCACTCGCATGCTGTTATCACCCTCTGCAGCCTGCCTGGGATTGGTCTCAATCCACCTATGGTTTTCTTGCGGGAAAGGGAGCTATTTTCCTAAAAAGCACAAGGCTTGAGAGGGCCCAGGACAGAAGAGAGGAGAGTGAGGAGAGGAGCGTGTGGGCCGGGCCAGCCAGGGCTTGTGTGTGCCCATCTGGGGGAGCACGAGCCATAGTGTGCTGTCTCAACAACTTGTATCTTGCAGGGTGACAAGGGGCCCCCTGGGAAAGCTGGCCCTCCGGTGAGTGCTTTTTCCTCCTTGACCTCTGACCCTTCCAGGTCTTGCCCTCCTGTGTCTAATGTTTGCTCCACCTCTGTTTTCAAGGGACCTAAGGGAGAGCCTGGCAAAGCGGGGCCAGATGGGCCAGACGGCAAGCCCGGGATTGACGTGAGTACCTACCTGAGCGTCAGGTAGAGCAGGTTAGGGCTCCACCCACTGACTTCCAGAACCCAATTCTGGCATCTTCCCTGATCTGCTATTCAGAGCAGGATGGAGACTCTACAGCTGTGAGCCCCGCTCACCTTCATATGAGATTGTGACCTCACACCCACCCCAGGAGCATTGAATCACAAGCAAATGGGGGTCCAGAGACGGGTTCTGCTCATCAGCAGCAGCCAGAATTTAGTCTCACATTTCTGGCCCCCAAGTATCAAACTGAATACTCTGGGCAGAGCTGCCCTTATGCTCCCTCTCCCTTCCTCTCCTTTTTCCTTCCCCACTCCACCCATCACAGCCCCAGGCACCACTCAGGAGAGGAACATTATTTGGCTGATACCACAGAGTTCCCGGGGACCCCAGGGTCACAGGCTCCTGGACACAGCCATGGGCATTGGGAAGTCTTCTTCTTGGGGCATACATTTGAGTCAGTCACTGAAAGATGGGAGGAAGAAGAGGACCCCATGAGTTGCCTTTGCCCTGCTGGTGCAAGAGATGCCCATTAGGGCTGTGACCAGCCACCAGGGCCGTTCCAACTCGTCCACACCCTGCAAAGATTACAAAGCATATTGCCTTCCACATCGGTTTTCACAGCCACCCAGAGAAGCAAGCATAATTATTAATCCATTTTGCAGATGAGAAAACTAAGGCTCAGAAAAAGTTGCCAAGGGCAGACATCAAGAAAATGGCTAATCCAGACCTATGTCTATCTAGGTTTTCTAGACTCCTAGACTTGAGGCATGAGGTTTGGGCTGACAAATCTTTGGGCCTTGGTTTCACATCTTTCAAAAGACAATAATTGTCAACGGCTATGGTGGGAACCGGCGGAAGGGAAAGTGAGGTGTTGACACCCTTAGGCCTTCATGGAGTGTGGTGAAAGGCAGCCTGGGCCCACCCAGGAGAGACCTCTGGACCCGCCCTGCCCCGTGGGTCAGGGAGCAGGTTCGTCTCTCACGGATATACCTTCTCTTTCTTCGCCAGGGTCTAACTGGAGCCAAGGGGGAGCCTGGTTCTATGGGGATCCCTGGAGTCAAGGTAAGTAGCCTGCTGGGGGCCTCAGCATGGGCAATCTAGCGCCAGAGTTTGGGAGGGGCTTCTGCAGACAGGATCAGGGACCCAGGAGACCCCAGCCTCTGAGCCTCTCCATTGCTCTTGCAGGGCCAGCCTGGGCTCCCAGGTCCCCCCGGCCTGCCGGTGAGTATAACTGGCAAGGGCTTTAAAGGACCCTTTGTGGGTAGGGGGACTTGTAAAAGGAGCCATGAACCTAATCTTTTCTTCTGTTCCAGGGCCCTGGCTTCGCCGGACCTCCTGTAAGTCTTCAGGGATGGGGCAGAGTCCCTGGGACTCTCCGGGAAGGAGGGTACAAAGGGCTTCCAGGGGACTGACCAGCATGGGGAGGGGCCAGCATGCTGTGATGGTGTTGGAAGTGGGCAGACTTGTCAGAGAACTCTGGGCGTATCCACTGGCTCTGAGATTCTCTGGCCCTTAAAGCCCTAATCTGTCAGCTTCTCTGGTGTTGGTTGCAAAGTGAAAGTGGGGAAGAGGGCTCTGGGTCCCTCTGTGCCAGGGCTGGGCTGACCCTCTGAGGCATCCCAGCCACTGATGTCTCTGTCCCTAGGGACCACCTGGACCTGTTGGCCTCCCTGGTGAGATGGGAATCACGGGCCCCAAGGTGAGCCCCAGCTACCCCTCTGCTCACTCTGCCTCCTGCCCTCTGCCTTCAAGCTGGCAAGCTGAGTATCTCTCCAGGATTTCCTGAGTCTGCCTCTGGCCACCAGGGAGCTCCTGCAGGTCTGGGGCAGAAACCCTTCCTGCTGAGCCCACCCTGTGGTAGGTCTTCCATGGAGGCCAAGGGCTGGGGCCATCCCCCCGAAGATCAGGCCTTGATCTCCCCAAGAGCCCAGATCTCAGCAGGTGACCTGGAGGGCAGGGTAGACAGGGCAGTAGCAGGAACTGGAGGAGGGGGCAGGGGTGACCTAGGCAGGACTGGACAAGGGTATGATTTGGGCCCTTCTTGCTTCCAGGGGGATCCTGGACCAGAGGGACCAGCAGGGCCCCCGGGGCCCCCTGGGAAACCGGTAAGTGTCCTCAGACCTCCCACACGGCAGTGTGTGGCTGGGGAAGGACAAGAGTCCTTGGCGCAAGCCCGGGGTGGGGACAGTTTGCTTCAGGCTTCGTCTCCATACATCTTTTCTCAGGGCCGCCCAGGAACCATTCAGGGTCTGGAAGGCAGCGCGGACTTCCTGGTGAGAGGCGGTGCGGGGGTGAGGGTGGGCGGGGCTAATCCGGGGAAGGGGCGGGTCATGTTGAGAGGGGCGGGCAAGGAGATAGGTTCCTTCAGGAGGTAGGGTCAGAGGGAGAGGGGAGGGGCTGCAGCTGAGAGGTGCAGCCAGGTGCGGTGGGAGGAGGGCTCGGAGCTGGCAAGATGGGGAAGCACTGCCCAGTTGGCCTGGGGCAGGCCAGTGACCTCAGAGCCCTGCGGGATTTCCTTTCCAGTGTCCAACCGACTGTCCAGCGGGCGTGAAAGGGCCCCCGGGGCTGCAGGGAGTGAAGGTGAGCTCCTGGCCCAAGTCTTGGGGGATGGGGGGTGGGGAGGGGACCTACTCTGAGCTCTCTCCTTCCCTGCAGGGGCATCCTGGCAAGCGCGGGCTTCTGGGAGATTCCGGCCGCCAGGGGAAGCCGGTGAGTGTGAGGGCTGAGGGCCCTGGGAGGGTGTGCGTGGAGAGGGCCCTACAGGAGCCTCCCCCCCATCCTTCTCCCTTCCCCTTCCCCTGTGGGGCTCTGGGGATAAAGCCTTGAGCTGGGAGGCAAGAGGCCTAGATTCTAGGTCAATGTGTCCCTGGGCAAGTCCGTTCTCCTTGCTGTGCTTCCATTTCCCCATCCGTCCATCACATGGGACCGTATAGTTTCTAGGAGGCCTTCCTGTCTGCTTTTGCTGGGAAGAGGATGGTATCTTTGGTTGTCTGTATGTTTGTCTCTCGATCTGCCTGCCTATCTGACTGCTCTTTCCTGCCCCATAGGGTCCCAAGGGAGATGTGGGTGCCTCTGGAGAGCAAGGCATCCCTGGACCGCCGGTAAGGAACACTTTCCAAGGGCCCTCCTCACCTCTCCTGGGAGACCTTAGTGGAGTCATTCTCCTGCTCTGGGCTCTAACTTGTGAAAGAGACACCTGTGTCCAGCTGGTGTGTCTCTGGGTGGGGGCGGGGAGGGAGGCTGAGGCTGACTGTGAGAGACTGGGGGACAGGAACCAAGGCTGTCAGCCAGAAGACTCACCTGAGGCCCAGGTTCTGCCACTGTCCCTTCTGAGTGACCCTGGCGAGTCTCTCCCATCTCCGAGCATCAGTGACCGTCTGTGATAGGGACTCCGTGCCTGCCTCAGGGAGGCACTGAGAAAATTGGGTGGGGGTCAGGGAAGGTGTCACGAAGTGGGCTTTCTAGTTGCCATCGCTGTCATTCTTCTGTCTTGACAGGGTCCCCAGGGCGTCAGGGGCTACCCGGGCATGGCGGGACCCAAAGGAGAGACGGTGAGTGGGTCTGGGGTGTCCTGCAAGAGCTGCTGGAACCAGCCCTCTGGCCTCTGGGGTCCAGCCAGCACTGACCCACGACCTCTCCTCTCCCCAGGGTCCTCACGGGTACAAAGGCATGGTGGGCTCCATCGGCGCCGCCGGGTCACCAGTGAGTCCACTCCTGCTTCTGCCCACACTCACCTCCTCCAGACACAGCTCCTAGGGCTGCAGAGGGGTGCGGCTCCGCCTGAGCCCACATAACTTGCATTTCTGTTTGTCCTTCTTGCCAGGGTGAGGAAGGTCCTCCGGGGCCACCAGGCCGAGCTGGGGAGAAGGGTGACGTGGTGAGTCCTCAGGCACCCCTGTCCAGTCACGGCCCCTGGGGAGAACTGGGTGAACTCAGCTCCACCCAAGGCTCACGTGCGTGCACAAACGTATGTGTGTGTGCATATGTTATTCTGCGTGTCTGTGCGTGTGGGTGACTGATGTGAGGGAGGAACGTCTGTGCCCAGAGCCCAGCCAGCCCCAGCAGCCCCCTGCTCCAAGCCCAGCCTGTTGCTGATCAAATTCAGACTTTGGGAGAACCGTGTAATGCAGTCCCACGGTCACTGGGGCCAGACAATGAAATTCCAGGGAATCAGTCATGGGGTTAATGGGATTTGGTCCAGATCCCAGTTCTCTTAACTCTCTCTTTTTTTTAAAGTAAAAGACTATCTCTTTTGAGCAGTTCTGAGTTTACAGAAAAATTGAGCAGAAAGTAAAGTAAGGGTTGTTTTTCTTTTTGTTAGTTTTTTTATTGTGCAAGTTTTTAAACAAACACAAAAGTAGGGAGAATAATATAGTGATCTCTTATGTACCTACCTCCCCAAATTAACCTTTTACCGCTCTCACTTCATCCATCCTCTTCTCCCTTTCTTTCCTTCACTTCATTGCTTTGCTCTGATATTTTCAAGCAAATTCTTAACATTACGTCATGTTACCCACTTCTGAATGTATCTCTTACAAATAAGGCTCTTTCCTCACATAACCACGATATCATTATCACACCAACAAAATTATCAATTATTCCTGAACATCATCTAATCATCAGCTTGTAGTCAGTTTTTCACAGTGATCTCAAAAATGTCTTTTCAGGGTTCTTGTTCAAATCAAGACCCAAACCAAGTGCACACATTGTCTTTAGTGGTTGTATTTCTTCACATCAGTGTCACTCGGGGCCTTGGTGGGTCTCAGGAGCGCTGGCTCCTCCCCTGTCTTGCTCCAGCCCAGCCTGCTTGGTGCTGACCTCTGCTCCCTCCCGCTGGGTCCAGGGCAAACTCACACAACTAGGCCCCTCTCCTCCAGCCCCTGCACAGCATGGCCTGTGCCACAGGGACCCTGGGACCCGGAGGTCACTGTTCTCAGCTGTTCCCTTCTCTGAACAGCCAGACAGGAGTTCAGCCTCCTGAAGGTGATCTGATCTCTGTCTACTTTGCAGGGCAGCCAAGGTATCCGAGGACCCCAGGGAATAACAGGCCCGAAGGGAGCAACCGTAAGTGGACAGAGGGCGGGGTCCAGGCAGCTCTCCAAGCCTCCAGAGGAGGAGGAGCCTGGGATTCTAGACTGAACTCTGTTGCCAGTGGGCTGTCACCTCGGGAAATGCCCTCTTTCTGCACCTTAGTTTTTTCACCTGTAAATAGGGTGGTGATGTAGGAGAGGTCCTGGGACACTCATCACCCACTCAAGGGAAGGACTGTGGTCCATCCCACGAAATCCCTTCCCACTTCCACTCTCCCACCCCCAGTTGGCTGGTGGGGCTTCCCAAGATGACCTGACTCACTTCCTACGCACAGGGACATGGGTGGGTGGCCTGACCCTAGGCATCTCCCCATTGTGAGTGTCCCTTCGACTTTCCTCCTGAGCAGGGCCCACCAGGCATTGACGGCAAGGACGGGACCCCAGGCACACCTGGCATGAAGGTAGGAGTGGGGACGGCTGGTGGGATTGGGGCAAGGGTCAGGGCCCTTTCCAGCTGAGGCTCTGAGTCCCATCACACTGAGCCTGGAGGCCCAGGAGCCTGGGATCCTCACGTGTGTCACGGACACATTCCTGGTTGCCTCGGGGCCTCAGTTTCCCTGCCTCCACTCGGGTGGGAGACTCATCTGTGTCTCTGGCTCTGTCTCTCGCAGGGCAGCGCAGGACAGGTGGGGCGGCCAGGAAACCCGGGCCACCAGGGCCTAGTGGTGAGTATGGGGCGGAGCCGTGGGGGCTTCCACACAGCAAGTTGCTTATCCTCCTCCAGGAGGCCAGGCACCCTGTGGCCCACCTCCCCACGGTGGCGTGAGTGGCTGATGAGATGGAAGTCACACACCCAGGGCTCGTGCTCTAGTCCCTGTCCCCACCCAGCTCAGGCCTCCTCACCAAGTCTGGCCTGGCTTGGGCTTCGTCATTTGGACAGTTGCTCCGGCCTTCTCTTTGACCATTCCAACCATCCATGTTGGCTAAGTGGAGTCTGACCATTTCCCTGCTAAACACCTTCCGTGCTCCCCCTCCCCTGCTGCCTCCAGGAAAAAGTCGTTCTGTCCAGTCATTCAGTAGAGTTACTGAGGTCCAGTAAGTGGCAGGGAAAGTTGTGAACAGGACAGCTACACCCCTCGTCCTCGCAGCTCACCTTAGCATCTAAGGACCACCATAATTGGACCCCAGCCTATCCCTCCGCCTCATCAGCCACTGCCTCTCTTCATCTTCTCCCTTCTCAACATGGCCTTGGCTTTTCTGCCTCCACACATTCAAGCCTTTACTGGTCCCTCTGCTTGGAATGCCCTTCCCATCTCTCTGTGCCTTCTCACCGTCAGGCCCACCTCCATCCCACACTTTCTGGGAACCCCCATCCCTCCCTGCCAGGGGTACTGAGGCCGAGGTCCGCTAACACATGCAGACTGTGTTCCTGTGTGCACTCACATGTGGTCCCCTTCTCCCCATGGACCACAGGCACTTGTAGGCAGGTCCTTCTGTACCCACCTACTCTCTCACCAGGGATTCGCGGCTAGGCACAGTCAAGTTCATGGCTGGGCCTTCTGCTGTTCAGCTCCCATAAGGCAGGGGAGGAATCCGGGAGGTAAAGCAATAGGTGCACAGGGCTCCCCCTGCCAGGGGAGAAACTGACATCAGCTTCCTTCTACAGGGTGTGCCCGGCCAGCCTGGGACAAAAGGAGGCCCTGGAGACAAGGTGAGAGGGCAGAGTTGGCTTCATCTGAGCAAGGGAGCCTGGGGGCAGGGACCAGGGACACGGCTTAAAGACTGCAAGGCCCAGTCCTCAGTCCAAGCTCAGAGACTTGGCCTGGACACAAGTCCCTTGGGCCTAACCACCTCCCTCCTGTCACCTCCCTCCCACCCTCATCCTGGCTAGAGGAGACAGGATGGCATGGCTGCCTACCTAGAGGAGAAACAGGAAAATCAATGAAGTCCAGAGGACCTCACCAATAACCCTCTCCTCTCCCCAACTCATTTGGTTCCAGAGTCTTTTTAAGGTTCCCTGGGCTTCTCCAAGGCCAAGGGCCTGACTGGCTACACAGACTGACCTCAGAACTCTGTTTTCCTGCAGGGTGAGCCAGGCCGGCAAGGCTTCCCAGGAGTCTCTGGTTCCCCTGGGAAGGAGGTGAGTGTCCCCTCTTCTGACACAAGGGCTCTTGCTTTGCTCCCTTCCCCCGCTCCCCCAGGCCTGAGGACCCTGCACTCATTGTATGGGGCCTGAGTGAGACTGTGAGGTGGACCCCTAGCCTAGGGGTGCCCTCGGTGCCAGTCAAGGTTCTGCCACTGACCCAGGGAAGCTCTCTTCTCTCTCTGGGCCCCGGTTTCCCTGTGTACAATGCAGAGAGGGTGGGAGCTGCTTCTGTCCTGGGGTAGGACCTCTCCAGGTGGCCTAACTGACTGGGGCTGAGAATCCAGCAGGAAGTCATTCATTCACTCATTCCACAAACATTCACCAAATATCTGCAACCCGCTAGACGCTGAGATAGACAGTCTCCTACTCACATGGAGCTTACAGTTTCGTGGGAGAGACAGACATTAAATTAAATAAATGATCGCATGATGACTACAACTGAATTGGGTCCTATGAAGGAAAAGTACAGGGACTGGAAGAAGAGGAGGTGAAGGAAGTCTTCCTGATGAAGCAAATTAGCTGAGCCCCAAGGGTGGGTAGGGGCTGGCCAGGTGTGGAAGGGAGGGATCCTCCAGGCTATTGCTCACCTCTGATTTCTCTGTCCCCCAGGGAGAGCCAGGGCCTCGAGGAGAAATCGGTCCCCAGGGCATCATGGGGCAGAAGGTAAGTGCCTGGCACAGTGGCCCCTCCCTGGGGGCCTCTGCAGCAGCTGGCACTGCTGGACCCAGGATCTGGGTCCTCTCAAGGCTCCAGTACCTGCCCAGTCCTGCCCAGCCTGCATGAGGCCTCCCAGTCAGGGCCTCAGTTTGCTGGTCTGAAGTGGAGCCAAGGACCTCCACGGTGGTGACAGCAGGAATGGAGGGCACCCTGACCACACAGGGTCTGGGATCTGGCAGGGAGAGGCTGCCCCCGCTGATAGCCGGATGTGACCTTCACTTTCCATTTCAGGGTGACCACGGTGAGAGGGGGCCAGTGGGGCAGCCAGGCCCTCAGGGCCTACAGGTAAGTGCAAGGCGGCTGAGATGGGCATGGGGAGCATGTCTGGGCACCTCATCTGACTTACTCCTCTGGTTTCTTTTCTCCTCAGGGCCCCAAGGGGGAACAGGGTCCCCCCGGAATTCCAGGGCCCCAAGGCTTGCCAGGAATCAAGGGAGACAAGGTACCAAATGGGGCTGGAAAATACCAGGGAAAGAAGCCTTAAGACTCTGGGGGAGGAGTTGGTGGAGGGCAGTGAGATCCTTGAGCACCGCAAATCTTCGTGGAAAAAGTACTCCCTGCGGGTCCCAAGGGACCCCGGGGTGGGGGTGGGGGCGGGGGCGCGGCGGAGCTGCAGAGGGGCGTGTGGCCAGGAGCCGGGGTTGGGGGGACCCTGTGGACCTAGCCTCCCCTGGACCCGAGCTCACCAAGCCCCGGACCCCCCCCCCGCCCCGTTTTCTCCAGGGCTCCCCAGGGAAGACCGGGCCCCGCGGCGGAGTGGTGAGTGCCAGCATGTCCCTTTCCCCTGCCGTCTGGGCATCCCGCGTCGGGGCGGGGGACGCGGGTGTCACAGGCCAGCACAGCCGCCCCACCCCTGCTCCCACGCCACGCGGGGCCACCGCGGTCTGACTCGGTCTCAATCTGCAGGGCGACCCGGGGGTGGCTGGCCTCCCAGGAGAGAAAGGCGAGAAGGTGAGCCAGCTGCGGGGGGCGGCGGGGTTGGGGGAGCGGCGGGCGGGCCCTTGGGACCCCTCGTGACCGTGCTTCCTTGTGCCTGCAGGGCGAGTCCGGCGAGCCGGGGCCCAAGGGACAGGTGAGTCCTGCAGCCGCGACATCACCTTCCCCCTCTCCCGCCATCCCCCTTCCCTCGGCGCCGCTGGGGACCAGGACCGCGGCTCCCCAGGCTTCCCTCCCCCCATCCCATCCTTCCCCGCCCCCGCCCCCCGCTGCCCCCAGCGCGTGCGTCCTCTGACCCCGGCTCTGCACCCACCCCGCTCGGCAGCAAGGAGTCCGCGGAGAAGCCGGCTATCCGGGCCCCAGCGGGGATGCAGGCGCCCCGGGGGTGCAGGGCTACCCCGGGCCCCCGGGCCCTCGAGGACTGGCTGGAAACCGAGGCTTGCCCGGACAGCCCGGGAGGCAGGGCGTGGCGGTAAGTTGGCCTCCAGGGGTGGAGGAGTCTCTTTGCGAGGACATCTCTTTGGGTTGCTGCTTATCGCCCCAAAGGCCGGGAATTCCCAGAGGAAGCTGGCTTCCCTGAGGCTGATTCCAAACCTCAGGGTCAGAGAGGATGGGTGTGGGTGCAGGAGGGATTTCAGTCAGATGCTGAAAATACTTCTGGTGAGAAAATGGGAACAGGAGGGGGTCATAGCGCTGGAGCAGTCAGCCCTGGCAGCCAGGGGCTTCTTCCTGAAAGACCTCCTCTGCTTTCAGGGCCGAGATGCTAGTGACCAGCACATCGAGGATGTGGTGCTGAAGATGCTGCAAGGTGAGGGGTGGGGGGGCAACAACTCCTCCCCACAGTCAGGAGCCTCTTCAAGTGGCCTTGCTGGAGAGTCTGCAGTCAGGGGCGGCCCTTCCAGCTCTGCCTCCAAGGGTCTGGGGACCTTACCTACATCCCTGCCCTCTCAGGACCTTTGACCTCCATAAAACAGCCTGAGGAAGGTAGAGGTTAACCCCCAGGCTGTTCTGTGTTCACACGTAGGGGCCAGGGGCCAGGGGCCAGGGGCCGGGATGCTCTGCCTTCCCCAGTTTTACTGAGCTGACACCCATCTTACAGACTTCCCTGTCTCCCTCCCTCCCTCCAGAGCAACTGGCAGAGATGGCTGTGAGTGCCAAGCGGGAGGCTCTGGGTGCGACCGGGATGATGGGTCTCCCAGGACCCCCTGGGCCTCCTGGGTACCCAGGCAAACAGGGACCCATTGGGCACCCTGGCCCTCGGGGCATTCCTGGCATCGTGGGAGCCGTGGGTCAGATTGGCAACACCGGGCCCAAGGGTGAGTGCTATTCTGTGGTGGCCAGGGGATGGGGGTTTGGCCAAGACCAGCCCCTGGGGGGTCTCAGTTACTGAGTTGATTGCTCCGCCTCCTGTTTTATCTTTCATCATTCTCCTTCCCAGGATGAGGTATAGACACTTTCACCCATTTCTCCCACATGTGACTCCTGGGCTTGCTTTTTCAGTAGCTAATTGATAGAAATGAATGTACTGTTTTACAGATTGGGCTTTTTGGGGGGTTTTGTTTGTTTTAAATTTACTTAGTGGTACTCCATAAACCTCCTTCCAAGTCTCTAAAAGTGGGGAGGCAGATTAAGAAAATACTAATGAAGGCAAGCTCGAGTCACAAGACAGGTGTGAGTCCAGACTCTGCCACTTTCTCATTGTGGCTCCTGAACAATTTACCTGTTTATCTTCCTGGGCCTTAGACTTATCATCTGTAAAATGGGGATATTAATAGCAACAACCTCATAGTTGTCATGAAGATTACATTTATAGGTAACTTACATAGAGTTGGCACATAGCAAATGCCAACTATTGTTATTCTTAGACACTTTCCTGTAAAGAACTTTATCAGCTGTATAGTCTTCCATCCTTTGGACTTGCCTTTATTTAATCAGTTCTGCAGTCATTTCCAACTTTCCCCTATTATAAACTAGCACAAAACAAATAATTGTGTGTGAAATAGAAATTAAGTAGCAAGCCGAGTAGAAAAAAAGCATTTTCCTATTCTGAAAAACTAAGGCTTGATTCTTTCTCTGCAGGAAAATGTGGAGAGAAGGGTGATAGGGGAGAAGTTGGACGAGGGCATCCCGGGATGCCTGGGCCCCCAGGGATCCCAGGTAAGATCTTGGCGCTGCCCAGTGGCAGTTGTGTCCCTCAGCTCTGGGATTAATGACCCAAAGACAACTGGGTCTCTTCCATGGAAGCCTTATGCTCAGCCAACTCAGTCCCACACATCCGATTTTTGATACTTTCGGAGCACCCAGGAGCCTCTGGGTGCGGTCTGGCTGAGAACTGGACAGCTGGGATTCTGAGGACTTCCTGGGTTGCACAAAAATCTGCTTCATGGAGGGAAAGGAAGGGGCATGTGCTCCCCAGAGTCACTGATTGGGAGTTGGGAGGAAAGGACAATCAGACACGACTCTCTCAGAACCTGTGTGTCTGGGGCAGAGTCCCTCCTTTCTGTGTGTCCTTGGCTTCATTTTCCCCACCTTGATGTCTTGACCTTCTCCCTCTCATAGGACTGCCTGGCCGGCCTGGCCAGGCAATCAACGGCAAAGATGGAGATCGAGGGGTCCCAGGGGCCCCAGGAGAGGCAGGCCGACCTGGCCTGCCAGGCCCCATGGGGCTGCCAGGCTTCTGTGAGCCTGCGGCCTGCCTTGGCGCCTCAGCCTACACGTCTGCACGCCTCACAGAGCCTGGATCCATCAAGGGGCCATGAGCATCAGGCCAAGACGGAGCCCAGTGGGCATCCTAGGGGGAAAGGACTAAGTGCCCTCTGGGTGGACATGCATCCCATTCCTCTGCCCAGGAAACTAGCTTTCCCAGGACCTTTGTCTGGGACCCAGGAGTCCTGAGGAAAAGGAAATTCTAAAACATGGGGGAAGGGAAGGGAGGACATCGGAGTGAAAAGGTGAGGCTAACAGACAGGGCAAGTGGCACTGGAGAGTGCAAGGTCCAGAGGATGGGGTGACTTTCCTTCCCGGAGCACCGCTCAAATGTCACCAAAACAAATGTCTCCTTAATTTGCACCATCCTCCACTGGCCATCTTGTCCTTGGGGCAAGTGGACTGATGCCTTTGCTGGTTCCTGATTCCATTTTCACCCCCTGGGCTTACTGGCTGACTGCCTGGAGGTGGCCATCCTTAAGCCAGTCCACTACTTCCTCCCTGCCTTCCTCCCATCTGAGTATTTAAACACCCATCTCTCTTCCCTTTCTGGCATCACCCTCTCCCACCAAACCGCTAGATCCACCCAGGCCTTTCTGTAAATAAAAGCCCCTGACTTGGGTACAAACCAGGACGTGAGTGTTGGGCTTAATTTCTTGTGGATTAGGGGTGGGCCTCCACGACCTGAGCAGGATGGTCAAGGGCTCCAGAAGGGGAGGGTGGAGGGCGGGGTACCTTCCTCTGGGTACATCCTGAATTATGAGGAGGGCACAGCATATTTGAGGAACACCTGTGGGATGAACCTGCAGGTAGAGTTAGGATGGTGACCCTCTGTCTAACTTTGGGTAGATCCTTCCCAGCCTTTGTACAGCTGGGCAAGGACCTGGCCTTGCCTCTATTCGGTAGAGTGCACCCAGTGTCTTGCCAGGGCCTGACACACAGGAGGTCCTCTGTGAGTTTTGGCACCCACCGTGTGCTGGCCCTGGGGCAGGAGCTGGCAGCCAAGACTGGAAGTCCTGGCTCTTACCTTCCAGGGGCTTCTAGGCCCGTGAGAAAAACAGACCTGGACCTGGATGATGAGGGCAGAAGTGACATTCACTCATGCCACTTTCACTGAGGGAACGTCTAGGGGAGACTGACTCAGATCTGATGTGTGGGTCTGGGGGCTCCCAGCCTCATAGCTGTGTAGGCCAGCAAGGCCACTGCAAGCAGCAGGAGCAGGAAAGGGCGTGGCAGGTACCTCTGACCCATGCAATGATGGGAGCTTTGGGAATTCAGGGAGTGACCCATCCCTTTGCGCCATTATTGATTTGGGCATTTATTCCCCCAAATGAAGCATTCTGCCAATCTTCCTCCTGGAGACACAGGACTCCGGCCTGAGGTCCCAGCATTTGTGAAGCTTGGGCTCTCTTACACCTCACCCTAAACCTGGCTGTAAGTCTCCACTTATACTGGAGCAGCCTCCTCTTCCTCTGGCCAGCAGATGCCGAGAACTCCCCTCAGTAGCCTCCCCTGCCCCAACACACACACACACACACACACACACACACACACACACACACACACACACACACACACACACACCCACCCACCCACCCATGGGTGACCTCTCAGCCCCCTTACCTCAATCCAGGGACAGACAGGAAGGAGAGGGTAGGGTAGCCCTAAGGGCCACAGAGGTGGCTTCACTCTCAGAGCTTTGGCAAATCCGGAATCACAGCATCCCAGGCCCCAACGGGGCCAGAAGGCCCCGCTGCTGCTGTGGCTGCCAGGGGAGCCGCTGGAATGCAGAATCTAGAGCTCAGTGGAGGGCTAGAGGATGAGGGCTGCAGGAGGCAGCTGCATCCCGGCCCTGAGCAGCAGGCGCTCAGGCATTTCATACCTGCTGGGGAAGGGTTCTCCTTCCCAAGGCCATGTCACTTTACTTGTCCCGGTGCCTGAAACTTTGGGCTTAGAGAGCCAGTCTATTCCTTGAGGTTTCCTCATGCGCTGGCCCTGGCCTCTTTCCTTCTCCCTCTCTGTGACTTTCCCTGAGAGTAGTTCCACTGGAGGATTTGAATTACACGATTCACAGATCTTATGCAGAGTTACACCTCATTCCTTACGACTCAGGCATTTGAAGGAGCCAAAAGGGGGCTGATTCCTAGGAACTAGTGGCTGGTAGCCTTTCTGATACTTCCTGGAGGTTGATTCAGTCAGGAAAAACACACGTCCTTACTTTGATCTTACAATTCTCCCAGAAGCCTCTCTGACCTCATGTCCATGCTTGGACCCTGGTACATTTCATTCCAGCCACTCCAGCCCCTGTGCTGCTCCTCAAACATGCTGTGCCAACACACATGCTATTTATGCTCTCTCTCTACCTGGAATGTTCTTTTTCAAAGTGTCACGGTCAGCAACCTCACATCAGGTCTTTACTCAAAAGTGACCTTCTCATCCCTACCCCAATATTGATATCCACCTTGGGTTTTACTATTTCTCCTTAGCACTTATCACTATTCAACATACAACATATAACATACAACATATAAGCTCCATAACGGCAGAAACTTTGGTCTTGTTTGCCACTCCGTTCCCCAGCACGTAAAACAGTGCCTGGTAAAACATAAGTGACTCTGGTTGATAAGACTATATAACTGAAATTTGCTAAGAGGGTAGAACTTAAATGTTTCACCAGAGATATACACATACATACCTCTGTACATATGAAAAAAATCATTTGAAAAGAGAAAAGTAAACAAAAGAAAGTTTCAAAAACAAAACCTCAAAACGGTGCCTGGCACATAGCAGGTGCTCAATAAAATAGTTGTTAAGTGAATGAATAATATGTTCAGGGTGCTCAAAGAAGACCCCACCAATCGTCAAACCAGGAAGGAAGGGATTTGGTCTCAGCTTGTGTGTGGCTGAGGCATTTTCCAAGATGACCCAGAGCATCCAGGTTATTCCCTCCACCGCCAGGAATGGGTATCATATGATAGCACCAGGTGGGCTTAGAAGCTGACAAACCCTCTGCCAGGTAAGCACTGGCAAGAGCAGTGAAGCAGCAGCAGACAGGCTAATCCAAAAGATCCTGGTGGGGGCAGACATTTCCCCAGGATAAATGGTGGGCTTGTATCTTACCTGTAAAGGAAGGCTTCCATTGGTGACAGGACCCATAGCCAGTTGTCCTGGTTAACAGACCTCTGTCATGCTGTTCATGAGGTTACAACCAACTGAAGTCAAGTGGATGAGAAGAAATGTGTCCTTTGCCCCTTTGCACACCCTCTCTGATAAGCACCTCAAACTCAGCTCATCCCAAACTGGTCACTCCCTGCCCCTAACCTGTTCCTTCAGGGTCCCCTATCTCAGTAACTAGTTCTACCATCTAGCCGGTACCCAGGCCTGAAACCTGCATCATCTTTAACTCCTTCTGCCTTCACCCCTTCTTGCTAATTCATCTCCAACCCTGTCAACCACCTTTTCCCTCATTTGTTTAGCAAGTATTCATTCATTCTGTGAGCGTTGTTGTCTCAAGTAGAATGTAAGCTCTGTGAAGCAGGGGATTTTGTCCTGTTCCCTGCTGTACCCTCAGAGCCTACAACAATGTATGGTATTTAGCAGGGACTTAATACATATTAGCTAAATGCATGATTATTCAGGATAATATCCATTTGCTTTATTATGGCACACAGGCCTTTACACCTGGCCCGTCTTCCTCTCTAGCCACATTTCTCCCTCTGACTTCTCATAATCCCCCAAATGCCCCATGTTCTCATGGTTTTGTACCTCTGTCCCTGGAATACCACCCCCCTGCCCTTCCTTGTCTAGCCGATTCCTACTCCTCTTTCAAAACTTGATCATGTCTTCCAGTAATCCTCTCCTCACCCCAACTGCCAGCTGGATTAGGCATTTCTGGTTTTGTGCTTATTTACATCATAGCAATTATGGTGAATTATTCATATCATTATTAACAATTATCATTATTAACCAGTTACTGAGATCTTATTATTATCAGCTATTGTGCTAAACACCCTGCAAACATGATCTCATTCTACCCTTTAGACAGCCCTGCAAAGCAGGTATTATCCCCATTTGTCATGTTAAAAAATGAAATCTCTCTCAACCCCACTTCTCCCTATGGCTACCATCCCATACTTTTTGCTCCCTTTTATGGGAATAAAAGGTTGTATAATCTGGCTTCTAGCTAGATATCTAGTAGACATCTCAATTTTAACATGAGGGAAATGTTAAAATGCTCTGCCCCTCCAAAATTCCTCCCTTGTCCCCCTTTCCCCATCTCAGTTACTGGCAACACCATCCCTTCTGTTACTTAAGCTAAATATGCTGGAGGCATTCTCTACTCCACTTTCTTTCTTGCACCTCACCTCTGATCCATCAGCAAATCCTGTTGGCTCAGCCTTCAAAATATTTCCAGAATCCAACCACTTCCCATCACTTCCCTGACTACCACCCCAGGTTCCATTTTTACTTCTTGCTGGAAGTATTTTTTTTTAAATATTTATTTATTTATTTATTTGGTTGCATGGGGTCTTAGTTGCAGCAGACGGGCTCCTTAGTTGCAGCACGTGGGCTCCTTAGTTGTGGCATGTGAACTCTTAGTTGTGGGATGCACGTGGGATCTAGTTCCCTGACCAGGGATCGAACTTGGGCCTCCTGCCCTTGGGAGCGCAGAGTCTTATCCAGTGTGCCACCAGGGAAGTCCCTTGTGGAAGTATTGCAAGAGCCTCCCAACTAGTCCCCTGCTTGTACCCTTGCTCCTCAACATAGCAGCCAGTGATCCTGTTAAAACTTAGACCATGTCACTCCCTGGCCCAAAACCCTCCAATGACTTCCACTGTAGTCTAATAAAAGCCTGAGTCCCTCCAATGGCCTACAAGACCCTGTAAATCTGCTGCATCCCTACCCCTCAGACTTTATCTCCCACCATTTCTTCCTAGAACACCCCACCCCAGCCTCTCTGGCCTTCTGGTGTTTCTCAAACAGCAGGCCTGCTCCCACATCAAGACCTTTACACTTGCTGTTCGCTCTTCCTGGAATGCTCTTTCCCCAAACACCTGCAGAGATCACCCACTCACTTTCTCCAGGTCTTTGTTCAAACATTACCTTCAGTAACACCTTTTATCAACTCCCCTCCTCCCCCAACCCCACAAACACCTCAGGCCCTCCTTTTTCTCTAAGACATGTATCACCATTTGATATCTGTTTTGTGTATTCTGACCGTCTATTTCCCACACTAGAATGTAAACTCCACGAGGTGGGGATTTTCTATCGTTTACTTACTAACGTGTTCCCCAGCACCTGGAGCAGAGCTTGGTACAGCGTGTGGGCACAGTATTTGCTGACTAAATGACAGATGGAGAAATAAAGGCTCAGTCAAGTTCCTTACCCGAGGTCTTCATAGTAAGTGGTGTGTTGCATTCTAGAGCCCTGCCCCGGATCTTAACCCTAAGTTATGCTTCCCTGTTTGTTAATCATCAGGCAGAGAGCCAGAGAGGGGCTCTGACCTGAAGGCACAGGTTATTTGTTAACTGAGATGCCAGCTTCATCCTGCTCGCTGGGTAAGAACAGTCCTGGTTTCACAGGTTTTTAGAACACATGGAGGTATCTTCCTATCTGTCTCTGGTCATATTGTTTGGGAAACCCTCCTCCCTGGAAACTACCCTGGATAATAAGAGAAGATCCAGAGGTTTCCCTATCCATATTGTCTGAATAGGGCTATACCATCCCACTATGGATTATTCCTGCTTTTCCACCAAACTGTACATAGCCTGACACAAGAGTTACTTGCTCACATCATCATGATCTTGAATCAGGAGTTTCTGGAAAGAAGTTCTCTGTACTTTTCTTTGTATAGCATCTATGACAGAACTGAAGGCCCTCAAGGTAAGCTTTCTGCTAAGGTAAAGCTTTTCTGCAAATGATGATAGAAAACTCAAAACAGTCAAAGCTACATAAAGTATATATGTACAAATGAATCCAAAAGATTGATGACAAAGACCAAGTGGAAGAAGGAGTCCTCAGGGAGGGGAAATACCACATAAAGGATTAGGGGTGAGCGTGAGAATATACAGGTAAAGGGCAAGCTGGAACCATCATTGATACTAAAGTCGTTGATTTAATCCCAGCTCCTATCCTAAACAGAGGTAGCATCTACTAGTAGCTCTCAGACTTCAGCAAAGAGCCAAGTCAGATAAAGGCAGTATGTACACACAACAAGGACTCCGCCTTAGATTCAGAGATAAACCCTGCTGAGGTCATGCCATTTTATCTGAGGCCTTGATCTACTTCATTCTGCCCCCTGCACATCCACCAAATATTAGGGTGCAGAGTGCCACCTCTTTCCCTCCTTGGCTGACCTCTTTACTCCTTCCCCTGATTGGTCAATACCTCAGGAACCTACCAGTATCCTCTGGCCATCCCCACGCCTCCCATAAACTGTAGGTGACCAGGTCAAAACAATCACATATTAAAAAGCTAGTTACTGGGACTTCCCTGGTGATCCAGTGGTTAAGACTCTGCGCTTCCACTGCAAGGGGCGCGGGCTCGATTCCTGGTCAGGGAACTAAGATTCTGCATGGCATGGGGTATGCCCCCCCCCAAAAAAAGCTAGTTACTGCTGCCACACGAAAGGAAGACCAAAGAGGCAGCTGGAGCAGACCAAACAGGCCCAAGACAATGAGAGGTTATGGGAATGGGGAAGGAATGATTCTGAATGACACTTCTGAGGAAACATCAGCAAGAACCAGTGACACTCTGGGGTGGAGCAGGAGAAAGGCACTGAAGAGGACTCCGAGTGAGGTGCAGTGATGGCCCTGCTGCCACTCGGCACTCAGGCCGTTCCTTCACACTACTCTTCAGGTAGTGGGTTGGCCAAAAGGTTCATTCTGTTTTTTCCGTAAGATGGCTCTAGTAGCACTTAGTTGTCTTTAACTTCATTCAAAACAATTTTGTTAGATTGTATGTGACAGGGCTGCAGCCCTGTCATATCAGCGTGCATTTAAAAAAAGACTTATCAAAGTTGGTGAATTTTTATGTAGCCATTTTAATATTGAAGATGGAAGGAAAAAAGCAACATTTTCAGCATATTATGCTTTATTATTTCAAGAAAGGTAAAAACGCAACCGAAATGCAAAAAAAAGATTTGTGCAGTGTATGGAGAAGGTGCTGTGAGACTGATCGAACGTGTCAAAAGTGGTTTGCGAGGTTTCGTGCTGGAGATTTCTCGGTGGACGATGCTCCACAGTTGGGTAGACCAGTTGAAGTTGACAGCGATCAAATCGAGACATTAATTGAGAACAATCAACGTTATACCACGCGGGAGATAGCCGACATACTGAAAATACCCAAATCAAGCACTGAAAATCATTTGCACCAGCTTGGTTATGTTAATCGCTTTGATATTTGGGCTCCATATAAGTTAAGCGGAATAAAACTTCTTGACCATATTTCCACATGCGATTCTCTACTTAAATGTAATGAAAAGTTCCATTTTTAAAACAAATTGTGACGGGCGATGAAAAGTGGATACTGTACAACAGTGTGGAATGGTAGAGATCACGGGGCAAGCGAAATGAACCACCACCAACCACACCAAAGGCCGGTCTTCAGCCAAAGAAGGTGATGTTGTGTATATGGTGGGATTGGAAGGGAGTCCTCTATTATGAGCTCCTTTCAGAAAACCAAACGATTAATTCCAACAAGTACTGCTCCCAATTAGACCAACTGAAAGCAGCACTCAATGAGAAAAGTGTCCAGAATTAGTCAACAGAAAACGCATCATCTTCCATCAGGATAATGCAAGGCCGCGTGTTTCCTTGATGACCAGGCAAAACTGTTATAGCTTGGATGGGAAGTTCTGATTCATCCACCGTATTCACCAGACATTGCACCTTCAGATTTCCATTTATTTTGGTCTTTACAAAATTCTCTTAATGGAAAAAATTTCAATTCCCTGGAAGACTGTAAAAGGCACCTGGAACAGTTCTTTGCTCAAAAAGATAAAACATTTTGGGAAGATGGAATTATGAAGTTGCCTGAAAAATGGCAGAAGGTAGTGGAACAAAAGGGCGAATACAGTGTTCAATAAAGTTCTTGGTGAAAGTGAAAAATGTGTCTTTTATTTTTACTTAAAAACCGAAGGCACTTTTTGGCCAACCCAGTACTAGCACTTGGTTCCTCTAGGGTAATAAACATATATCTGCTAGGTAACAAATGACAGACAAATTTTGTCAAATTAAAGACAAAGAATATCAATATGCATTGGCAATTTTTAATGTTTCACTTGTGCAGAGCTGAAATTTGTATTTAAAGGCACGGAAGGAAGGAAAGGCAGTTATCACAGCATGAGTTCACAGATGAAAGATGCTGGATCAAATCATAGCACTGTTCCTCTTTAGCCTTAGGAAAATAAATAATGCGGTACTAAACTAGATGTTTATTTTTATTGTATTTCCATGTAAAGACATCACCCAAATATCAGCTGAGCAAAAGACTTTCTGGCCAGATACCAAGCACGCACAGTTGATCCCACTTTGGAATAAATGCCCAGAAGATACACATCACCAGTGGGTGGGAGCTCTAGGCACAAAGTTGGGTCTCATTCAGAAAGTGGACAGAGATTTGAATCAGTCAAACATGCAGCTTCAAAAACTGGAAATCTTTCATGACATTTATTTTGAAAATAAAAATTGTCTGCATATCAAGAACTATAATTTTCTAAAATGGAATCAGGACTGATTAAATAGCACTTATGACTTACTGATAAAAATTAGAAAAATAAAAACGGAAACTCTTCTGTCCTTGAAAGAGATAGAAAATTATATTTTTTCCTGTAACATCATAGAAGAATCATCAGTATTTCAATCTTATATCTCTTAAAATGTCATTTCTTCTTCTTTCCACATTCTCCCACTTTTAAAATAGCAAAGCCTGTTCAACATGGCAATTCCTGCTAAGTAAAAGGATGCACTGTTTACTGAATACAAGAGTATGAATGAGAAAAAGCTGAATGTTTAGAAAAATACTCGTTTACCCCTAATGGAATCATACCCACCAGGTGGAAAGAAAGAGAAAGACTTTCTTAAAAACAAAAACAAAACCCAGTGATTTAAAACATTCTGCACATAATTTCTAATTTCAAAGCATTATTAGAAACTCCTGATCAGTGTATAGCAAGAGAGGGAACAGAGAAATTTGATAGAACAGGAGAGAGCATATTTCTAACTACTCTCATTTACAAAACATCAGCCTTACCAATTATTATCTTTCTTCCTTATTTAAAACACTGATTAGCCAGCTTAAATCATAACAGCATGAAAGTAAAAATAAGTCTCAACTTAGGTATGAGCACAGTGATTCAGGACCACTGTTTCTGCCTTACAGAGAGGATTCAGAGGTGGTGTTCCCTTTTAAACATATGCCCCCAAACCCCTTATATGCAGGTTCCATATAAGCATGTAAATAAAACAAGTTCTGTATTTTCTCAAGTAATTTTACAAGTTGATGGTAAACTAGATTTTAAAGATAAAACTATGCCTTTAAAAACATGAAGCCTCAAAATTTCATCCAGTGTTTTCTTTAAGAAATGGATTATTAAAATCATTTTTGAAATGAGATATTAAATGTATTTAAATCTTGGCTTTTCCATACTTAATAATTTTTCTTAAAAAAAAAAAAAAACGTTTAAAAACATCAAGAGCCAGAACATGCTGCCAGGACAGAAATAATCAGAAATGTCTTCAGTTGCAGACCTTGGGCAACTCAGTCCTGTTTTGAATTTTTCAAAGCCTGAAGTCTCTCTAGTAGTGGAGGATGAGAATAATGCCACATAGAAAACAACCAGTCAGAAACAGGGAAACCCAAGTTATCTTTGTTTAGTTTGATTAAAGCAGAATATAAGTCTTTAGCCTTCCCAAGTTTCTTGGCAAATGCATCAGCTTGAAATTCAAATCTGCGGCTTAGGACTGTTAGGCAAAAAGAAAGAACCTGAAAAAGTAAATAAAAGTGTTTTAACCACTGCTCCCCTCTTTGTTGTCACTAAAGGTTTCATGAGCCAAAACTGTAGAGGAAGTTTGGCTCAGGATAAGAGAAACAGCAGGCCAAAAGAAAGATCACTCATATTTAGGGGACCCAGGGTGGGGGAATTATTAAAAATTGAGCCTTTTCCCCCCAAGCCAACAGACCAGAAACAGATATACATCCAAAGGAATGTCAGTCTTAACAAAGAAATACTAATATTTGAGAACTTGCCATGTGCTGGGCACTGAATTGACACTTTACATGTTCTCCAACAATCCTACAAGGTAATTACTCTTACTCCTGTTTTACGGATGAGGAAGGTGTATCTCAGAGAGGTGAGATAACTTGCTTGTAGTCACACTGCTAGAAGGTGGCAGTGCTGAAATTCTTGATGATTCCAAAGCCCATGGACACTACCTTCCTCAGATACAGGTAAAATGTGGTGATTTATATTCAGACTCGTTTTTTTCTATTTTAAAAAAATTCTTGCTCACTTATCCACTTTTAAATGATAACTGAGAACATTCTAATATATATATGTGTGTGTACACGCACACACACATATATATATACTATAGCCACTAATGACAATCTCAAAATAGAATTTTCTAAAGTGTTCTGAGCTATGGTAGCTTCATCAGAATAAATGTTCAGTCCCTGAAGGTGACAACTATGAAGAGGACAGATTTCATCCGAAAATATAAATTTTGAGGGAAAAGTAATTTATTTGCATATTGCAGTATTACAGGTTGAATGACATGATGTCTATTTCTTACCTTAAAATATGTCAGCCAAAAAAAAAAAAAGTTTAAAAAGTCTCTCCTCTGTACCTCTTATTGCCACTAGCAGATAAAGAGTTTCAACATAAATTCTGGGAGTTCCTGATACCTTCTTAGATATGTTCAAAGCTAATATCTGAATTCTACCTGAAATTTCTTTCCAAATCTTGAATGTACTTTTTGGGACAGAATCATTAACTAGTATCTATCTATCTATCTATCTATCTATCTATCTATCTATCTATCTATCTCCTGATTTCAAGTGTCCCAGGCTAACTGTTCCTTGAATCTCACTGTAAGACATAAATAGAAACATAAGCAGATACTAACCTATACCTACCTACTCTGCTGTAGGTTTCCAAGCTCTTCTTGATGGGGCAATTTCCCCATTTTCCAGGAAAATATGTCTTTCCTATCATGACCTCTTAAATGCTGACATTAAACATAAGATTTTCTGTTTAAATATTTAGTGTTTTTGAAATGACTCTCCTGGGCTCACCAAGGTTTTTAAAACAGTTGCTAATATCTCACATTTCAAATTACTCTAATACCCTACATTTACTTAGACATTTTTTGAAGTGAACTCAACTACTCAATATAAGGAGACAAAGACAAAAACTGAGAGGCCAAATTAGATGCCCAAAGGAGAACCACTAATGTTACTGGTGCCTTACTTATAAGAGGACACTTATACTCAGTTAGAATCTAGTAACTTTTACTTAATGAGTTTGATTATCTGATTTCCCAGTCTATGATTGGTTGAAGAAGAAAATTATAAACAGATAATGACCATAACAGAAAGTTACACTGATATTAGCAAGGATTATCAGCCTGACAGTGAGTGAAGAGATAAGAAAATTAGTTAAACAAATAAATAAACAAACAAACAGCATAACTGCTTAAAGAGCAAAGCAGTCTGGGGCATTTCATACATATAGCTCAGTGTCCTTAAGGCATTCCTGAATTGTGACTGAAGACAGACATGACAATTACCACTATAAGGTGTTCTATAACCTCTTTAAGAAGTAACAGTCTGTATACAGCATTTTATAAATATTCTCAACAAAAGGTAAAATAAAAAATTAAAACATTTAGAATTTAAAGATAATAAATCTCAGTTCTCTGGAAAATGAATGTAGATTCTGTGGACAGCGCTATACAAACATGATCTATTCCTCTCCGTTTTTCTTTGCTGGTGCCTTACACCCCAGCCCACCCCCACCTTTTACGGAGAAAGTTAAAACCTTAACTCTACAACCTGTCCCAAGAAAGAATTCTTCTGAATGGAGACATCTCAAGATCCCCGATACTATTTCTTGGCTTAATGTGGAAGCCTAATCAATTAGTATCAGGACATGTTGCCATCACTGGATTTATTCATATACAGTCTCATTAATCTATGTCTTATCACATATACGGAGTCCCGCTACTGAGTGGTTCTTAAACTACACTTATCATAAAACACCCAATTCTGATTCAGAGGGTCTGGGGTGGGATGCTAAGGCTATTATGAATCAGGTGGTCAGGGAATGCAATCAGAGGAACACTGTCATACAGCCTCCCTTATCCAGTCATACTTACACTCAATTATTATTTGCTTTGTCCCCTCACACACAGAAGATTTTCACCCAAGCACTGGTGAATACGTGGTCTAGGACATAGCATTCCAATAGTTAATCTCCATCTACCAAGTCTCTAGGTACCTGTTATATCAAGGTTTTCACCACTAAAGTCTAATTCTCCACTTTTTTTTTTTCCCTAACAGTATGCAAGCACTTATTATTTGGGATTGGGTTTTTCTGCTACTTTCTTATACTAGCTAGTACATCAAGGGACTAAAACTTTGTTTCATCTGCTTGTTAAAACTATAGTTTTGTTTTGTTTTTTCACTACCCTAAAGGTTCTAGATTTGAAATAGACAAGGGCATATGTGAGATAATTTTAAAGAGTATACGTTACCTCATTATAAGGTGAAAAAATAAACTGGAAGATGATCAATAGTCCAATTAGAGTGGGTTGGCTGTCATAAAAACCAAATGCAACAAAAAGCTCCTTTCGACCAATTAATACAGCAAACAAGAAAAAACACAGGAAAGAATTCATCTAGAAAGAAGGATACAAAATTTCTAAGTTATTTCTAAGCTGATTTCACTGTGGGATCAGTAGAACAAGACATCATGATGTGATTTTAAGAATGATGTTAGTGTAACCACAGAAAAAGTTATTTAGGTAGTTTTATAGTTTTACTTTTATTCTAGAAGGAGAGAGGGCCTGAGTTGAGGATATATATACTAATTCATTGTTAGTGGACAAATAATGGTTTAGCTGGATGATTAGGGCCTTGGAGCAAACTAGTGGATGGCTAACAAAAAGATCTGGAAAGAGGTATGTGGTAAAACTTCCAAAATTAGCCCAGAGTATGATAATACTCAGGTCTAACGTGAATGTTCACCAAAAGCGTTCCACGATAGAGGAGGCCCTCTCAGTGATCAGGTGGAGAAGATACCTGCTCTGGGGATGTTAGCCAGCTTCTTTCCCTAGCCACTCTAGGACTTGGTCAAGGGCTCATGAACAGAGTGGCCATGGTGATAGGGATGGAGTCAATGCATTAATCAACAACACAGACATCCCCCCACTGGCTCTTGCTGAGTGTCCAATTTTTCAGAAGAGGCAACCCCAGCCCTGATGAGGTACCTCAGGGACCAGCCCACCACCCTCATGGTAGGCTGATTCTATTGGACCCTTTCCTTCATGAAAGGAGCAGTGATTTTCCTTATTAAACTGAATAACTTACATTAAACTTGGATTTGGACTTATTTAATGTCTTACTCACTGCCATGTATCCGTACAACATAGCTTCCAGCCAAGGAATTCATTTTTATACCTATAGATGTAAGGCAACAGGAAGGTACGTACAGGAGTACACAAGTCTTCCCATATAATCCATCACCCAGAACCAGCTGGCCTTTTAGAAAGGTACAAGGACCCATTTAAGACTCAGTTGAGGCCATAGATGCTCAGAACCAGTCAACAAAACACAGTGCTACTTCACTTAGAGCCTTAAAACTGTGGTCACTCTGTTGGTTTAGTGGTATTACAGTGGTTTAGGAGTATTACAGAAATTATTATCTTCTTTATATTTACTACCTTTTCCAATTTTTTTTCGATGGGTATCTAATGACTTTTTTAAAAGAGAAAAAATGTTCTTTAAAAAGTATTTTAATGTCCAAGTTATCTGGGCTCACTCCTTTTGATCTTCACAGCTCCTTAGCTGAGCGACTCAGGAGGTGGCGATGATGATGATGATGATAGCAACAATAAATACTTATATAGTACTTACCATATTCCAGGCACTACTCCAAACTCTACATGTATTAACTCATTTAATTCTTACATCAGTCCTATGAGATATCATCACTCAATAAGGGAATGGAGGCAGAGAGAGGCTCAGGAACTTGCCTGAGGTCACACAGGTAGTAAGTCAGGGAGCCGTGATGTGAAGCCTGGCTACAGAGTCTGTCTTAACCTCTCTACTATATGAACTCTCATGCCTGCTATATTTATAATTTGACTATCCTGCCATAAAAAGAGAGTTGTCACTCCAAACTTACCTGGCTAATAATGATATTTTTGACTGTGTGTCCCAACTTCCAGTGCCCCAGTTCATGGCCTAGCACAGCAAGCACTTCCTCATTTTTACATCCTTGTTTCTTATTCTGAATTGAAGAACAAATTGAAAATAAATTATCAACAAACATCAAAAAGTTTATACCTTTTAACCCAGAAAGAGCCCTTCTTAGATTCTAACTTAAGAAAACAATCGGACTTTTGTGCAGAACTGTTCATTCACTTAACAAAACATTCCCTGAACCACTCCACATTAAACACCGGGTTAAGCTTGAACACAGAATCATGAATAAGACAGACATATTCTGACTTCATGAGTCTACTTTAGATTAGAAAAAATATAAATCTTTATCAATAGGACAATAGTTAAATAAATCATGACACAGTCATGTGACAGCCATATTATAAACCCATTAGAAATTTTGCTTTCAAAGATTATGTTGCAACATGGGAAACTGCTCATGATAGTGCCAAATAACATTTATGTTATACATCCACTAGATGTATATCCACTAGATGTTTTCAAAGATTATGTTCTGAAAATGGTTCATTAGGTGAAGAAAGCAGGAAACAAAACTAAAAATATATAGTATGATTCCAATTATGAAAAAATGCAAATGTGTATGTAAAAGTACACAAATATAGAAAACAGACTGAAAGTATATCAAAATGTCAACAATAGTTTTTCTATATGGTAGAATTACAGTGATGTTTATTTCATATCTTTCCTATTTTCCAAATTATCTACTAATAAGCACATATCACTTATGACCTCCTAAAACACCAGGAAATGCTATTTAAAAAACGGAGACTTCCAAGCTAAGATGGCAGAGGGAACATTCACATCTAATTTTATTCCCTCTAAAAACTCCAGTAAAACTACAATCAAGAGTTGTTTTTTTAAAGATATAAACCCACAAGGATAGGGAAAACAGGTGACGTGGCAATAGCAACAACATTTTGGAAGCAGGAAAGCAGACAAATGATAATGGACTAGGCAGGCCAAAGAAAGTTACATCGTAAGCTAGCAGTGGAGAAAAAGGAACCAGCCTGATTTACACTGGCTGAGAACACTGATTAACACTGAGAGTCTTTAAAGGGCTCGAGAACAAACAGTACCAGGTAATTCTGGAACTGAGGAACAGGAGGTGGTGGCTGAAATAAGAATTGAGAGCTGTTTGAGAAATGGTTAAAGCTCCAGATTCCTTCTCCAACTCCACACCAAAAGGCAATTGCTCCTCCCTCGTTCTGGCAAAAGCCTGAAAGCTCATTCTCCCTGGATAGGGCAAAAGAAAAGGACACTTCAACTGGGAGTTCGACATAGTTGAGGGCCTGGGTACACTAGCAACAGACCATGTATTTGCTTACCTAATGGTATGGTACACTGAACACTGAGAACTCCCTCTCCCAAACTAGTCCTCTCCCCATACCTGGCTCCCAGATAACTACCCACCAGGCAAAAGATTAGAAGAGTACTCCCTGGGAACTGACCATTCTACCAGGAAAGACCTGAAGATACTAACAGCAGGTATTCCTCAACTACAAGCACACCCAAGCCAAGCTACAGTGAAGTTCAAAGTTGATAAGCCTTATCTATAGGCTCAGAGATTCCAATCAGGTTTTCAGTCCCATTCCTTTACTAAGGAGTACAGGAACAAGGATTATCAGGTATACAAGGTAAGCTGTTAAGATGGAAGACCAGATACAGGAAAAATGCAGTATGGAAGAAACAGAAATTATAGAAGGAGAAAATTCAGAGATAAGATATTACATTCGTGGAAAAACAGAGGATACTGTAAAAATGGGAAATTCAGAGAAAAATAAATCTTGAAAATTAAAGCTTAATAGAATGATTGGAAGGACTTCCCAGGTGGCACAGTGGTTAAGAATCAGCCTGCCAATGCAGGGGACACGGATTCGAGCCCTCGTCTGGGAAGATCCCACATGCTGCGGAGCAACTAACCCTGTGCACCACAACTAATGAGCCTGCACTCTAGAGCCCGCGAGCCACAACTACTGAAGCCCACGCACCTAGAGCCTGTGCTCCACAACAAGAGAAGCCACCACAATAAGAAGCCCGCGCACAGCAAGGAAGACCCAATGCAACCAAAAATAAATAAATAAATTTATTAAAAAAAAAAAGATTGGGAGATGATGGAATCTCCCAGAAAATAGAAGAAATAAAGAAATGGAAAAGCAGGGAAGAAAAGCTAAGAAAGTTCAATATAAGGAAGCCAACATTCAAATAATAGGAACTATGAAAAGAGAGAATAAAAAAATGGAGAGGAGAAAATCATCAACAAAACAATTCCAGAAAGTTTCCTAGAACCAAAGAACCTCAATTTCCAAATTAAAAGGGCCCAATGCATACCCAGCACAATGGGTAGAAACAGACCCACTATGTTGTACATTTGAAACTAATATAATATTGCAAATCAACTATACTTCAATTTTAAAAAAAGGCTCACAACAAAGCATGTGAAATTTCAGAACACAGAGAAATGATCCAACAATTTTCTAGAAGCGTAAAAATTAAGGTAACATACTAAGGATAAGTAAACTGAATGGTTTCAGACACCTCACCAGCAACACTGAAATCAAGAAGATGATGGAGAGAGTTCCCTGGTGGCCTAGTGGTTAGGATTCTGGGCTTTCACTGTTGCAGCCCAAGTTCAATCCCTGGTAGGGGAACTGAGATCCCACAGGCTGTGTGGCGTGTCCAAAAAAATTAATTAATTAATTTTTAAAAATAAAAATAAAGCAACTTTTAAAAAAATGATGGAACAATGCCTTCACGATCTTGAAGAAAAAGTATTTCCAATCTAGAAATCTAAACCCCAGTCAAAGTGACAGAATAAAATGTGACAGAAAAGTGAAGGCATTTTGATGCAAGAACTCAAAAACTTTACTATGCAGTCTTTCTCAGCAAGGTACTGGATTGAGGATGTTCTTTACCAACATGAAGGAGTAAATTAAGGAACAAAAAGCCATGGAGGGCTTTCCTGGTGGTGCAGTGGTTGAGAATCTGCCTGCTAATGCAGGGGACACGGGTTCGAGCCCTGGTCTGGGAAGATCCCACATGCCGTGGAGCAGCTGGGCCCATGAGCCACAACTACTGAGCCTGTGCGTCTGGAGCCTGTGCTCCACAACAAGAGAGGCCACAATACTGAGAGGCCCGCGCACCGTGATGAAGAGTGGCCCCCGCTTGCCGCAACTAGAGAAAGCCCTAGCACAGAAACGAAAACCCAACATAGCAATCAATCAATCAATCAGTAAAATCTTTAAAAAAAAAAAAAGGATACAAATTAAAAAAAAAAAAAAAGTGATGGAATACAGAACACAGGAGACCCAATGCAGGAGAGAAGTGAAGGAAATCTCTAATGGTAAAGGGCAACCCCAGAATGACATCTATACACCAGCTAGAGAGGGTAACGCATCCAGATTTGAACAGTGTGGCTCGAAAGAAAATCTGTTGAGGGCTGCCATGATCACACTCTCAGTCACCACACCATCTTTTTAACCTGAAGAAACTAGCAGAAGACGTACACTATCAAGAAAACACAGCAAATCAACATGGAATCAAGGATGAGCACAAGGGAAGTCCAGTATGAGAGCTGAAGAGCAGGGCTTCAGAGAAACCACCCCAAAAGAAAGAAAATAGAGATCTCTCTCGGGGTGTGGCAGGGATGAGGGGGACTAAAACTAATAAGGTTAATGATGCAATTAAACTTGTAGGAAATTATACTGAAGACAGCAGAAGTCGTGAGAAGAATTAGCAAAAAGATAAAAGGAAAACTAAGCACACTTTAAAAAAAAAGCAATTATTAAGCAAGAGGGAAAAAAGGTAAGGCATGCTCAGCAATGAATAGGTACAATGCTGTTTTACAATAATGTTTACAAAAATGTTTTGATTCTGATTAAACCAAGAACTATAACAGGACTATATTGGAAGAATTGAGGGAAGGGAGGAGCAGAGCGGATGTTAGGACAGGAGCTAAATCCCCATCTACCGTAAGTGAAAGTCAAGAGATATAGTGTCAGGGACTTCGCTGGCGGTCCAGTGGTTAAGACTCTGCGCTTCCACTGCAGGGGGCGCGGGGTGGATCCCTGGTTGGGGAAACTAAGATGTCACATGCCGTGCGGTGCAGAAAAAAAAAAAAAAAAAGAGATAGGGTCAATAAATAATAGTATACATATAATATAGAAAAATGATATGTGTAAATGTCAGAAGAAGCTAAAAGAGATGCAGTCTGTGGGGAAAGGGCCCTGGCAGGACGTGAGCAGCACAGAGAAGCGAGAAACATGAAACTGCTATATTTTATTATATGCTTTTTTTGTACTCTGAACTTTTAAACAATATGTTTGTGTTACTTTAATAAAGTAAAATTTAATGTTAAAATTTATTGGAGCTCTGCTTCCCTAACTTTATTATAGCTTCTCAAACCAACATTACAAATATATATGTAAATACACACATACACACACAAATGCATACATATTTTTTCTTCCTTCAACACATATAAAGAATAGTCCAGGAAAGATTAAAAAAGTAACAACAAAGTTGCTAACATTTATTAAACAGTGGCTATGTACCAGGTCCTCTGTGCTAAATACTGTATTATAACTCATTTATACATCATAATCACAATATGAGATAAGTACACTTATTACTGCCCTTTAAAGATGAGAAAATCTAGACAACTGATGGGAAAATACTGTATAGCACAGGGAACTCTACCTGATGCACTGTGGTAACCTAAATGGGAGGGAGGTCCAAAAGGGAGGGGATATCTGTATGTGTATGGCTGATTCATTTTCTTGTGCAGTGGTGGCTAACACAACATTGTAAAGCAATTAATTAATAAAAATTAATTTAAAAAATTAAAAAATTTAAAAAATAAAGAGAAAATCTAGGTACAGAGAAATTAACTAATTTTCCTATGGCCACACAGCCAATAAATAGAAAACCTGGGATGTGAAGCCAAGTAGTCTGATGCCAGAGACCTGTGCTTTCAACTTTCACACAACTATAGATATAAAAGTAAATTATACAACATTTATCAAATAAACAATTTTTTAGTTAACAGATATGTAATCATTTGCATATTATTATAGTACTGCTTTTAAAATAACTAAACATAGGGAATTCCCTGGTGGTCCAGTGGTTAGGACTCCATGCTTCCACTGCAAGGGGCACAGGTTCGATCCCTGGTCTGGGAACTAAGATCCCGCATGCTGCATAAAAATAAATAAATTAAATAAATAAATAAAATAAAATAACTAAACCTAAATGGTAGGTGGTCATATAAATGATAAAATATAATGTTTACAAAGCCAAATAAAATTCTCACTGTTTATAAACTTTCCAGATTCAATTTAAATAGTGCCAAGACACAATGAACAATTTAATCTTATACACACACTCTCACATGTGTATACCCACATTCACTCACCAACACACACATACTCTGAAAAACATCTAAAAATGCTTAATAAGGTAAAACAAATATCCTTTAAACATACAGTTTAGTTTATTTTAAAGTAAGAAAAAGCCAAAGGTGAGGAGTTGAAATTAACATCCCTTGCATAATCCCATGAAGGGGTATACTCTGAGTCAAAGAGTGAGCCAGAAAAAAAAAAAAAAAAAAATGCTGGCAAAGTAACCCACCTGTGTCAAGCTCATCTAAAGTGGAAAAAAAAGAAAAGTCTCCATTAAAATTCAAAAACATTATCTGCATGGTCCAGAAAACCCCAAGATGAGATATTAAAGTGCTTCTGGCTTGGTAGCACTGGGGCCAACTGATAGAAGCAAATACAAATCCTCTATTGAGGAATGTACCCTAAACCCAGACCCTTCAAGATTCCCGAAGATTAAGATCATTGACCTATTATGAGCTCACAATAAAAATTACCAAATACTTCAGAAAACAAGCCACAATGAGTAAGAGTTAGCAGAAACAATATGGAGCTGCATTAGCTCCTTAAGACTTCAGATACTGGAATTATCAGATACAGAATAAAAAATAAGCATGTTTTATACAAACAAGGGAACTAAAAACATGAGGAAGGAATAAGAGACTACCAGAAACGACTGATTTGAAAAAGAACCAATTAGAACTTTAAAACACAATGGACTGGTTAAAGAACAGATTAAATATAGCTAAAGAAAGAATCCATGAACTGGAGTGTAGAGCTGAAAAATTACAGAATGCAGCTCCAAGAGACAAATATAGAAGAGTGGTTAGCACCCATGGGAGACAGAATGAGATGGTATAACATTCATCTAATTGGAATTCCAGAAAGATAGACTAGGGAGAACGGGAAAGAAGGAAAACTTTAGATAATGGCAAAGAATTTTTAAAACTTAAGGAAAGATATGAGTCCTTAGATTTAGGAACCACAGCATATCCCAAGCAGGACTGGGATAAAGAAGTCCGTATTTTCACAACACGAAAATCAAAGAAAAATCTTAAGAATAACCAGAAAGAACTAAAAAAAAAAAAAAAAAAGACAATAAGCTCAGAGCAGACTTTTTTTTTTTTTTTTGGCCACGTGGCAGGCAGGATCTTAGTTCCCCAACCAGGGATCGAACCCATGGCCCCTGCAGTGGAAGCGCAGAGTCCTAAGCACTGGACTGCCAGGGAATTCTCACAGAGCAGACTTTTTCAACAGGAACAAAGGAAATCAGAACAGAATAGAAAAAAATAAACAAATATTAGGATGCTAGGATAAATAGCTGTCAATCTTGAATTGATATCTAGAATGAGAGTGATATACAAACAAAAACAGGGACTCACCTGGTGGCACAGTGGTTAAGAATCCGCCTGTCAATGCAGGGGACATAGGTTCAAGCCCTGGTCGGGGAAGATCCCACATGCTGCGGAGCAACTAAGCCAGTGTGTCACAACTACTGAGCCTGCGTTCTACGACCTGCGAGCCACAACTACTGAGCCGGTGTGCCACAACTACTGAAGCCCGCGCACCTAGAGCCTGTGCTCCACAGCAAGAGAAGCCACTGCAATGAGAAGGCCGCATACCACAACGAAGAGTAGCCCCCGCTCGCCGCAGCTAGAGAAAGCCTGCACACAGCAACAAAGACCTAATGCAGCCAATAAATAAATAAATAAATAAAACAAAAACAACTTTCCAAAGAAATTTCTAAAGCATATACTCTGGAAGAAGCAAAGTAATTTCTAAAAGGAAGGTGTGAGATGAATATGGAATGGTAAGCAAAGACACAGGTAAGCACATAGGTAAACTTAAATAATGATTGTATAAAATAATAATAATGTTAATTTTAGGGGTAAAAAATAAACAAGATAAAACTAAAACATAATATGAAGGGGGTATAACTAGATCAAAGTGTTTATTTAAGGTACCTGGATTGTTCAGGAAGCAGTGAAGATACTGTATATTTTAAGATTTTAGGTTATATGGGCATGATTTATTTTTAACAGCAACCATTAAAAGAATAGTCATATATGAACCTTCAAACCTTAATGACAACCCAAATATCATTTTTTAAAAACCTTCAATAAGTTCTAAAAATAAAGCAAGAGGAGGATGTGTGTGTGTATGTTTGGGGTGGAGGTGGGGGGGATGTGACAAGGATGGGGGGGATGTGAAAAGGATAGAGGGGAAAAAAGGCATAAAATAATATGGTAAAAATAATTCCAAATATACCAGTAATCACAATATACATGAATGAATAAAGCTTGTCAAAAAAAGACAGTGAGTGTTAGATTGGATTTAAAAGCAACCATAACAACAAAGTCTATGTATGAGACATCTAAAATATAAAAACAGTAAGGTTAAAAGTAAAAGGATGAATGTGATATGGTGATGGTTGCACATTATATACTAAAAACCACTGAACTGTACACTTAACCAAAACACAAAACAGAAGCAATACTGTAACAAATTCAATAAAGACTTTAAAAAAATGGTCCACATCAGGGACTTCCCTGGTAGTGCAGTGGATAAGACTCCATGCTCCCAATGCAGGGGGCCCAGGTTCAATCCTTGGTCAGGGAACTAGATGCCACACGCATGCCACAACTAAGAGTTTGCCTGCCGCAACTAAGAAGCCCGCATGACGCAACTAAGACCTGGCGCAGCCAAAATAAAAAAAATTTATTAAAAAGTAAACATTTTTCGGGACTTCCCTGGTGGCTCAGTGGTTAAGAATCTGCCTGCCAATGCAGGGGACACGGGTTCGAGCCCTGGTCCGGGAAGACCCCACATGCCACAGAGCAACTAAGCCCGTGCGCCACGACTGCTGAGCCTATGCCCTAGAGCCCGCGAGCCACAACTACTGAAGCCCGTGCACCTAGAGCCCGTGCTCTGCAACAAGAGAAGCCACCGCAATGAGAAGCCCGCACACTGCAACGAAGAATAGCCACTGCTGACTGCAACTAGAGAAAGCCCGTGCGCAGCAACTAAGACCCAACGCAGCCAAAAATTAATTAATTAATTAATTTTAAAAATAAAGTATGTTGCTATTTAAAAATAAATATTTAAAAAATATTCTTGTTTTAAAAAAAATAAACAAAATAATAAAGAAGCTTCATCTATGGGACACATATCTGTCCCGCAACAATTACACAATATATACCCTAGAAAGTGAAGGCTAACAGTTTTGAAATAAACTTCAGCTACTTAAAAGAGTGAAGTACAAAAAAAAAGAGACAAAAAGGGAATTTATTTTGTTTTATACACCTTAGAAAAATGCAACCTAATGGAAACACAGGCAGCAAGATACTGGAATCTAGATATTCTACCACTTTTCTACTCCTTCACCAATTCCTCATTTTTAAGGAAAATGACCACTTAAAAATGAGGCTGGGTAGATGCATGAAAAAGAGGGATAGATTAAAATGACTGGCAAGATAGCATTTACATTTATTATCTCTTTTCCTTTTAAACATCAGTATTTAGGTCAGAATACATTTGGTAGAGAAAGTAAAGAATGAGATAACTAGCCTAGTTTCTTAAATGGCTAAGAGACACGTGTACCTGTACCTTCAGGGAATGGCCATTAAGAGGGAATAACGAACAAAGCACCAATTAATAGACATGTATTCTAAGGGGGAAATTAAGAGGTGCAGCTGAAGATTTATATACAAAAATATTCATTGCAAGAATATTTTTAACAGCAAAACACTGGAAAAAACCCATATACCCAATAAGAGGAGAATGATTTAATTTAATTAATTAATTTATTTATTTATTATTTATTCATTTATTTATTTATTTTTGGCTGCTTTGGGTCTTCGTTCTGCGTGCGGGCTTTCTCTAGTTGCGGCGAGCGGGGGCTACTCTTCATTGCAGTGTGCGGGCTTCTTTGCTGCGTGCGGGCTTTCTCTGGTTGCGGCGAGCGGGGGCTACTCTTCATTGCAGTGTGCGGGCTTCTCATTGCGGTGGTTTCTCTTGTTGCAGAGCACAGACTCTAGGTGCGCAGGCTTCAGTAGTTGTGGTACGTGGGCTCTAGAGCACAGGCTCGGTAGTTGGGGCGCATGGGCTTAGTTGCTCCGCAGCATATGGGACTTTCCCGGACCAGGGCTCAAACCCGTGTCCCCTGTGTTGGTAGGCGGATTCTAACCACTGCACCATCAGGGAAGTCCCGAGGAAAATGATTTTAAAAAATGATGGTTTATAAAGACTAGAAATATATATAGTAAGATGCTTATGGTTAGTTGGATTTTTCATGTTTTCTAATTTGTCTATTAGTTTAATAATAAGCAAAATAGGCTGCTTTGTTTAATAATAATGATAACAGTTCCCACTCATTAAATGGTCTATGTACTAGACACTGTATTATTAGATATTTTACATACAGTTTGTTAATCTCCACTACTAGAAGGCAGCTATCATTAGCCTCATTTTATATAAAGTAACACAGTCTTTAGGCTTCTATTTTCACTAGTTACCTGCTTCCCAGTATGAGCTATGAATTAATTCTTTTATAAAACAAGCAGGTCTCTATTAGATAACATAGGCTCTTGTCTCTTGGTTTGATGTCTGGGTTTAGGAAGTTATTCAGAACTGCATGGAGTCACATTCAAAGATATGGAATGAAAAGAGCTTAAATAAGGGTCACTTTCTGCAGAAAGGAGACTTGTTTATTCATGGTAGATTCTTAGACAAAACTGGATTTTCTTTTCTTCCCATGCAAATTTCACATACAAGAACAAAAATAAGTACCACATATCTTTCACTTTTCTATAACACTTTCCTTTTCATAAAATTCATATGCTGATTCATTTGATCCTCACAACACCAAGCTGCGCAAGATGGGAATTAATATCTTCATTTTAGAGATAAAGGACACCGAGAAGTTAAAATGTCTTAAGATCATCTTGCTAATAAGTAGTGGGTAAAAGCCAAACCCACATCTCTGGATCTTGTCCTCTATTATACTTATCAACTGGGAAGACTTTCACATGACCCTAGCACTTGCTGGGGAAATACTTGTTTTCTTCTATAAAAGGGCAGCTTTTATATACAGCTTTTATATATTAAAATTTTTCCTTTTACTTAAACTGCTTTTGAGACAGGTTGTTCCAATGATCGAATTTGTCTTCTGAAGGATAAAACTGCAGAGAGTAAGTTTCCTAGACATCTTTTAAAATGTGAATAGCCAGTATGGAGATATTCATCCAAATGTTAATAGTAGTTATCTCTAAGAGGAGGGATTTCAGATAACTTTAGTTTTCTTCTTTAAACGTCTGTTCAAAATGAAACACTTCATCCTTTCTACGTGATCCAGACTTAAAACCATTTTTGCATCCCCCACTGTGTTGTACATAGTAGGCGTTCAGTAGCAGGTGCTGAATAAACCACTATTTCCTAAACTTCTGCCACACCTGTGTATTCTCTGTGTGATTATTTAATATCTTTTAAAAAATCAATTCACTTTTTAAAACTTAGCCTTATCCTAAATGACAATTTTCATGAAATCATGATAAGCTAGTTTTATCTTTTTCCTAATGTACATTAATACACATATAGCCATTCAAATTTTAAATATTGATATACTACCTAAAATCACCTTACCTGTGGTACATGCACTGGCGTTCTACGTCAATCTTTGACTTTCTCCTTTACTCCCCATAATAGCAATCACCCAAGTACTTTAAATCCATCTTTTATTATGACTCCACACTTATTCTCACCTCTCACTCTAGTGTAGGCCCTTATTTCATGCTTATCTTGCTTATCTTGATGCAATAGGCCCCTAGAAGTCCCCCTTGCCTCTAATCTTTGCTCTATCATATATGTTGCCACCAAATTTTAAACTTCCTAAAACAAGCTTTGGCCTCTACCCAAATCAATCTAAACTTTCCAGGCCACTGAAAACAACCACTCAATGTCTTCAGGAAGAAGTACTTTACAAACTGGTCCTGGCCTACCTTTCTATCCCCCCCTTCTACAAGAATCCATTTATTCATTAGTCTCAGAATAGCCATTGTGTAGTTGTCTTTATAGCTTTATTCATTCCATATCTTCAACCTGAAAAGCTCCATCCCCAAGTCAAAATTTTGCCTAGTTCAAATATCCTCTCTTTTAAGAAACCTGTCTGACCATTAGCATCTGCATTAATTTCTTAATTTCTAAAAGCCACACTATTTCAGCCACTCATTTACCACCCTCTGCCTTAAACTATGGGCTATTTGTATACATATCTACTCTCCTCTACTACAGGTTCTCTAGGGTAGGACTATGTAACTTATACATAGATGCTAAAATATTTGCAGCTACTCTTCAAGAAGCCAACAAAATAACCCAAACTCCATTCAACAGGGTTCAAAAGACTAATCTTTTCTAAGCTTTAAGCCAAAGAATACTGTTCTCACAGATACTAAAGGTCAGTTATTTCATTACTGAAATCAGCAGACCACTATCTAACACCCAGGTTTGGCTATAAAGTAATCCACCCTGTATGTGGATACCTCTTCAGCAGGCTGACTTGCTGAACTTGCAAGATTCCCCACTGTTGTCACCTGGTTACTCTTTTTGGACTTCAGTTTTCCTGTCTATAAGATGACCTTAAGAGCTCTTCCTAGCTTAAAGTCCTATGACTCTTGGTCAGACCAAAATGACTTTTATTCCAATATCTGGACAGGATAAACCCACTTGTTTCCCCCCCCCCCCTTTTTTTTTTTTGGCCCTGCCACGTGGCATGTGAGGTCTTAGCTCCCCAACCAGGGATCGAACCCGAGCCCTCTGCATTTGGAGCGCAGAGTCTTAACCACTGGACCTCTAGGGAAATCTGATAAACCCACTTAAAAATAAATATAATTGGGGCTTCCCTGGTGGTGCAGTGGTTGAGAATCTGCCTGCCAATGCAGGGGACACGGGTTCGAGCCCTGGTCTGGGAAGATCCCACATGCCGTGGAGCAACTAGGCCCGTGAGCCACAATTACTGAGCCTGCGCGTCTGGAGCCTGTGCTCCACAACAAGAGAGGCCACGATAGTGAGAGGCCCGCGCACCGCGATGAAGAGTGGTCCCCGCTTGCCGCAACTGTAGAAAGTCCTCGCACAGAAACGAAGACCCAACACAGCCAAAAATAAATAAATAAAATAAAGAATTATACAAAAAAAAAAAGAAAAAATAAATAAATATAATCACAGAAGTTAAACTTCACCCAATGCTGTTTAACCCCTTCACAGAATTTTGTTCCATCTACATATTTAAAACAGGCTAGGTACTCTATTAGACCATCTCTTTAGAGTCAAAACAGATGCTCAGTGATAATAGTTATTTTCTGGTACTTAAAGTACATAGAGTACAAGGTTATTCACATATATTATTTAATTTAATCTTAACAACCCTAAAAGGTAGGCATCTTTATCCCAGTGTTTTTCAACTAGGAGTGATCTTGCCCCCTCCTTCCAGCACCCCCCAACCCCAGGGACATCTGGCAATGTCTAGTGACATTTTTCATTGTCACAATTGTTGGGAAAGGAGGGATTGATACTGGCATCTAAAGGGAGAGGCCAGAGATGCTGCTAAACATCTTATGATGCACAAGATAGCCTCCCATGGTGAAAAATTGTCCAGTCCAAGATGTCAATAGTGCCAAGATGAGAAACCCTGATGGCACTGTCTTTCAGTTAAGAAATCAAAGATTTAGAGAGCTTAAGTTACTTGCCCAGAGTTACACAGATCCCAAATCATCTCTGAATGACACCAAAACCAATGGCACATTCCATCACACACACAACTACTGGAGACTGTTTCTGATGAAATATGTACTGTTTTCTTATCAGTGTTTCCCCTCCCCATTTAGTCTTGGTATACTTTAGATTTTGCTAATCAGCATTAGCTGACCTCATCCAGGAGAAGATTCAGAAAAAGCTTTCTCAGACTAAAAGGTCAGATTTAACAAACGTCTTATCTTGTGCTCTCACTGCATCCAGTATTTATAGCTTCACTGCAACAATTACCATATTGTACTGTGCTTGTATGACTTTCTCCCCTTTAGACTATAAACTCCTTAAGAGCAAGGTTTGCCTCTTTATTTTTGTATTCCTAGTGCCAAGGAAAGTATCTCAGCACAGAGTTTACATTTCATAAATATTTGTTAAACAAACAAAAGAAAACTGACCAAGTTACATAGTATACCCAAGAATGCACAGCTACTAAATGACAGAACCAGGATTCAAATTCAAGTCTCTCCACTGCCAAAGCCTATAGTTACTATATCTCAATTAAGCTAAAAATGAGATGTTTATCGCCTTTTTATCTTGCCTGTGGGAATTCTTCAATCATAAACATGTCAGGAATTATATATAAAGTCCCTGTTTTAAAGACAGCTTATAATCATAAGAATTTTCCTACCTTATACTTGTGTACATTCTGTGAAAGCTTGCAAGGTAGTTAGCATGTAACGATAGTGATAATCTCTCCCAAATACCACAGTTATAAAGGTGCCACTGTGTTTTTATTTGATAGTCTCCCTGAATCAACACTTACTACATAGAAATTAATGTTATTTTGAGTTGTCACAGGAACTGTTCATAAAAACTAAGCCAGGGTCTCTTAGGAAGAGAAGAACTCACTTTAACTTTAGCTTTTATTTCTTCACTGTCCCCTTCTCCATCATTGCGGGGTTCCATGCCAGACTCCTCCTGTTTGTCTTTGTTTAGTACAGAATACTCTTCTAGTAGAGTGTCAAACAAAACTATTCGCTTGTTCTTGAAGAAGCCATAAAAATAAGCATTGCTGTGGGAAGAGCGTTTAGATCCTAAGGAAAAGACAGTTCAAAATATGGAAAATAATTAAAAAGTATGGGGTTTTTTGGAGAGACGCCTAGAAACTGAATTACTGGAAAGGACGTCAACATTTTCAAATTGTTTAACACCTGAAGAATATTATATCAACATAAATCACCACCAGCAGTGGAAAGTGTCTGTTTCTTTGCAGTCTTGACAACAAATATTTATGCTCATTGCAGCTTTATAGCTATAAGTAAATAAATAAAGCCTAAATATCCAACAGTCATGGAATGATTAAATTATGGTAAAGCTATGAAATGGAATTTTAAGCAGCCAGAAAAAAAGTATACTTTTGAAATATTTTAACAAGATAGGAAAAAGCTCACCAACATAACTGAAAAGGATGTAAAATTTCATGTATATAAAATTCCATTATTATCATGAAAAAATGTACATGTAAATAGAAAAGCAGAAACACAAGCCTATTAAGAAATATATTAAAATACTGACGTGTTTATCACTGGCTTCTAGAAATATGGATTTTTGTTCCCTCCCTTATACTTTTCTCTGTTCCAAGGCTTTTAAAGTCAGTATACTTATTTAATCAGAAAAAATTTAAACTATCTTAAAAAGACTGAAAAAAAAAACCCCTAAATTTTTAACAGTGGCTAACAGTAGCTGAACTATGGTTGATTTTTATCTTCTTCTTTATATTTTTCTTTATTTTCTATACTTTATTTTCTTTATATTTTATGTTCTAGTATGTGCAGTGAATTTAGTGGTTAAGAATGACTTTAGGTTCAAATCTTGGCTCTGCCAGGTATTAGTTGTGTAAATGTAAGAAACTTTCTTAATTTCTTTAAGCTTTATTTTCCCATTTATGATATGAGGCCAGGACTTTTTGGTTTGGTTGCCTGGAAGTTAAGAGCCAAACATGTGGTCCAATTTTATCAATAATATAGGACCTTAGGATCTGGAAAGCTGGGTATCTGGATCTTATACTTCTATCTCATTTCTATCTTCTCTGATTCTAATTTTTAAATTAATTTAAAAATAGTTCTTAGAAGCTACCTGTAGTTATCTATGGAAGTAGGCAGATAAATAAAACAAAATGAATGTCTTAGTATCTCCCACTGGTCTAAGTATCTCAAAGTGTGGCCCAAAGAATGCCTACACCAAAATCACCTATGGGTACTTGTTAGACGTAAATACTAGAAACACCCAATATCTGGGAATGGAGCCGAGGAATCTTTTAACAAACTCTTCAGGGAATTCTTATACTCACTAAAGTTTTAAGAGTCCCTGCACTAGACCATAAGCTTTTTGTATCACTATGCCTTGCATGTAGTATTTATTCAATAATGCTTGTTTACTGAATGGATTTATCGTACCACTTGAGGTATGAAGTAATGTATTTGGGAACTCTGAAAACCTAAACGTTCTATGAAATTGTAAGGCATGGCCAGCTGTCTCTTCATCTTTCGTTTATGATGTCTTATCTTAATCAGCTTCTTGGCAGCATTTGATACCGTTGACCACTCCCTCCTTGAAACACTTTCTTCTCCTATCTCAAGAGAAACACCATCTTCTCCTGGTTTTCTTCCTACCTCAATGGTCTCTCCTCTTCAGCCACCTTTGCTGGCTCTTCCTCCTCTGCTGACTCTGACTTGAGCCCCCTTCTCTTCTCTAAGTGCCCTCATCCAAGGAGGTATCTACATGCCAGATACAGATACTTCCATATCACTATTTCTAGCCCTGACCTCTCCCTAGGACTCTGGATTTATATATCCAGCTGCTTATTTGACAGGCCTACATCTCCACATGGATGGCTAAAGTGCCTATCTGTTGTTTATATTCTCAAGTATAGTTTTTTCCCTGACCAGTATTAGAATTCCCTTGCAGAGTTTAGGGAATTTCGCATCATGAAAGTCTTGTGAGAGACTGCTTCTCATCTGAGAAATCTAAAAAGCTAGATATCTGCTTCCCCAAGCACTCCTGGCAGCTAGCCCAGTGCCCTCGCTCAGTCAATCAGATGCACCCACTGGGGACTCTGAAACAGTTAGCTAATTACATAAAGAAGCAGGGCAGTGAGGAATGAATTCTGCAGGTGCTAGTGGAAGGGATGTTAGGGATACACACTGCTGACTCCAACATCAGGAGCCACTAGCAGTGTCCTCCCCAGACTGGTTCTGCAGGATGATTCTGAGTTCCTAGTCTCCCGATGGAGAGCCCACTTCCCAAGTTTGGTAAACTTAACTTTCCTGGTGACTTTGTGAGTTATCAAATATTGTTTCAATAAGGAATTTCTCTGGTTAAATCAGCCATAGTTGGTTTCTATGGCTGGCATGCAACTAACTACTGCTTCTAGAACTCTAGTACAATGTTCAATAGGTACGTAACACACCCATCAGAACTTAAACCCTCACAGACTTGCTCTTCTCCCAGTTTTTTCCCATCTCAGTAACCTACCATTTATCCAACTGCTTAGTCCAAAAATCTAGGTCGTTATCTTTGATGTCTCTTTCTCTCTTATTCCTTTACATGTCATCTACTGGCAAATTCCATCAACTCTACCTCTAAAACACATCCCCAGTATATCCACTTCTCTCCATCAATTACTACTATTCTAGTCTAAGCCACATTATCTCCTCCTGAACAGCATTGGCCTCCTAACTGCTCTCCCTGCTTCTACTCTTGCCTCCCCTACCGTCTATTCTCTATAAAGCAACCTAAAATAGGTAAAAAGTACAAACTAGGCCATGTCACTTTCCTGCCTAAAACCTTCAATAGCTTTAACCCTAGACTTAAAATAAAATCCAAGCTCCTTACTCTGATTTACAAAGGCCTATGTGGTCTGACTCTCGCCTATGTCTCAGATTTCATATCATAACACTTTCCTGCCGTGCGGTAGCCACACTGGACTTTTTTCTGTTTCTTAAAGATACAAAGCTCTGGAGGGTCTCTCCATTGATCTTGGCATGGATGGCTCCTTCCTTCAGATCTCAGCTTAAATTCATTTGCTCAGAGATGTCTTGTCTGATGACCTAATCTAAAGTATCTACTCAGCCATTCTTTATCACTTCACATCAGTTTAATTCTCTGTGCAGTACTTGCTATCTGACATTTTCTGAGAGCAAGACTCTTGGTTTTTCACTCGGTTTTTCCTTTCAATTTACAAATCCATCATGTGTGTTGTTATTGTTATTAACAACATTCATTCACTCAAAATATTTTTGACAACATTATTAACAACAACAGAAGCATGCATTACAGATGAGTAACTTCTGTTTAGCAGAGGTAAGTTGCCCAAAGTCACAAGGGGAATCTGTGCTAGAACTAGCATTTAAACGCAAGCCTATTGGCTCCACAGCCTGACCTCTGAAATGCTACCCTCCACCTACTCAAATCTTGATTTTCCACAAAACCCAGCTCATGTTATAACCCTCCATAAAGCCTTCCCTGACTATTTCAGCTAAAATCATATAGCACTGATGGTATATATCACATATCTTCTCAACTACCTCTATTGTCATAGCATTAGCATTCATGTTATCTGATTATAAGTGATCGGCAACTTAGGTTGCCCCTTCAGTAAAAGTGCCTCAGAGATTGTTCTACTCTACTGATCATTGTGCTACTAGTTTAATATTATTAAAAGACTAGTAATCTCAGAGGCCAAAGCAGTAGTATGAATTGGCTTCTTTTTCTACCATTTCCCCATAGACATGTTCTAATTGTGCCTTTAGTTGGCCACCAAATGCCTGAGATTTCTATACTCTTCTCGTTGCTGTTAATTCATTCTTTCCAGTTGTGACCATCTCTGTCCTCCCGGACCCTGCAATTACTTCTCAGTTTCTACTCCTTCATCCACCATAGCTACTTCTCAATGGTGATTTTTACTTTAGAGGAGGAAAGGGCAAACTATGGCTTGCAGGTCAAATCAAACCTGCCGCTTATTTTTATAAATAAAGTTTTATTAGAAAACAGCCATGCTTGTTTCTTTATGTATTACTATGGCTGCTTTTGTACTATCATGGCAGAGTTGAATAGTTGCAACAGAGACCATGTGACCTGCAAAGCCTAAAATAATTACTGTCTAGCCCTTTACAGAAAGCATTTGCCAGACCATAGTTCAGAGGAAGCAAAACTGAAACCCAGAGATGCAAAGTGACTTGTCCAAGATCCCACAGCTGGTAAGTGGCAGAGGCAGAACTACACTCATTCATTTACATGGATTTTAATTTACAGATTCTGAAAGTCATGGTACCACACAGTTTTTCTTTGCATCTTTGTAGGTTTCCTTGAGAACTTAGTAGTCTTACACAAGCTAACAGATAGATAGCTTAATTTTCAAAAGCAATCATCAGAAAAGCAGAGTATAACTAATCTAAAGTACCAAGTGGTACCAATCTTGGGTAATCTGCAGGTGAAATCAGAGTCCTGCGGAACACTGGAAGTTTTCTTGGTGGAGACAAAGCCAATAACATTGGTTTTGTTTTTGAGCCCCCAAACCAAGTGCCAAATGGAATCTAACTAAGCAAGAGTCCAACTCAATTACATATAGGAGCCAGGCAGGTAATAGAAGTGAATAAATCAGTCTAATATCATGACATAGCAGGGAGTGATAAAAGCAGTGGTGCAGAATTAAAAACAATAAAGCCAACCAAACATAGCTGCAGGCAAGAGCAGAACTTGGCATCAGGCCACCAGTTTCTATCCCTGAACTATGTCATCAATTCTTATAAATCTTCAAAAGCCAAAATGTAAATCCTAATCTTTAAATAACAAAAACAAACAAACAAAAAAACCCCCAAACCAACTGATTTGTTCTTTTATTAAAGTTTTAAGAATAAACTAATCAAATAAAACAAATCACTCAAATAAAATCTTCTTACCCCAGGGAGCCTTACCTTCAACAACATACACCTTAGTCAAAGGGAAGTCAATACTCTTTGCCATGACTTCAATTTCTTGTTTAAGCTTTCCCTCAGGAAGAGGTGTGAATTTGTCAAATAAAGGGGCAATGTAATCAGCATAGATGGTGACAAGCACCTGAAACGCAAATATGAGAACAACCTATGAATATGTCCTTAAAGAGAAACTATTCACTATACAGATTCAATGTTAAAACTATGTGATCCCAGCCCTGAGACCAGGGACCGTATCTTATTTGCTCTGGTATTCCCGAAATAGTACCAGTACAGCATTCAATATCTGTTTGATAAATTAAATCAAAATGAATAGTCTCTATATGGTAATAACTGAAAAGCCAAATGGTCCATTCAAAACTATCTTGTGGATTTCTGACACTTCATAAGCCCATCATAACTTGGAATTCTGTCTTTCAAGGTAATCATAATAGACTTGAAGTGTTTGCTAAAAAAAGAACTACTAGAGCTTGACTGTGTGCTATTATTTGGTTTGCCTGCTAACATTACTGACCTGCAGTTCAGAACTATACACACTGGTTGAAACAGCACTTCCTTAAGCATTTTGGGAGCATTTCCTCTGCTCTCTCTCCTGTCACTTCAATTTGCCATACGACATATATTTGTAAGTCCAACTAGCACCCATTTTCCAGTCATGATCCCACCAGCAGGAGGTGAAGCAATGAGCATCATGGTAATTCAGACTAAAAGAAACATCATCAGTGCAGCTGAAGAGCTGATAGGACGTATTTTCTGGGGGTTGTTAACAGACCATTTTGATCGTGTTGTAGTGTTTGTGCTGTGAAGCAGTTTGGAATATGGGAAAGAGAAGAGGAAAAGAAGACGTGAAGAAGGGACAATGGGGAAGCGGAGAGAGGAAAAAGGAGGGAGAAGGAAGAGAGGGAAGAAGGGGGGGCTGTGGGGGGAAAAGGGAAGAGGCAGGGGGAGGGGGAGGAGGAGGGGGCAAGGGACAGAGAAGAAGGGGTAGAGGGCAAAGGGGAGAGGAGGAAGGGGGAGGAAGGGAAAGGTAGGGGAAGGAGGGCAGGAGAGAGCAGATACGTTTATGCTTTCTTTTTCTTATCCCGCTTACATCTATTCTCTCTCCAAAATATCCATGGTTTTTAGACACTGGAGCTCAGTCAAGAGTCATCAAATTGTCAAACTTAGTCATCATTCTGGTGGCAACTCACAAATGCACAGCCCCAAACTGCCTGACAACTGGATCATTAAAGGTAACTAACATCTAGCTTCTAGAATCTATAAGAGCCAGTATAAGGAGAAGAAAATCTATGGTCAGAGTCAACTCTCCCATTTCTATAGCTAAAAGCAGAAAACAGAAGGGGAATTTATATGAGCACCTATTTATATTTCTTCTGCTTCTTAAGAACCATTTAGATGCTAATGAAGATTAAATGATAGTTATCTCACCAAGGAACATTTTGTAAAAGAAAATCAAAACAAAGATTTCACTTACCAGAGACACAACTAGTGTGAACAGCCAGGCATAAATAAAAAAATAGTCTCCCCCAATTTTAATAATGTAAAGTAGAAGTGAAGACACAGGTAATAAAATGCACTGAGTCACAATAAATTTCTTGATTGCATCTTTTATGAAGAACCCCAAAGTCTGAAAAAATAAAAGGTCATCATGAGAAACTAAGAAACTGCTTTTAAAATAACAAATAAGTGAATAGAAAGGATACATTATTAAAGCAATTTTAAAAATTAAAAGGCAGTGAGACTATATGACAACAGGTAGCCTAAGATAATAAGTCAGTGTCTTGCATTTTATAGTTTAAAATAAACTCATTTAAATGTTATTAGCTGAAAAACACTAGACATTAGTACATTAGACATTAGACATTAGAGGAGTTTATGGCAAGACTTTAAACTATGATCTTTACCATATCTGCAGTTCCTTTTTCCTCGATTAATTCATGCTCTAAAATAGCAAATTATGTTTTAATTATTCCCAGTAGAGGACAAAAGCACAAAAGAGAACATTTGCATTCTCTATTTTACCTGCTGATTGAAACCATGTTTTTCTTCTATCACAAAAGTATTATAAAGACTCCACGGCAAACCAGTCAATGCACTGAAAAGTGTAGCCAACAGCAGAAACACCAAGGACTGAGTGATCTAAACACAAGAAAAAAAGAGGCAGTTTTTTAAATATTAATTCGTTCTTCAAATGAATTATTAGGGAACAAATCAACGAGTATTTGCTGAGTACTTACTATAACTCAAGCAATGTGCTTGATTCTATGGGTCATACAAGGCCTGAAACATCACCACTACCCTCAGAGTTTATTTGCAAGATAGGGAGGCAATAAAACACTTCCTCTTTTATTACACGGGCACCATATGAAAGTTAACTGAAGTCATAGAGAGAGACAAAATGGTTAAAAGAACTTAAATTGAGCCACATATGCTGGTGAATTCAAGAAAGGCTTACAACGCTGATGAGAAATGGAATGCTACTCTGAAGAAAGAGATAAATTAGTGGGACAGAAGAGGCAAGGAGGAATTCCACACAATTTGCAAAAGCAAGGAGAAAGAAAAGAGCACCTTAAAAGTGAAAGATGACAAGATGATGGGCCTAGTTGGGACCAGGCAGAGAAACATAATGGAGCATCAGGAAAGCTGGGCCAGGGCAGGTGGGGCAGAGTGTGCTAAAGTTTTACCAGAGCCAAAATTCAAGAGAGAAAATAACCCTCTAGAACTCCTTTAATTGCCTTAACAACAGGTCCTTAGGAGATCAAAAGCCAAGAACTGCCTCATTTTTCTTTACAAATATCTTTTCCTATGACAGTGGAGGATGAGGGCTAATTGGTATGAAGGAACTTGTGGGGAGGGGAAGGCAATGAAGCAAATAAAACCCTCGCTCTCCCTCCCACCACGCCATCACTCTCCCTCTTACTCCCTAGAGTAAAACTGAATTCTTTTAAGTGTGAGTACACCAGCAAAGCATATTTGACTTGGTAGTAAAGACGCAGCCACTACGTTTCTAAACATAGGAAGAGGGAGAAGGGAAGAGGAAGAAAGGAGATTTGTCTGGCTACAACATGCAGGGTGGTTTATGCCAGCATTTGTCCCCAAATGGGAAATGAGAAATTTTTTAAAAGTAGATTCCAGGGGCTTCCCTGGTGGCGCAGTGGTTGAGAATCTGCCTGCTAATGCAGGGGACATGGGTTCGAGCCCTGGTCTGGGAGGATCCCACATGCCGCGGAGCAACTAGGCCCGTGAGCCACAATTACTGAGCCTGCGCGTCTGGAGCCTGTGCTCCGCAACAGGAGAGGCTGCGATAGTGAGAGGCCCGCGCACCGCGATGAAGAGTGGCTCCCGCTTGCCACAACTAGAGAAAGCCCTAGCAACAGAAACGAAGACCCAACACAGCCAAATAAATAAATAAATAATAAAAAAAATAAAAAAGTAACATAGGCAAGGAGAGAGCCTGTGAGAAGGGCTAAAAGCCTCCTTAAAAAAAAAAAAAAAGTAGATTCCAGGATCTTCCTCAAAACTACTGAATCGGAATCCCATCTTCAAAAAATATAACCATATTGTATAGATTGTTTGAATACCTGCTTTACTCATTTAACATATCACGAACATCTTTCTATATCAATAAATATAGATCTACTTCTTCATTGCTAATGGCTCCATTACATATATTTCCATTATAGCATTCATTCCAATGCTACAATGAACCCCTTTCATTAATTCCCCATAAATTCGTAAAAGTGAAATGTCTGGTGTCAAACTTTTAAAAGATTTTTGATACACACTGCCAAGGTGTCCTCTAGAAAAACTATACCAGTTTTCAGTCTGACAGCAGCATGAGACTAGTTCCCTATCCCTCAACAATTCTGTCTTATGATTCTTTTAACTGTTTTTTCCCCAATATGATATGATAGGTCAAAACAAAGAAAGAAGCACAACTCCTAGATTCTTCATTGTTGTATTAAAACATTTCTTTGATTGTCAGTATGGATTTATATTTTTCATGTATTTTATAATCATACGAATTTCTGCCTTCGCCCATTTTTCTGTTGAGGTACTCAATTTTTTCTAAAGTGTTCTTTCGGGACTTCCCTGGTGGCATAATGGTTAAGAATCCGCGTGCCAATGCAGGGCACATGGGGTCGAGCCCTGGTCCGGGAAGATCCCACAGGCCACGGAGCAACTAAGCCCGTGCGCCACAACTACTGAGCCTGCGCTCTAAAGCCCACGAGCCACAACTACTGAAGCCTGCGTGCCTAGAGCCTGTGCTCCACAGCAAAAGAAGCCGCCACAATGAGAAGCCCATGCACTGCAATGAAGAGTAGCCCCCGCTCACCACAACTAGAGAAAGCCCGTGCACAGCAACGAAGACCCAATGCAGCCTAATTAATTAATTAATTAATTTAAAACTCTAGATCATATTAAAATTTATAGTTTCTTCAGACTCACAGACTTAGAGAACGAACTTATGGTTACCAGGGGGAATGAAGGGGGGAAGGGATAGTCAGGGAGTTTGGGATTGACATGTACACACTGCTATATTTTAAATGGATAACCAGGACCTACTGTACAGCACAGGGAACTCTGCTCAATGTTATGTGACAGCCTGGATGGGAGCGGAATTTAGGGGAGAATGGATACATGCATATGTATGGCTGAGTCCCTTTTCTGTGCACCTGAAACTATCCCAACATTGTTAATCGGCTATAGTCCAATGTCAAATAAAAAGTTTAAAAAAAATTTATAGTTTTTTTTTTTGTTTAAGTATTGTCAATGTATCTTTGTTTATATTTAAATACTCAATTCATCTAAGTCTTTCTTTTTCTTGGAGGATATAAAATTGGAATTTATTTTTTTCTCAGTTGTCCTAAGAAAATGTATAACCTATATATTCCTCACCAATCTGAAATGCCACCTTTATCATATACCAAGATTACATATACTTAGTTAGGCCTGTTTCTGGTACCAATACACTATTTAAGATTTGTGATACATTTTAATATCTAAAAGTTACCACTCATTATTTTACTTATTCAGAATCTTTCTGGCTATTCCTCTGTCTTTAGTCATTCAGATTAACTATAAAATGTTTTATCATGTGCCCTTCACAAGCTGCTCTGGGATTATAACTGGGCTCTATTCTTTTTTTTTTTTTTTTGGCTGCATCGGGTCTTAGTTGTGGCACGCAGGCTCTTCGTTGCAGCATGCAGGCTTCTTTCTAGTTGCGGTGTGCAGGCTTCTCTGTAGTTGTGGCGTGTGGATTTTCTCTCTCTAGTTGTGGCACAGGCTCCAGAGCACGTGGGCTCTGTAGTTTACGGCACACAGGCTCTCTAGATGAGGTGCAGGGGCTCAGTAGTTGTGGCGCCGGGCTTAGTTGCCCTGCAGGATGTGGGATCTTAGTTCCCCGACCAGGGATCGAACCTGCGTCGCCTGCATTGGAAGGTGGATTCTTTACCACTGGACCACCAGGGAAGTCCCTCTACTCTTTTTTTAAAGTTCATAAATCTCTTCCTTAATAATTCACTGAAGAATTGTGATAAGGCACTGATTATCAAGTTTAGCATTCTGCACAGAATCTACCATTTTCTCCTTTTGAAAATCTAGGTTTTGCTCACCTATAGTCTTCTGAAACATTCTCCATTCTCCCTAGTTTATCAACATATGCCATAAATTCAATTTCCTTCTGCACACTAATATATAAATCATCTACGTCTGGAGCCTTGAATTAATTTAAGACAACTTGATTCCTTCTTAATCTCACTTATCTTATGCATAAATACCATTTTTAAATGAATAATTCTATCAATAAACCATTTTTCTTCTTAAAGAAGATGAACAGTAAGTCTAATTCCCCAATCAGTAGGCTTATTCCCTCCTTAAAACACTAAGATTCCAAAAGCGTTGTAAATTATTTTGCCTTAAACAGTAAAACAGCCTCTTAAATGGTCCCTCTGCCTAATATCAATCCCTCCCCTTTCGATCCATCCTACACACACACCAGATGAATCTAAAACTCCACTTCTCTACTTTAAAAGCTCGTAATGGCTCTATAACAGGGGCCCCCAACCCCCGGGCCACAGACCGGTACTGGTCTGTGGTCTGTTAGGAACCAGGCCGCAGAGCGAGAGGTGAGCAGTGGGGGAGTGAGCGAAGCTTCATCTGTATTTACAGCTGCTCCCCATTGCTTGCATTACCACCTGAGCTCCGCCTCCTGTTCAGATCAGCTGCAGCACTAGATTCTCATAGGAGTGGGAACCTTACTGTGAACTGTGCATGTGAGGGCTCTAGGTTGTGCACTCCTTATGAGAATCTAATGCCTGATAATCTGAGGTGGAGCTGAGGCAGTGACGCTAGCGGTGGGGAACGACTGCAAATATAGATTATCATTAGCAGAGAGGTTTGACTGCACAGAGACCATAATAAATCAATTGCTTGCAGACTCATATCAAAACCCTATCTGTGAGTGGCAAGCGACAATTAAGCTGCATCTGGTGGCAGGCGTTATAGTGGCAAGTGAGTTGATGTACTTCAATTGTACAGCTGCATCTGGTGGCAGGCTTTAAGTCAGAATCCAACACATTTTAGTCTGTGCGTGGCCCGCCCATTATTTTATCTACTTCCATCCACGCCTCTGTCCCACACTGCGCACTTGTCTCAGCCACAGTTTTGGTAAGCCCACAAGCTAACCCTAGCCGGGATGAGTAAAAAAACAAACATCACTGGAGAGCTTCTTTGAAAAGGGAGAAAGACCCAGTGATGAGACAGCAGAAGACTCTAAGACTGCCAACAAAAAGAAAGTTACATTTAAAAGAAAATACTAAGAGTTCTACTTAAATTACGGGTTCATTGCAACAGGTGATTCACATTCTCCAAGCCTGCTTTGTATAATATGTGGCCACCGGCTATCCAACGAAGCCATGAAACCTTCAAAACTGCTTCGCCACATGGAGACCAAGCACCTGCATTGACGGCAAGCCTTTGGAGTTTTTCAAAGGAAAAAAAAACACGAACACAAAGAACAGAAGCAATTATTGAAGGCCACCACGTCATCAAATGTGTCTGCACTGAGAGCATCATTCTTAGTGGCTAACCGCATGGCTAAAGCTAAGAAGTCCTTTACTACCGGTGAAGAGTTGATCCTGCCTGCTGCTGAGGACATTTGTCATGAACTTTTAGGAGAGGCTGCAGTTCAAACGGTGGCACATGTTCCTCCTTCGGCTAGCACCATAACTAGACGAATTGATGAAATAGCAGAGGATATTGAGGCACAACTGTTAGAGAGGATTAATGAGTCACCATGGTATGCAATCCAGGTTGATGAGTCTACCGATGTTGACAAGGCAGCAATGTTTGCCTTGCGATATATTTCTGTGCGATATATTTTTCAGGAGGATGTGCATGAGGATATGTTATGTGCACTTTTGTTGCCAACCAGCACCACAGCTGTGGAACTATTCAAGTCTTCGAATGATTACATATCAGGAAAACTGAATTGGTCATTTTGTGTCGGTATATGCATGGACAGAGCAGCTGCCACGGCTGGATGGCTTTCTGGTTTCACTACTCGGGTCAAAGAGGTCGCTTCTGAATGTGAATCTACGCACTGTGTCATCCATAGAGAACTGCTGGCTAGCCGAAAAATGTCACCTGAACTTAACAACGTTTTGCAGGATGTGATTAAAATTATCAACCACATTAAAGTACATGCCCTTAACTCACATCTGTTCGTGCAGCTCTGAGGAGATGGATGCAGAGCACACACATCTTCTATTTTTTTTTTTTTAATATTTTTTTTCTTTATTTATTTGGCTGAGTCAGGTCTTAGTCGCAGCGTGCGGGCTTCTCTCTAGTTGTGGCACACGGGATCCACAGCGCAAGGGCTCAGTTGCCCCGCGGCATGTGGGATCTTAGTTCCCCGACCGGGGAGCAAACCCACGTCCCCTGCATTGGAAGGTGGATTCTTAACCACTAGCCTACCAGGGAAGTCCCGCGCTTTCCCTCATACACAGAAGTGAGATGGCTTTCTAAAGGTAGATCACTGGCCAGAGTTTTTGAGTTAACAAGAGCCGCTCCAGAGATTTCTTTTAGAAAAACAGTCACCACTGGCCGCACATTTCAGTGACACACAATGGGTCACAAAACTTGCTTACTTGTGTGACATATTCAACCTGCTCAGCAAACTCAATCTGTCACTTCAGGGGAGAACGACAACTGTGTTCAAGTCGGCAGATAAAGTAGCTACATTCAGAGCCAAACTGGAATTATGGGGTCGACAAGTGAACACTGGGATTTTTGACGTGTTTCAAACATTAGCAGAGATTTTGAAAGAGACTGAGCAAGGGGCTTCTTTCTCCCAGCTGGTGCATGATCACATATCTCAGCTTTCAAAAGAGTCTGAGCATTACTTCCCAACCACAAAAGACCCCTGAACTGGGAAGGAATGGATCTGCGACCCATTTGTGAATAAGCCAGGTGAACTAACTTTGTCTGTGCTAGAAGAGGATTAACTGCTTGAGATCGTAAATGACGGTGGCCTTAAAAGTATGTTTAGGGCTTCCCTGGTGGCGCAGTGGTTGAGAGTCTGCCTGCCGATGCGGGGGACGCGGGTTCGGGCCCTGGTCCGGGAGGATCCCGCATGCCGCGGAGCGGCTGGGCCCGTGGGCCACAGCTGCTGAGCCTGCGCGTCTGGAGCCTGTGCTCTGCAACAAGAGAGGCCGCGGTGGTGAGAGGCCCGCGCACCGCGATGAGGAGTGGCCCCCGCTTGCCGCAACTGGGGAAGGCCCTCGCACAGAAACGAAGACCCAACACAGCCGTAAATAAATAATTAAAAAAAAAAAAAAAAAAAAGTATGTTTAAGACAACTTCAAATCTCCATACGTTCTGGATGAAAGTCAAGGTGGAATATCCTGAGATTGCCACAAAAGCACTGAAAAGCCTGCTTCCATTTCCAACATCCTGTCTTTGTGAAGCAGGGTTTTCTGCGGTGACAGCAACCAAAACGAGATTACGGAGTAGATGGACATAAGCAACACACTTCAGGTGCCACTGTCTCCCGTCACCCCCAGATGGGACCATCTAGTTGCAGGAAAACATGCTCAGGGCTCCCACTGTTTCTGCATTATGGTGACTTGTATAATTATTTCATTATATTTTACAATGTAATAACAATAGAAATAAAGTGCACAATAAACGTAATGCACCTCAGGGGTTAAGAATCCGCCTGCCAATGCAGGGGACACGGGTTCGAGCCCTGGTCCAGGAAGATCCCACATGCCAAGGAGCAACTAAGCCCGTGCGCCATAACTACTGAGCCCGCGCTCTAGAGCCCGCAAGCCACAACTACTGAGCCCACGTGCCTAGAGCCTGTGCTCCGCAACAAGAGAAGCCACCGCAATGAGAAGCCTGCGCACTGAAACGAAGAGTAGCCCCTGCTCGCCGGAACTAGAGGAAGCCCACGCGCAGCAACTAAGACCCAACATAGTCTAAATAAATGAATAAATAAACTTATTTTTTTAAAAAAATGTAATGCTCCTGAATCATCCTGAAACCATTCCCCACTGTCCCCCCACCCCATCCATGGAAAAACTGTCTTCCACGAAACCAGTCCCTGGTGCCAAAAAGGTTGGGGACCGCTGCTCTATAAGACTGCAAACTCATTATGCTTTTAAAGATTTTCATAATCCAACCCCAAAATGCTACTTTTCACTACTCTTCTCTAAGATCCTTCTACTCCTAACAGACAACTGTGAGCTGGAGTTTAGACAGGTGACTGCGTTAAGGAAGATATTCTAGCTGAAAAAAGGAGTTGTGACAGTCACACTGGGGAAGTTGGAGAACACACAAACTTCCAGGAGTTTTTCTCAGAAGATCTCTAATTCTAATCAGGAAGGAGAAAATATCCTAGGAATAAGATCTACTGGGTAGTGAGGGGAAGGGGTTTTGACGCATAGCTTCTCAAAGGCAACAAGATCTGGGCTCTAGCCCTATCAGTGAACACTTGAAGACTCCAGGACACAGAACGTTATAAAGTGCTGCGTCATGAGGGCAAAGTGATCCAGACCAAAACATCCTGATGGCACAGTTCACCTCTTGTCTGAGATGAACCTACTCATTCCATCTTATATGCATAATGTGGCAACAGAACTCTGGAGCATCCTGAGTCATTAAGTCGATTACCTGCTGAAAAAGGCTGGGCCAAATATCTCTGTCAAAAAATAAGGACACTGATTATGAGACCACTTGTTGGTAGTTTGGAAAGCAGAAAGTCCTGCCAAAAGACACACTGCCTATACCTAAGGGTAAGCTGAGGTCCACTTAGTTTTCTTCTTCTTCTTTTTTTAGTGAAGAAATTGGTTTTAATTATATGAGAAGTAGATGCTCATTGCTGAATTTTCTTAAGAGATAAGCAAAAATAAGGAAATAAAAATTGCCAAAATTCTCTCCCGAGAAAACCACTTTTGGAATTTTGGTATATACTATTTCAGACTTCTTATAGATGTGGAATATGTGCACAACGACATGTGTACAAGGATGGGCACGAGTGTAGGCAATTAAGAAAAATTGAACCATACTTCCCTGGTGGTGCAGTGGTTAAGAGTCCGCCTGTCAATGCAGGGGACACGGGTTCGATCCCTGGTCCAGGAAGGTCCCACATGCTGCGGAGCAACTAGGCCTGTGTGCTACAACTACTGAGCCCGTGTGCCACAACTACTGAAGCCCAAGCACCTAGAGCCTGTGCTCCACAACAAGAGAAGCCACTGCAATGACAAGCCCATGCACTGCAACAAAGAGTAGCCCCCGCTCGCCACAACTAGAGAAAGCCCATGCACAGCAACGAAGACCCAACACAGGAAGGAAGGGAGCTGGGGGAGGCGGGGGGAGAAAGGAAGGAAGGAAGGAAGGCAGAGAGGGAGGGAGGGAGGGAGGGAGGAAGATTGAACCAATCTAAATGTTCATCACCAGGACACTAGTTATATTAAAAATCTGTATGGATATTCACACACTTTTACTTACTTATGTTGCTTCATAAGTGACTTTTCCATTCAACAAGTTCCATTCAATAAGTTGTATGAAATAACAGCACAATAACATTTTTTCCCTGACTGGCAAAAGTTAAAAATCATGTATACAATAAGTACCGGTGAGGATCCAGGGCAAGGGTATTTTAGTGCTTCATACATTATGAAAAAACAAAAACCAAAAAAGCTGTTTCAGGTGGGAATTTGGTCAGCTGTTTCCTCTGTACCATGTACATCAGATTTGAATTTCTTTTTCTTTTTTTTGGCCGTGCCGCACAGCATGCAGGATCTTAGTACATCAGCTAGGGATTGAACCCATGCCCCTTGAGTGGAAGCGTGGAGTCTTAACCACTGGACTGCCAGGGAAGTTCCTAGATTTGAATTTCAATTCCAGTGTTATCATCTTCCATTTCTTTGCTACACTTTCATCTTTGTTGGCCAATTCCCTCTTTCAGTGATCCATCTTTGTAAAATGTCATGTGGATTTATAGCTGGGAGACCAGGAGGCAAGACGACTGCACGCTCTGATTCACTGAATAGCAGATGTGCAGTGACCAGTCACCAGCAGAATTTGAAAAGAGTGACATGATTGGTCACTGCATGAGCATTTGTTATTTGCACAGTGATTTGTGGACTGAAGAGCTAGCAGGGAACTTGTACTTTATGCAGTTATGCATGTAACATACTGTGGCAACTGAAATTTGAACCTGCTGAGGGACTGGTGTTATTAACTAAACCATGGTAGGTGAAATGTGTGTATATCAGAACTGCAGAGTGAGGACTGCCAGTACCATGCAGCCATTAAAGAAAACAAAGATCTATATAAACAGACAGGAAGAGATCTCTAAAGCATTGTTAAATACAAAAATAATGTCTCAGAACATTATATAAAATGTCCCATTAACGTAAGGAATATTTTTATATGTATGTATATAAATTGGGTTTATTCGTTCAACAAATACTTATGGAGTACCTACACCGTGACTGGCATTGTTCTAGGCACAAGTCACAGCAGTGAAGAAAATATGTAAGGTCTCTGTCCCCTTGGAGCTTAAAAGTCTTGTCAGGGTGACAGATAAAAAGTAAACGAATAAACAATAAGATAAATGCAAATAGTGGTAAGTGCCTCTATAAAGAAAATAAAATAAGGTGATATGCTTCACTAAAGAGTGACAGGGGGGAATTCCCCAGCAGTCCAGTGGTTAGGACTCCATGCTATCACTGCCAAGGGCCTGGGTTCAATCCCTGGTTGAGGAACTAAGATCCCACAAGCCAGGTGGCTCGGCCAGGGGAAAAAAAAAAAAAAAAGAGTGACAGAGGGATGCGATTTTAGATGAGAGTGGTCAGAGAAGGCCTCTCTGAGAAAGTGACATTGAAGATGGGAACTAAAATAGGAGCCAGTCATGTTTATACAAAACCACCTTAAATTGTTTATGAAACAATACAGAGGACATGCAATTAAACTATAACAGCGCATATAGCAGGTCAGGACAGAGTCTATGAAGATACAGAGATATCACAGGAAGAAGAGGTCTTAAAGAGTTTGGCTCCTTTAGAAAACGGTACACAGAAAAGGGATACAGGATGAGCTGAATTAAAGCCCAAGGTACCTACACGTATAGATAAGACCCATCATTTCAAATAAACAATCAGGAAGGAGAGAACAGACTTGGCAATTTCCAAGAAAAAGTCAAAAGCAGTGTCCCAGCATCCATTATAGGCAGAAAGTCTCAGGTCGAAGGCTTTGATTCCAATAACTGGTATTCCTGGAAGAGTGGGCAGTCAACTCAAGCAGCTCAGTGGAGATTCTAAGAGGTATACTCTCTGTCTCTGTTGAAAGTATCTGCTAAGCATGTGTGGCACAGGGTATCTGCTTAGCGTGAGTTCAACATAGTTCATGCTTCCCCTTTCATAGAGTTGTTCCCAAGAAGCAGCTGCCTACCAGAGACTACATTACCCAGCTCCCTTGCATCTGAGACTAAATGACTGGCTCACCAATGAAATGTGAATGCAAAGGACAGGTATCACTTCGGAGCCAAGGGAGTTAAGAAGAGGATGTACTTTCAACACCCTCTCGTTCCATCTGCCTGTTGGATGCAGAGAACTTAGGGGCACTTAGGGAATGGCAGAGCCATATAACAAGAGACTGGGTCTCTGACTTACCACATAAAAGGATGTCACCTGCTGACACCCAAAATACTCACACTGGGCTATTATGTGATTAAGAAATAAACTATTGTAATAAGCCATTGAAATTCTGGGGTTTGCTACAGTAACTTGCATTATGCTAACACAGGTCAACAAGGACTGCAGAGACAGAGAAGCCTAATAATGGTAGGAGCCAAAAAATTAACTTTAGTAGAAAGCTGGCCAAGGAAAAAGAAAGACTGACAAATATATGCTAATGAATGACATACCTCATATTCTGGTCCAAAGCCAGCATGGCCACAGAACCGCCCAGAGAGTCTCCAGAGATAAGGGATTCCTCCAAAGAGAAGAATAAGCTATAAAACAAAGCACATGTTGGTCACATTGAAGCAGTACTAGAAACTATCATATGAAAGTATGTTAAAAAAAAAGAGAGATCTTATTTAGGATAAAATACGCATTTAGACAGATACAAACCAATTGAGATACTAAGTTTAGACTGTTAAAAGGTTTTTGCCTGTACACTTTATATGGATGAACTGTATGATTTGCTAATTTACCTCAATAAAGCTGTTTAGAGAAAAAAAAAACCAACAAACTTTGGCCAAAAGACCACATGGGCTTCCCTGGTGGCGCAGTGGTTGAGAATCTGCCTGCTAATGCAGGGGACACGGGTTCGAGCCCTGGTCTGGGAAGATCCCACATGCCGCGGAGCAACTGGGCCCGTGAGCCACAGCTACTGAGCCTGCGCGTCTGGAGCCTGTGCTCCGCAACAAGAGAGGCCGCGATGGTGAGAGGCCCGCGCACCACGATGAAGAGTGGCCCCCGCTTGCCACAACTGGAGAAAGCCCTCGCCCAGAAACGAAGACCCAACACAGCCAAAATTAAATAAATAAATAAATAAATAAATAAATAAAATTAAAAAAAAAAAAAAGTGTTTTAAAAGACCACAAAAGACCTTAAGAATCAGGAACTAAGCTTAGAAAGGCTAAGCAACGTGTCAAAAATCCCACAGCTAACAAGTGAAAGAAATGGAATTTGAGCCAGGCTTTACGGCTCCATAGCTGGCTTTTCCTTGAAAGGAAATAGCCTCTTGGTCAGGACAAAGTATTAGTATCGGTATAAGTAGAGAGTCATGTCCACCTACCATGTTGGGGGACAGAATGGGCTATCAGAGCCTTCTCTGGGTCAGGAAAAAGTGAATCCTGAGGTAGGAGTCAGGGTATCATAGGAGTAAGGCCCTTTCTCAGCACCACCCTTTGTCTTGGGCAGATAAAGCGAACACAGATATTCACCAAACCAACAAGACATATGAATGAGGGAGCAGCTCTTAAAATGTGAAAAGAATACATGCTTACAAAACATGACTTCTCACAACAGATACCAAGTTCGTGGAATCATTTTGCCCAGAGGAGTCAACGTACTGTTTCTTCACCTGTGGAGCCCCGAGAACACAATGATCACACTCCCTGGTTAGAAGCACAATATTCCCATCCGTTCAGACATGGTTCCTTGTGGCGTTGAGGGTTTTGGGCACTATCATATATTTCTTAGGTGTCCTTCCAATCTACTTTCCATTTTTATATATGTACCCATAAATAATAAAGCGGTTTACATATGCTTTTTAAGAATATATAAATATATAAATATAAATATAAATATACATATACATATATATATATATATATATATATATATATATATAACACACATAGGGACTTCCCTGGTGGTGCAGTGGTTAAGAATCTGCCTGCCAATGCAGGGGACGAGGGTTCGGGCCCTGGTCCGGGAAGATCCCACATGCTGTGGAGCAACTAAGCCCATGCGCCACAACTACTGAGCCTGCGCTCTCAGCCCACGAGCCACAACTACTGAGCCTGCGTGCCACAACTACTGAAGCCTGAGCACCTAGAGCCCGTGCTCCGTAACAAGAGAAGCCACTGCAATGAGAAGCCTGCGCACCACAATGAAGAGTAGCCCCTGCTCGTTGCAACCAGAGAAAGCCCGCGCGCAGCAACGAAGACCCAACGCAGCCAAAAATAAATAAATAAATTTATTAAAAAAAAATTTTTTTTAATGAATATATATATATATACACATATAAATGACATCATATTGTATTTATCATTCTACAACTTACTTTTTACACTCTACATCTTTTTAGACCAATATATGGTGAGTTTTAACTTTATTTGGCATTATCAGCTTGTTCTTTAAAGTGTTTACATCAATTTACACTCCCATTAGCCATACTTGAGCATTCCTATTTCCCCACAATCGCACTCATACTTGATGCTATCCATCTCTTAGACTTTTACCAGTATGCAGGGGATTGATACAATACCATGGGTCTCAAATACGGTCTCTGGACAGCAGCAGCAGCATCGCTGGGAATATGTTAGAAATGCAAAGTCTCAGCCTCCACCCCAGAACTACTGAATCAGAAACTGAAAGTGGGGCCCAAGAGTCAGTCTCCAGTTAAATGTGATGTACACCAAAGTTTGAAAATCACTGTTTTAATAGACTGCCTTTTTAAAGGCCCCTTAACTCTACATCCGGCTATTTCCACTTTACTTTAACTAACTCAATCTTGGATATAAACTGTTTTCCCGTAAGACATGCTTCGGCACCACTGTATGTGGTATATGCTCCACTTGTTGAACTAATTGACTTGGGATGACATTTCCTTCATCCTATTCTCAATACTAATAAATAATGCAGAATTAAGGATTTATAATGCTTTGGGGGAAGGGCTGGAACATCTACTATTAAAAGTCCAGCTTTTTTTTTTTTTTTTAATTTATTTTTGGCTGCGTTTGGTCTTCTTTGCTGCCCGTGGGCTTTCTCTAGTTGCAGCGAGTGGGGACTACTCTTCGTTGTGGTGCGCGGGCTTCTCATTGCGGTGGCTTCTCTTGTTGCGGAGCACGGGCTCTAGGCACTCGGGCTTCAGTAGTTGTGGCTCGCGGGCTCTAGAGTGCAGGCTCAGTAGTTGTGAGTCTTAGCTGCTCTGTGGCATGTGGGATCTTCCCGGACCAGGGCTTGAACCCGTGTGCCCTGCATTGGCAGGTGGATTCTTAACCACTGCGCCACCAGGGAAGTCCCAAAAGTCCAGCTTTTAAGTAAGTATCAAGGGTACCTTTAATATGAACTTTGAATGCATTTATGAATGCATTTGGAAACTGCTATTGCAAACTTGCTTAGCATGCTTTGGGGAATGAAAAACAAAATACGGTGAGCAGTAAAGTTTCTCTGTATTGATAGGATGTCCTGTAAAAAGAACTAATGATACCTACAAAAACAAGTCCTGTGCTTCCACATATATTATTTCACTAAAGTCTTGAGAAGCAGGCAGGGCAGGGAGCATAGTCATCTCGATTTTACAGATAAGGCAACTGAAACTCAGAAACGTTAAAGTAACTTGCCCAGAGAAACCCAGTGACTAAGTAATTGCTATGTGTTGAGTACTATACTAATTGCTTCATTTCATTATCTTACTCAGTCCCTGCCACAAAAGATATGAAATATGGTTTAATATCTATCTTCTTCTCATCTTAAAGAGGAGAAAAAATGAGACTCAAAGAGGCTAAACTGCTGACTCCGAAACAAGCAGAAATTGGAGAAGTTACAATTTGAACTTTTCTACTCTGCCCTACTCTACTCCCCAGCCATTCCATTTCTTGAGAGGGCTCTTTATTGACACCTATGAGATATCAGGAAAGTTTGTCTCAGAAAGGGGGGACATTTTATCTCTGCGTGCTCTGTCACATTTGTGTGAACAGTGGCATCTGTAATTGGTCACAAGGGCCTCTTATGTTCCCTCAGGTAGAAAGAACCATGGCAAAAAAAAGTCTAAATTAATCTTTACACTTGTTCTTTGTGACCAAAGCTTACAAACCAATTAATTTTTTTTTTTTTTTTTTTTTTTTTTATAAATTTATTTATTTATTATTTATTTTTGGCTGTGTTGGGTCTTCGTTTCTGTGCGAGGGCTTTCTCTAGTTGCGGCAAGTGGGGGCCACTCTTCATCGCGGGGCGCGGGCCTCTCACCATCGCGGCCTCTCTTGTTGCGGAGCACAGGCTCCAGACGCGCAGGCTCAGTAGTTGTGGCTCACGGGCCCAGTTGCTCCGCGGCATGTGGGATCTTCCCAGACCAGGGCTCGAACCCGTGTCCCCTGCATTGGCAGGCAGATTCTCAACCACTGCACCACAAGGGAAGCCCAAACCAATTAATTTTAATCAACACAAAATAGGAATTAATGAACTTGTTTTCAAACAGAACAGGATTTCAAAGTAACACAAAATACTTCCTATCTAATGGCAAATGTAGTTTACTAATTCCCCAAGGATAAATTTAGCACATTCATGTTGCAGTCCTTAGAGTTTCAAGAATGGTTTCTTCTGTGTAATTTTAAAGACTCAGAAGAGCAGAGTTTGAAATTCAGTTCTCCTATTTAGCAGTGAGTGTCACCTGGCCATTATATGGGCAAGCCATTTAATTTCTCTGAGTCTTTGCTTTAACCACACTAGTCTTAGTATTCAATATTTGTCAATGCAAATTTTGTGACTAACTAGACAATTTTGTAATCATTTAACAAAGCTACAAACAGCCAGTTACTTCTCTTTAAGTGAGGAAACAATTATGGTAGCCAATCTCAATTATTTTTACGTCTGTATCTTCGCCATAAGCTTCTTTGCCTTAAATACCTTGCTGCAAACATTTTCACTGCATAACCAAATGGCTGTAAGGAAATTTTGCTGTGAAAGATAAAATAACTGGTTGATAGTTTTGGGGTTGACAGTTTGGTTTCAACTGGTTAGCATATCCTCCAGTTAGCGATGTTATTGATGGCTTTATTGAGCTGACAGATGATTTGCCCCAAGAGTTGGTTTCTTACTTTGAAACACACTACTTTGGAGGAGAAAGAGGTCTCGAAGGTGCAGAGTTGAACCCACATTTCCCATAGAGCTTTGGAACGTCTATCAGTGGACATATGACTACATACCAAGAATGAACTATGGTATAGAGGCTTTCACAACGCAATACAGAGCTCAGTTACAAATATGCCTCCTAGTATTTGAAAACTGATACTTCTCTTAACAAAGGAAGAAGTTTTAGCAAAAAAGAAAAAGTGCAATGCTGAACGATGAGACAAATCAACAAGAAAAAAATTGTATAAAATACTATGAACAGAAGACTTGGAAGACAAGTGCTTAGGTACAATTCACAAAATAAAATCAGTTATTTGTGCAGCATTGTCATGAATCCACACACATTTTAAATGTATTCAAATGTTTTGTATTTTGCAATAAAGTCTTTTTAATTTTGTTATTCATTTTACGTGTTTATGTCCTTTTTAATGTCCCTCTTTTATTTGTCATTATTTTATCTTTTACTGCAAAATTGCCTTACAGTCAATTGGTTATGTGGTGAAAATGCTTGCAGCAAAGCTGTCTACAGCAAAGATGCTTACGGTGAAAGTACCTACAACCTTATTTTCAATTTAGGAATCTTTCTCTTAGTGGTACTGAGGGACCTAAAAGAGTTCTGGAGGAATTATGACAGAGCATTTTTTCAAAAAGAATATAAAATCAAGCCATGCAAAGACATGGGAGACTCTTAAGTGCATATTACTAAGTGAAAGAAGCCAATTTGAAAAGGCTATAAACTATATGATTCCAACTATATAACATTTTGGAAAAGGCAAAACTATGGGAATGATAAAAAGATGAGTTGTTGCCGAGGATTAGTGGGAGGCAGGGATGAATAGGCAGAGCACAGAGGATTTTTAGGACAGTGAAGCTATTCTGTATGGAACTGTAATGGTGAATACAAGTAGTTATATTTGTGTCCAGACCTATAGAATGGAAAACACCAAAGGCGATGATAATGTAAACTATGGATTTTGAGTTATAATGATGTGTCAGTGTAGGTTCATCCATTCTAACAAATGTACCACTGTGACTCGGGACATTGACAATGGGAGAGTTCTGCGCATATGTGGGGGCATGGGGTGTATGGGAACGCTCTGTACTTTCTGCTCAAATTTGCTGTCAACCTAAAACTGCTCTAAAAAATAGTTTATTTTTTAAAAAGAATATATACCCATTTTTCATTAATATAAACTTCTGGATTCTATTCATGTTTATATCACTTTATATTGCACTATTTTGTAGCCCTTAAAAATTTCAACAAGGGATTTCCCTGGTGGCACAGTGGTTGGGAGTCCACCTGCCAATGCAGGGGACACGGGTTCGAGCCCTGGTCCAGGAAGATCCCACGTGCCAAAGAGCAACTAAACCCGTGCACCACAACTACTGAAGCCTGCGCGCCTAGAGCCTGTGCTCCACAGCAAGAGGAGCCACTGCAATGAGAGGCCCGAGCACCTCAATGAAGAGTAGCTCCCGTTCGCCCCAACTAGAGAAAGCCTGCGCAGCAACGAAGACCCAATGCAGCCAAAAATAAATAAATAAATAAATAAATTTTAAAAAAAATTCAACAAAATATAACAACTTATTTTTTTGCCTAATGAAATAAGTAGAGTATGGTGGTTTGGCTCAGTTAAATATATGATAGATATGTAGAATTAGTTACATTTCAGAATGACAGAATGGTGCTGAATTTTAAACTGTTTTATAAATGAATAAAGAGTATTAGATCTGTCTTTAAATGTTTATTACATGTTCCAGTTATTTATTGCTGTTAGTAAACCACCCCAAAACTTAAAGTAAATAAATAAGTAAAAGAGTTCTGGAGGAATAGTGATGATAATCATGCTTATGATGATAAAAAACACAAAAGCCAATGCTTCTGGAGCACTTACAGCAGATCCAGCACTATTCTAAGCATCCTACATATATTAACTAATTTTCAATCCTCTCACCAACACTATGAATGAGGAACTATTATTAACATACGATTTTTTTTTTTAATATAAAAGCCTCAGTCATTTTTTTTTTTTTAATTTATTTATGGCTGTGTTGGGTCTTCGTTTCTGTGTGAGGGTTTTCTCTAGTTGTGGCAAGCGGAGACCACTCTTCATCGCGGTGCGCAGGCCTCTAACTATCGCAGCCTCTCTTGTTGCGGAGCACAGGCTCCAGACGCGCAGGCTCAGTAATTGTGGCTCACGGGCCCAGTTGCTCCGTGGCATGTGGGATCTTCCCAGACCAGGGCTCGAACCCGTGTCCCCTGCATTGGCAGGCAGATCCTCAACCACTGCGCCACCAGGGAAGCCCACCATACGATTTTAACAGAAAACCGAGGCACAGAAATGTTGAGTGACTTGCTTGAGGTCTCATAAGTGGTATGGTACAGCTGAGACTCAAACTCAAGCCACCTGAGTTCAGAGTCAGCTCTCAACCTCAATGCCATGCACTTTCAATTGTTCTTAGGGGTAGAAAACCAAGAACTGCTCTGTGGTGGCAGGGGGAATCTTACTCATTTTATGTGTAAAGCACATATATATATATATATATATATATATATATGTATATGTATACATACAGTACAGAAACAGACATACAGTATATCTCTGGTATTAAAATTTCATGGAGGGGCAACTAGGAAAATTGGCTAAAAAGGTACCAGGGTCAGGGGCCAGGGGAGATCATGAAAAGAAGACTGAGAAACATGGCTCTGTACTTTACAGCCTCTCTTCTTTTAGCACGGGAGAAGACTGGCCCTGTTTTACTAAGTAAAAATTATCTGTCACTCATTATTTCATTCAACATATATGAATTATGTGCTTATTATATGTCAGGTACTAGGTATAAAATGATGAACAAGACTTTAAAGTACCCTATCTTTAGGGAACTACCAGTCTGTCAGCTAAACAGGCAAATTCAATACAATATGCTAAGTACTCTGATAGGAATAATGATGGGATGCTACTTTATCCAGACTTGAGGGATGGGGAAGTTTCAAACGGTTTCTTAGAAGAGATGATGTCTCAGCTGGATCCTAATGGAACAGTAGGGATTTATCAGGCCCCAGTGAGAGAGTGGAGACGAAGGGGGAGAGGAAGGGCACCCCAGACAGAGATACCAGCATGTGAAAAGACTCAAGGTCATAAGAAACCAAGCTGGGTATGAGATGGACAATAAAGACGCGGAAAGAATTAGGGGGAAGGAATAAAAAGATGAAGCTCAAGTAAGCAACTGCCAGGTCAAAAGGACCTCATAAAGCATGCCAAGAAATTTGGACTTTACCCTGAAGGAAACAGCGGGCCAGCAAAAGGTTTTATGTAGGAGAATAACATGATCAGAATCGTGTTTCAGGATTCCTTGGGCTACAATGTAGAGGATAGGTTACAGAGTTGAGAGGCAGGAAGAGGAGCTGGGATTGCTACAAGAATAACTTACAACAAAAGGTTCTTTTTTGAGACTTCCCTGGTGGTCCAATGTGTAAGACTCTGCACTCCCAATGCAGGGAGCCCAGGTACAATCCCTGGTCAGGGAACTAGATCCCACATGCCTCAACTAAGAGTTTGCATACTGCAACGGAAAGATCTCGCACGTTGCAAGGAAGATCCGGCACGCAGCAATGAAGATCCCACGTGCCCCAACACAGCCAAATAAATATTAAAAAAAAAAAAAAAGGTTCTTTTTCATACCTTGCCTCAGGGTGACAGTTACCATATTCTACAGTTTTCAACTGCCTAAACAGTTATGTTTCTGCCTCTTTTGCTCCACACTCATCACCATCAATAACAAAGGTTAAGAAAGCATTCTGGGATTTGTAGGTGTGGTACCCTCTTTTGTGTCACAAAAATACAAAAATGAAAATAAACATTCCAAAGTATTAAATAAGTTGACAGACTGTCTCCCCAAGAAGTAAATTACTCACGGTGCCTTCAATCTCCGAATAGAGTCCTGACCAGAAGCTGAAAGTACTTTTATCCAGCTGATACAGTCGAGATTTCTCAAATGTTTCTGAATCCATGATCTGTCCTAACTCCAGTGGTACATGAGTTGTTGTTTTATATATCCGTCTCTGAAATATTTTGAAGAAAACACCTTAAGGAAACAGTCAAGCCAACTCATTACTTATTACAATAGTCATTTACGATCAAACTTTGAATGGTTTATAACATTAACTTGTCACTTAAGCCTGTTGAATTTGCTTTATACATACACAAATACTGCGTTTGATGAAGTACACTGACCACTAAAACAACTCGTGCAGGAAAGTAAAAGCACGAGAAAACCTGCAACTAGTTGACTAGGTGAAATTAAAATCAAAGCTGTCACACACTTTGGTTTGCACAGGTAAACCAAAATTGTAACATTACAAAGAGTACTACTCATTCCAGGTATAGCATACATCCTATAATATAGAAAACAAATTCATGGACAGAAGGAAGTAAATATGCTAATCATGAGTTTTAACAGTTAATGTGGCTAGTCATTAAATTTGATTCTAGAAGCCAAATTAAGGGAAATTTGAGGAATGACAGAAACAGATCAGGTCTTCAAGAAAGACAAACTTTCTCATTACCCCAAATTCTAGAAAGTAATTTCAGCCCATGGTACATAATACAGAGAACAGATACCAAACAATATAATGGACAGCATTTTCTACAATGGTTTTACAATAAATCTCTATTCTCTATTTATTATTGGATATCTTACCAAACCCTTGATAAAGGGCATTACATTAAAGCATAACTGAAGAAAGAAGACATTATTGAAAAGTAGTTTCTGTAACTAGGCTTATTATTAAGGTAAGACAAGTAGGTAGATGTTCAATACCCCATCTCCAATTTAGACAGTACATACTGTGTGCTTACTTTCTGCAAAGGATCTTCTCTAGGCCTACAGCATTCTGTACCAACGAAGCTATCTTAAGAGCTAATCAGAGAACCTAGTGTTATACAGCTTAACATCTCTTTGAATATCCTGGACTAAAAAAAGAAATCTAGATATAACCCAGACAATGACAGATATAGAAAATTTTTTAATTTTCAATTTAAAGATTCATACAGAATGTAATCTGAGAGGAGAAATTTGCAGAGGAAAAAGATTGTAGTGCTCAAGGAAAAGGTTCCAGCAGTTAAAAAAAGAAAGGTTTTCCTAACCATTCCAGTTGACTTGATTCAGTGCCAACACAGAAGAAAACCATTAGTGAAAGACTGCCATAAAGTGGTCAATTAAACTTCAAATCTATCTCATTTAAAAGTTCAGATCTCAGAAATTCCCTGGTGGTTCAGTGTTTAGGACTCCTGCGCTTCTACTGCCCGCCAGGGTGGGAGAACTAAGATCCCTCAGGCCACATGGTGCGGCCAAAAAATAAATAAATAAATAAAGTTCATATCTCTAATCCATCAAACTGTTAATTGTGATTATCTCCAGGGAACTGTTATTAAGTAACTTTCACTTTCTACTTTTCTGTTTAATTGTTTGAATAAAAACAATAAAGAAGCTTTTAAGAAAATGTTCTTTGGGCAAAAACAACATATACACTTTTTTTTTCTTTCTTTTTTATTTTTTAAAGGGAAAAGAGTTCAGGTCTTTGGAAGGACTGAGGAATCTTCATTTTCAGAAAATGGCTTCCCAGTGCTGTGGTTGAGCACGACACAAATATCATGGGGAAGTTGTGATTCTAAAATTTTAGCACCTTCTTTCTGAAGGTTTATGAGTTGCTGCCAAAAATAAAGGAAGTAAGTCTGTGCCCGAGAATCCTTAGGAAGCTGTGCGGCAGGTACAACAGCTCAGGCCTGAAAAGGCGGCAGCCCTGCCTTCCCTTTCACCAGACCCTAAACGGCCTGGGGCCCATGATCACGTTGCGGAAAACGTCCTGAGGCACCAGATCCCCTCAAGGCCTATCCCATCATCGGGCCAAATTAGGAGGCTCAGTAGGGACCCATAAGGTCGAGGCCGGTGCTGGGGCCGCAGCAATCATCCAGGGACTTGGAGTCGAGACCGAGGCTGGCCTAGAGCTGGCCGGGTGTCGGGGTCAGGTGGGCACTGTCTAGGCTCACCTGCCGCCGTGATAGGAAGGTCTCCCAAAGATACACTGTCCAGGAGAAGAGCAACACGGCCCCGAAGATACGCTTCTCGGCCGACATGTCCCACATCGCGTCCAGCGACGCCCACATCCCCATGACCACCCCGTTCCGCCGGCTCCTTCAGCGTGCACTGGTGCCACACCGACACCCGTCCCCTCAGAGCATCCCCGCAGTGTCACAGCGATATCCGTCCCTCCCGAGAGCCCTTATACCGACACCCGTCCCATCCCACTCCCTCGGCTCAGCCCGCAGTGTTACACAGACACTCTTCCCCTGGCTGACGCTCCCTAGGGCCGCCTAGTGTCTGTAGGAACAGGATAAGCTCCGCCTTCCTCACTTCCGGCCCACAGTCCGAGTTCCGACCTCCGCCAGCCCCCGCTACCCTGAGCTGCGTCGCACCGACATCCTTTCCCCTCCCCTCCACGGCGTGTTCCTGCCGAGGGTCCGGCTTCCCTCCTGGGCCTGACAGAGCCGCGGACTCTCCGCTTTCTAGCCTCCCGAGTGGCAGTTTCTTCTCTTCGTTCCGGGGCTTGCCCTGGCTGGGCTGCAGCCTGCGCCGTTCTTTCCGCGGTCAGGACCACTAGTCTTCGGGCTAAGCGGGAACGGACAGAGTGGGCCGCCGCTCCGGCCCTGAGGTAGCTGGGAGGAACAGCAGAGGAGCCGGCTTCCCAGGCTCTAGAAATCATTCCTCTGAACTGGTGCTACTCATACTGTGGTGTGTTCATCCCTGGGATACCTTAAGACTAAAGTTAAGAGCGGGACTAGGCATTATAAGTGTGTTTTGGCCTATATTGGGCTGTTCTGAATTCAGGCATATTAGAGAGTGGGTAATGAGTTTTGATTTTGTTTTGAACCCCTCGTGCAGCTTGCAGGTCTTAGTTCCCCCACCAGGGATTGAACCCGGGGCCACGGTAGTGAAAGCCCAGAGTCCTAACCACTGGACCGCCAGGGAAGTCCCATGGGCAACATTTTTTGTTTACTGAAATGGCAGGCAGCATTTTTTTTTTTTTGTCCACAAAACCAAAGAATTGATTAATATTCTAACAAAGCTACCAGTATTATCATACATTAATGTGAGTAATATTTCTCGGCACCGTATCTACTAAAACAAAAAAGAAATGAAAGTGAACCCTGCTTATCTAATAGTAAGAAATAGTCATTCAGATACATGAATTAATAGGTGGAGAAGCCCCATCTATCTCACTGAGAGATGCATTTCCAGTAGAATTTTACCTTTTACGTTTATGTATTATCGAATTTGTAATCGTGTCAAAAGAGCAGCTACATGTTAAAGGTAATTGCAAAATTACTCAGTTAAGAAGAATTCTTTCTAATATGTAGAGCCATACAATTACAGGAAAAAATTTTACTTTAATACATACATATTTTTATTGCAAAGATGTAATCAATAAAATGTTTTTCAAACATAAAAAGTGTTACATTTGGATAACATTTTATGGGGAAGTGGAACATAAATATAAAGGAACAGTGTAGAATTATCGAATGTTAAAGAGCTCATTCATGTACTTTTAAATGGGTGATGGTTATTCAATTGTTATGTAGATTCTGTTGGACACACTATGAAGAATGATTTAACAGTTTTATCTTAAATTGTCATTATTTACAATTTGCCAGAATTTACATCCATTGCAACTATTTCAATTTATGATGAAAACTTTTAGATAGCAACTTAAAAATATGAGGGGATAAACATTTTTTCAGAATGCTCACTTGGACTATCACTGCTATGTCCTCTTCAGTCTTGTCTTCTCCTGTCTGGGTCCATCCGGCCTGCTGCAGTTAGTCCAAATCCTCACAAAGCCCCTGCCACCCAAACTGTGTGGCTAAGGGCACAGGTTTAGAGTCATTGTTTACGTTCTAGTCACAGCTGCACCACATATTAACAGCTTAACCCCTCTGTGCATCACTTCCTCATCAGTAAAATGAGAATAATAGTATTTACCCCCTCACACTGTGAGGATCAAATGAGAAAAATCACATAAAACTCTTAGTCATGTGTCTGGCTCTGAATAAGTGCCCAATAAAGATTAGCTACTAGCTCACCGTAAGTGGGAGAATTGCACCATAGTTGATCTGTCACCATGTGTCTGAGGAGATAAGGGATCAGGAAGCTGGTACGAGTTTTCTAAAAGTCAAAACTGGAATTCACTCATTTATTCAACAAATACTGTGTGTCTGTTAAGTACCAGACAGGGTACTTCACTGTGACAGGGTGCTGTCACTGCTGGGGATATAGCAGTGAACCAAAGCCCCTTCCTCTCGTGAAACTTAATATTCTTAGTGGGCTGGGGTGGATGAGGAGTTGACAGATAAGAAGCATATATGTAACAGTAAAAGCAGAGGAGGTGATAAGTGCTATGAAGAAAAAGCAGGGAAAGAGGCATGCAGTGTGTTGGCAGGGGCACTGTAAGATGGTCAAGGAAGACCTCTCAGGTTGTTACTCAAAGACTGGGTCACCTCTTGGTTGGTATCGAGCCAAAAAACACAACCAATGGGAATTCCCTGGCGGTCCAGTGGTTAGGACTCCCTGCTTTCACTGCCGAGGGCCTGGGTTCAGTCCCTAGTCAGGGAACTAAGATATTGCAAGCCACGTGGCACAGCCAAAAACAAAAACAAAAACAAAACAAAAGACACAACCTAGCCAAAGAGTGGGAGGAGGAAGGATTTACTACTTGCAGCAAGTAAGGAGAACACCAAGGATCTTTCCCAAAGCAGTGTCTCCCCGAACAGCAAAATTGGGGAAGTTTAAGCATATTCATGAAGGAGCTTGAACAGAGGAGAATTCAGCATAGAATTGGGGCAAAGGTTGCCAGAGCCCAAGCTCTAGTTGACTGAAGTCATGAGGGTCAGAAAAGGTCAACATCATCATTCTTTAGGTTCCACCCAGTTTGGGATCTTTGCATGTAGTTACCATCCTTCACCTGGGTGGGGACTTGAGTTCCTGAAGAACAGCTCAAAGATATGTACCAGATTGCTATAGGACTCTGTTTTAGCGCTGAACTATTGTTTCTTTTCTTTCTTTCTTTTTTTTTTTTTACTGGTGTATAGTTGTTTTACAATGTTGTGTTAGTTTCTACTGGACAGCAAAGTGGAGTTCCCTGTGCTATACAGCAGGTTCTCATTAATTATCTGTTTTATACATATTAGTGTATATATGTCAATCCCAGTCTCCCAATTCATCCTACCTCTCTTTTCCCCCCTTGGTGTCCATACGTTTGTTCTCTACGTCTGTGTCTCTATTTCTGCCTTGCAAACCAGTTCAACTGTACCATTTTTCTAGATTCCACAAATATGCGTTAATATACGATATTTTGGACTATTGTTTCTTGACTGCTTTTCCTTTGTTCCTGCCTTCTTTTGTTCCCTTAAGCTCATTAATTACTGAGACCTGTTCAAGGGCAAGCATTGTGGCCAGGCTTAGATCACAAAATGGCTTAGGCCTAAAATGGCTTCTCTTATATCAAGAAAGCCACGCCTGGTTCTTTTTCTCTGGGGACCCCTACCCTATCTGCTTACAAGGTTAGCTGACATTTGAGTACAGACCCAAAGAAAGTAAGAGAAGAAGCCAAGGCGTGTGGGTCTGGGAAAAGTGTGCCGTGCACAGTGAACAGCAAGAGCAAAGGCCCTGAGGTGTGACAATGCTTAGCATATTTGAGGAGTAGTAAGAGAGTGGGGAAAGAGTGGAAAAAATAAGAAGGAGGGGTATGCAGATCATGCCGTAATGCATGGTCTTTTAGTTAAGAACTTGACCTTTACTCAGAGGGAAATAATAAGCCATTGAAAGGTTTTGAACAGAGAAGTAATATGATCTTTTCAGCTACTCTGCAGAGAATAAATTGAAAGGGGACACAGATGGAAGCAGGGAGTCCAGTTAGGAGGCCAATTCATAAATCCAGGTGACACATGCTGGTGGCTTGGATTAGGGTGGTAGGGGTGGAGGGAGAAGGGAATCATGGAAAGTGAGTAATAACTTGTTCCCCTTTGCAGAAAGAGAGTGTTAATAGATGGGCTGGTCCGTGTGGAGACTGACATGGGAGCCTCAAAACAGGCTATTGTCAGGGTTTTGCCAAAGAAGAGGATAAGGATGCTCCTCCCTAGAGTGGTGGCCACTGGTGTAAGGTAGTTCATCTACCCCATCTAACCTGAATGATAAAATGGCTCTCAAACCCTTTCCCTATTTTGCCTTGATTCTCTGTTTGCAAAGCATCCAAGATCTCTTAATTGATGCCTTGGACATAAGTGATCTGATCTCAAGAAAAGAATGACCCCCCACTAGGAATGAATACTTGGTATCAATCTCTTATGATTGTGGTGAGAATCACATATATTTTCTGGGGAACTGAGGGCCAGGAACAAGGTGACCCCAAAACCGTGTAACTCAGATTGGGACTTGAACCCACGGTCATTTTTTTTTTTTTTTAATTTCTGAGATACACATTTTAAAGTAATAACTAGAATTATGACTTATAACATTATACCAGAACATATAAGATTTTTAGAAATTTCATGTAATGTCTGAAACATTTATATTAACATATTTCCATACAAATAACCCAAAGAAAGTTTAGTATTAGTTGTTTTTTTGTTTGTTTGTTTGTTTGTTTGTACTGCAGGTTCTTATCAGTCATCAATTTTATACACATCAGTGTATACATGTCAATCCCAATCGCCCAATTCAGCACACCACCATCCCCACCCCACCGCGGTTTTCCCTTTTGGTGTCCATACGTTTGTTCTCTACATCTGTGTTTCAACTTCTGCCCTGCAAACTGGTTCATCTGTACCATTTTTCTAGGTTCCACATACATGCGTTAATATACGATATTTGTTTTTCTCTTTCTGACTTACTTCACTCTGTATGACAGTCTCTAGATCCATCCATGTCTCAACAAATGACTCAGTTTCGTTCCATTTTATGGCTGAGTAATATTCCATTTTATATATGTACCAAATCTTCTTTATCCATTCATCTGTCGATGGGCATTTAGCTTGCTTCCATGACCTGGCTGTTGTAAATAGTGCTGCAATGAACATTGGGGTGCATGTGTCTTTTTGAATTACGGTTTTCTCTGGGTATATGCCCAGTAGTGGGCTTGCTGGATCATATGGTAATTCTATTGTTAGTTTTTTAAGGAACCTCCATAGTGTTCTCCATAGTGGCTGTATCAATTTACATTCCCACCAACAGTGCAAGAGGGTTCCCTTTTCTCCACACCCTCTCCAGCATTTGTTGTTTGTAGATTTTCTGATGATGCCCATTCTAACTGGTGTGAGGTGATACCTCATTGTAGTTTTGATTTCCATTTCTCTAATAATTAGTGATGTTGAGCAGCTTTTCATGTGCTTCTTGGCCATCTGTATGTCTTCTTTGGAGAAATGTGTATTTAGGTCTTCTGCCCATTTTTGGATTGGGTTGTTTGTTTCTTTAATATTGAGCGGAATGAGCTGTTTATATATTTTGGAGATTAATTCTTTGTCCGTTGATTCATTTGCAAATATTTTCTCCTATCTGAGGGTTGTCTTTTCATCTTGTTTATGGTTTCCTTTGTTCTGCAAAAGCTTTGAAGTTTCATTAGGCCCCATTTGTTTATTTTTGTTTTGATTTTCATTACTCAAGGAGGTGGATCAAAAAAGATCTTGCTGTGATTTATGTCAAAGAGTGTTCTTCCTATGTTTTCCTATAAGAGTTTTATAGTGTCTGATCTTACATTTAGGTCTCTAATCCATTTTGAGTTTATTTTTGTGTGTGGTATTAGGGAATGTTCTAATTTAATTCGTTTACATGTAGCTGTCCAGTTTTCCCAGCACCACTTATTGAAGAGACTGTCTTTTCTCCATTGTATATCCTTGCCTCCTTTGTCATACATTAGTTGACCATAGGTGTGTGGGTTTATCTCTGGGCTTTCTATCTTGTTCCATTGATCTGTGTTTCTGTTTTTGTGCCAGTACCATATTGTCTTGATTACTGTGGCTTTGTAGTATAGTCTGAAGTCAGGGAGTCTGATTCCTCCAGCTCCATTTTTTTCCGTCAAGACTGCTTTGGTTATTTGGGGTCTTTTTTGTCTCCATACAAATTTTAAGATTTTTTGTTCTAGTTCCATAAAAATTTCCATTGGTAATTTAATAGGGATTGCATTGAATCTGTAGATTGTTTTGGGTAGTATAGTCATTTTCACAAAATTCATTCTTCCAATCCAAGAACATGGTATATCTCTCCATCTGTTGGTATCATCTTTAATTTCTTTCATCAGTGTCTTATAGTTTTCTGTATACAGGTCATTTGTCTCCCTAGGTAGGTTTATTCCTAGGTATTTTATTCTTTTTGTTGCAATGGTAAATGGGAGTGTTTCCATAATTTCTCTTTCAGATTTTTCATCATTAGTGTATAGGAATGCAAGAGATTTCTGTGCATTAATTTTGTATCCTGCAACTTTACCAAATTCATTGATTAGCTCTAGTAGTTTTCTGGTGGCATCTTTAGGATTCTCTATGTATAGTATCATGTCATCTGCAAACAGTGACAGTTTTACTTCTTTTCCAATTTGTATGCCTTTTATTTCTTTTTCTTCTCTGATTGCCGTGGCTAGGACTTCCAAAACTATGTTGAATAATAGTGGTGAGAGTGGACATCCTTGTCTTGTTCCTGATCTTAGAGGAAATGCTTTCAGTCTCTCACCGTTGAGAATGATGTTTGCTGTGGGTTTGTCATATATGGCCTTTATTATGTTGAGGTAGGTTCCCTCTATGCCCACTTTCTGGAGAGTTTTTATCATAAATGGGTGTTGAATTTTGTCAAAAGCTTTTTCTGCATCTATTGAGATGATCATATGGTTTTTATTCTTCAATTTGTTAATATGGTGTATCACATTGATTGATTTGCGTATATTGAAGAATCCTTGCCTCCCTGGGATAAATCCCACTTGATCGTGGTGTATGATCCTTTTAATGTGTTGTTGGATTCTGTTTGCTAGTGTTTTGTTGAGGATTTTTGCATCTATATTCATCAGTGATATTGGTCTGTAATTTTCTTTTTTTGTAGTATCTTTGTCTGGTTTTGGTATCAGGGTGATGGTGGCCTCATAGAATGAGTTTGGGAGTGTTCCTTCCTCTGCTATTTTTTGGAAGAGTTTGAGAAGGATGGGTGTTAGCTCTTCTCTAAATGTTTGATAGAATTCACCTGTGAAGCCATCTGGTCCTGGACTTTTGTTTGTTGGAAGACTTTTAATCACAGTTTCAATTTCATTACTTGTGATTGGTCTGTTCATATTTTCTATCTCTTCCTGGTTCAGTCTTGGAAGGTTATACCTTTCTAAGAATTTGTCCATTTCTTCCAGCTTGTCCATTTTATTGGCATAGAGTTGCTTGTAGTAGTCTCTTAGGATGCTTTGTATTTCTGCAGTGTCTGTTGTAAGTTCTCCTTTTTCATTTCTAATTTTATTGATTTGAGTCCTCTCCCTCTTTTTCTTGATGAGTCTGGCTAATGGCTTATCAATCTTGTTTATCTTCTCAAAGAACCAGCTTTTAGTTTTATTGATCTTTGCTATTGTTTTCTTTGTTTCTATTTCATTTATTTCTGCTCTGATTTTTATGATTTCTTTCCTTCTGCCAACTTTGGGTTTTATTTGTTCTTCTTTCTCTAGTTCCTTTAGGTATAAGGTTAGATTGTTTACTTGAGATTTTTCTTGTTTCTTTAGGTAGGCTTGTATAGCTATAAACTTCCCTCTTAGAACTGCTGTTGCTGCATCCCATAGGTTTTGGATCGTCGTGTTTTCATTGTCATTTGTCTCTAGGTATTTTTTGATTTCCTCTTTGATTTCTTCAGTGATCTCTTGGTTATTTAGTAACGTATTGTTTAGCCTCCATGTGTTTGTGTTTTTTCCATTTTTTTCCCTGTAATTGATTTCTAATCTCATAGTGCTGTGGTCAGAAAAGATGCTTGATATGATTTCAATTTTCTTAAATTTACTGAGGCTTGATTTGTGACCCAAGATGTGATCTATCCTAGAGAATGTTCCGTGCGCACTTGAGAAGAAAGTGTAATCTGCTGTTTTTGGATGGAATGTCCTATAAATATCAATTAAATCTATCTGGTCTATTGTGTCATTTAAAGCTTCTGTTTCCTTATTTATTTTCTGTCTGGATGATCTGTCCATTGGTGTAAGTGAGGTGTTGAAGTCCCCCACTATTATTGTGTTACTGTCGATTTCCTCTTTTATAGCTGTTAGCAGTTGCCTTATGTATTGAGGTACTCCTATGTTGGGTGCATATATATTTATAATTGTTATATCTTCTTCTTGGATTGATCCCTTGATCATTATGTAGTGTCCTTCCTTGTCTCTTGTAACAGTCTTTATTTTAAAGTCTATTTTATCTGATATGAGTATAGCTACTCCAGCTTTCTTTTGATTTCCATTTGCATGGAATATCTTTTTCCATCCCCTCACTTTCAGTCTGTATGTGTCCCTAGGTCTGAAGTGGGTCTCTTGTAGACAGCATATGTATGGGTCTTGTTTTTGTATCCATTCAGCAAGCCTGTGTCTTTTGGTTGGAGCATTTAATCCATTCACGTTTAAGGTAATTATCGATATGTATGTTCCTATGACCATTTTCTTAATTGTTTTGGGTTTGTTTTTGTAGGTCCTTTTCTTCTCTTGTGTTTCCCACTTAGAGAAGTTCCTTTTGTATTTGCTGTAGAGCTGGTTTGGTGGTGCTGAATTCTCTTACCTTTTGCTTGTCTGTAAAGCTTTTGATTTCTCCATCGAATCTAAATGAGATCCTTGCCGGGTAGAGTAATCTTGGTTGTAGGTTCTTCCCTTTCATCACTTTAAGTATATCATGCCACTCCCTTCTGGCTTGTAGAGTTTCTGCTGAGAAATCAGCTGTTAACCTTATGGGAGTTCCCTTGTATGTTATTTGTCGTTTTTCCCTTGCTGCTTTCAAGAATTTTTCTTGGTCTTTAATTTTTGCCAATTTGATTACTATGTGTCTCGGCATGTATCTCCTTGGGTTTATCCTGTATGGGACTCTCTGTGCTTCCTGGACTTGGGTGGCTATTTCCTTTCCCATGTTAGGGAAGTTTTCGACTATAATCTATTCAAATATTTTCTCTGGTCCTTTCTCTCTCACTTCTCCTTCTGGGACCCCTATAATGCGAATGTTGTTGCGTTTAATGTTGTCCCAGAGGTCTCTTAGGCTGTCTTCATTTCTTTTCATTCTTTTTTCTTTAGTCTGTTCCACAGCAGTGAATTCCACCATTCTGTCTTCCAGGTCACTTATCCGTTCTTCTGCCTCAGTTATTCTGCTATTGATTCCTTCTAGTGTAGTTTTCATTTCAGTTATTGTATTGTTCATCTCTGTTTGTTTGTTCTTTAATTCTTCTAGGTCTTTGTTAAACATTTCTTGCATCTTCTCGATCTTTGCCTCCATTCTTATTCCAAGGTCCTGGATCATCTTCACTATCATTATTCTGAATTCTTTTTCTGGAAGGTTGCCTATCTCCACTTCATTTAGTTGTTTTTCTGGGGTTTTATCTTGTTCCTTCATCTGGTATATAGCCCTCTGCCTTTTCATCTTGTCTATCTTTCTGTGAATGTGGTTTTTGTTCCACAGGCTGCAGAATTGTAGTTTTTCTTGCTTCTGCTGTCTGCCCTCTGGTGGTTGAGGCTATCTAAGAGGCTTGATGGGAGGCTCTGGTGGTGGGTAGAGCTGACTGTTGCTGTGGTGGTCAGAGCTCAGTAAAACTTTAATCCACTTGACTGTTGATGGGTGGGGCTGGGTTCCCTCCCTGTTGGTAGTTTTGCCTGAGGCAACCCAACATTGGAGCCTACCTGGGCTCTTTGGTGGGGCTAATGACAGACTCTGGGAGTGCTCACGCCAAGGAGTACTTCCCAGAACTTCTGCTGCCAGTGTCCTTGTCCCCACGGTGAAACAGAGCCACCCCCTGCCTCTGCAGGAGACCTTCCAACACTAGCAGGTAGGTCTGGTTCAGTCTGCCCCGGGTTCACTGCTCCTTCCCCTGGGTCCCAATGTGCACAGTACTTTGTGTGCGCCCTCCAAGAGTGGGGTCTCTGTTTCCCCCAGTCCTGTCGAAGCCCTGCAATCAATTCCCACTAGGCTTCAAAGTCTGATTCTCTATGAATTCCTCCTCCCCTTGCCACACCCCCAGGTTGGGAAGCCTGACGTTGGCCTCAGAACCTTCACTCCAGTGGGTGGACTTCTGTGGTATAAGTGTTTGCCAGTCTATGAGTCACCCACCCACCAGTTATGGGATTTGATTTTACTGTGATTGCGCCCCTCCTACTGTCTCATTGTGGCTTCTCCTTTGTCTTTGGATGTGGGGTATCTTTTTTGGTGAGTTCCAGTGTCTTCCTGTCAATGATTGTCCAGCCACTAGTTGTGATTCTGGTGTTCTTGCAAGAGGGAGTGAGAGCACGTCCTTCTACTCTGCCATCTTGGTTCCTCTCTCAAACCCACCATCTTTTAACTGAGATCACACCTGGTCTCAGGACTTAATGAAGCTCAGGTTCTTGATGTCTCATCGCAGAAAGAATTCAGTGAGAGACAAAGTGATAGGTAAGTAGTGGATTTATTTAGGGAGAAACAGGCTCCACAGACAGTGTGGGCCATCTCAGAAGGTGAGAGTGGCCCCAGGGTATGGGGTTGTCAGTTATAGGGGTGGGTAATTTCAAAGGCTAATGAGTGGGAGGAGAATTCCAGCTATTTTGGGGAAGGGGTGGGGATTTTCAGGAATTGGGCCACTGCCCACTTTTTTTTTTTAATTTTTGTATTTTATTTTATTTATTTTTTTATACAGCAGGTTCTTATTAGTCATCATTTTATACACATCAGTGTATACATGTCAATCCCAATCTCCCAATTCATCACACCACCACCACCCACCCACACCACTTTCCCCCCTTGGTGTCCATACGTTTGTTCTCTACATCTGTGTCTCTATTTCTGCCCTGCAAACTGGTTCATCTGTACCATTTTTCTAGGTTCCACATATATGCATTAATATATGATATTTGTTTTTCTCTTTCTGACTTACTTCACTCTGTATGACAGTCTCTAGATCCATCCATGTCTCAACAAATGACCCAATTTCGTTCCTTTTTATGGCTGAGTAATATTCCATTTTATATATGTACCAAATCTTCTTTATCCATTCATCTGTCGATGGGCATTTAGCTTGCTTCCATGACCTGGCTGTTGTAAATAGTGCTGCAATGAACATTGGGGTGCATGTGTCTTTTTGAATTACGGTTTTCTCTGGGTATATGCCCAGTAGTGGGCTTGCTGGATCATATGGTAATTCTATTGTTAGTTTTTTAAGGAACCTCCATAGTGTTCTCCATAGTGGCTGTGTCAATTTACATTCCCACCAACAGTGCAAGAGGGTTCCCTTTTCTCCACACCCTCTCCAGCATTTGTTGTTTGTAGATTTTCTGATGATGCCCATTCTAACTGGTGTGAGGCGATACCTCATTGTAGTTTTTTTTTAATTAATTAATTAATTTATTTATTAATTTTTATTTTTGGCTGCGTTGGGTCTTCGTTGTTGCATGCGGGCTTTCTCTTGTTGTGGCGAGCGGGGGCTACTCTTCGTTGAGGTGCGCGGGCTTCTCATTGCGGTGGCTTCTCTTGTTGTGGAGCACTTTTTGACCTTTATGGTCGGCCTTGGAACAGTCATGGCACCTCTGGGTGTGTCATTTAGCACGCTGTATTACAATGAGTGTATACTGAGGCTCAAGGTCTAGTGGAAGTCGACTTGTCTGCCATCTTGGACCTATTTGTTTCTAATCAGTTTATGTCGTGTCCTCGGGCTATGTCATTCTTTTAAAGGTTGTGCCCTGCCCCCTTCCCTCCTGTTTCAACCCCATCAGTTTCTTTTGCATCTAGCTCATTCTATCCTCTGTCTCCCACACAGACTACCAAATCTATGTTACTCCCCTGTTTAAAAACCTTCACTGGGCCATTCCCAACAGTATGGCATGAACTTTAAGGCCGTTCATTACCTGACATCACTCTACTCTTCTAGGCCTTCTTCTGACACTTTCCTTTGATATACCCCAGAGCGGTAACCAAGACAAGAAGACTGGAACTATGCATGAAGGCACTGAAATTTAGCACAAAAAATCGAGACACTGACTTTAAAAGATTGCATGGCACTCCTTCAGCAGCACAGTTAAAAACCTTCCCACCTACACTGTCAGATAATGCACATTGTTGATAACTCCAGTCTGTTCTGTTCACATCATAAATTAAAGCTGATTTGAGGATGAGGTTAGTGTGTCCTTCCCTGAAGCCAAAATCCTTCATTGTCGCTCTGGAAATAGGCAGTTCTCAGTCACCCTGAAACTCTCCTTGCCCTCCAAGTAAGCCATCCTCTTTTTCACATGGCTCTGTGGTAAGCCCACCAGCAGGAATACTTTCCATTTCAGTGTCTGCCTGTGTAACTCCTTATGGGACAACTCAGTGTCACCTCCTCTGCCAAGGCTTTCCTGGCCCCGCCCTGTATTCACCAGCCTGTTTTTGCACTACACAGTGAAGTCTCATCTTTATTCAGGAGTCGCATTTTAACTCCCATGCACTGGACAAAAATTATGATCAGAATTACCTGCAGAAATCCCTTAGGAAGATGTCACTTGTCATGCCAAAACCTTGGTTCTCTGTACACCAACGCCAAACAGAAATACAGAGACAGAGCTATGGAGGAGAAAGAAAGAGTGGCTTTATTTCTTTGCCAGGCAGAGAGGGAACACAGCAGGCTAGTGCCTCAAGAACTGTGCCCCCCTCACTGGGGAATAGGGAGAGGTTATACAGTCTGGGGTAGCGGTCAGAGGTATGTGGTAAGGATCAAGGCAGCGACAAGTCTTGCATTCTTCTTTCTTCTGCACAGTTTCAAAAGGGTGGGGTTGCTGACAGGATTAGCATGTGTGCAGGGCCTCTGGTGGTCTCCTAATCTTGATGAGCTTCTCTGGTCCCTTTAATCTTGCCTTAGGTAGTTTCCTGGCTGCTCCTCCCTAGATTAGCAACTGTTCGAATCTGCCCTTTGGAACTCAGGGAAGGTCATGGAGGCTGGAATCTTGCCTACAAGAAATGAGGGACAAAACACCCTCCATGCCCGGGAACCCCACAGGGCTCTGCTCGGCATCACTTGGGAGACTGCTGTGTTGTCTCCTGTGGAACAAGGCAGCCAGTTTTCCTCCAGCATGGCAACAAATCACTGTTTATAAAGTATTTCATTTAGGTGTCAGATGGTCACAAACTGTTTCAATGACTGTAATCACGTTTACTGTGGCAAAATGCACACACTATAAGGCTTGTGGAATCTAAGACCCACTGAGACAAGCATCTACCACCATCTCCCCAGTACGCCATCTTTCTCAGCAGGGGACACACTCATTGAGTGGAATGGCAGGTAGGTTCCTCCTTCCCTTCTTCCCTCCCTGCTAAGCTAGCATTCACACGAGGAGAATTCACCTAAGTTAAGATATGACCCTTGTTCTGTATTATCTTTTTTTTTTTTTTTTTTTGGCTGCACGGCTTGCGGGATCTTAGTTCCCTAACCAGGGATTGAACCCACGACCTCAGCAGTGAAAGCGCGGGGTCCTAACCACTGGACCGCCAGGGAATTCCCTGTATTATTTTTATAATTCCTTGTTCTGAAATGACCTGTCCAACCAACCAAACTGAGTGCTCCAGAAGCACTCAGAATAGATTCCCAAGGATGATCACAATGTTTTCTTAGCACAGAATAAGAATTAGTAAAAGTTGGATAGGACTTCCCTGGTGGTGCAGTGGTTGAGAATCTGCCTGCCAATGCAGGGGACACGGGTTCGAGCCCTGGTCTGGGAAGATCCCACATGCCACGGAGCAACTAGGCCCGTGAGCCACAACTACTGAGCCTGCGCGTCTGGAGCCTGTGCTCCGCAACAAGAGAGGCCGCGATAGTGAGAGGCCCGCGCACCGCGATGAAGAGTGGCCCCCGCTTGCCGCAACTAGAGAAAGCCCTCGCACAGAAATGAAGACCCAACACAGCCAAAAATAAATAAATTAATTAATTAATAGAATGTTTAAAAAGAAAAAGTTGGATAAAATCAAACAATCTCCTTTATGTCCAGCCCCACCCTTGCCCACCTCTGAATAATTAATGCAGGGAGACTCCAGGCCACATATTTACCTTTAGGCCAAAAACCAGCACAAGAGCCAGCCTCCCTCTCTATAGGACAGTCCACAGCATCACCCTTAACAGCACTTTCTTGCTGTTTTTATTATATCGAATCCAACCTCTTCACCATGGAGCTCAAGGCCACATCCCTGACCACTCTCCCTTCTTTTCCCACTCCCATGATTCTTTCTATATGGCTGCTTAGGGTCTCCAGCCTGCCAAGTGGGCACCACAATCTCAGACATTTTTAACCACCACGATCCCCCACGTAACCCCACCACACACACAAGTGGGAGCTGGGCCCTGCTGAATAGAGAGCCAGTCCTGGCTGGGTAATTTCAATATAGTTCTCTGTCTTTATTGATACACCACTGCACACATGAGGGAAACAGTGCTTTTCTAGAAAACATTGGAGTCCATCACATTTCAGATGTGGATGTAAACCCTGATGTAAGCAAGGGACTCTGGCAGTCGGAGCAGCTGCAGTAGCGCTCAGAGGAGCAATCGCTCTTTGTGGCAGGTTTTTGGGAAATGATCATCCTTTCCAGGTTCTTCATTTTGTTTTCCACTGTCTGAAGTTTTTTCAGAATTTTCTCTTGCAGACCCAAAGATAAGAAGATATTACTGTCTTGAAATGGGAGACCATTCCCTTCTGGGTGGACCAGCAAAGCCTGAAAAAAATCTGAGCCTTTCTTGTAAAGTTTGTAGAGTGTGACTGCAAACAACAATATTTTCTAAAATAAAACAACAGAAGTTGAACGTTACTTGTTTATTCATGTGAAATGCCACAGTTTACTGTAGATGCAAAAACAAAAGACGACTCTAAAAGTAATAATAATCCCTCATTCCTATGCCAAGCCTTCTAACAAAACATCTTCACACCTATTTTGTCTTTTGATCTTTACCACAGAATGGAGTGGTAGGCAGGTCAGGGATTATTATAATTAATATAATTAATAAAGATTATAATAGTAGATACTGTTTGCTGAAAGTCCGCCTCATGCAAGGCTCTATGCTAGGAGTTTCCTTCCCTACGTATGTAGAAAAAAACAGAGCTGGATAACCATTTAGATGCCTTCCAGTTTGGCCTCTGTCATTGTCCAAGGTCATATACTTGGAAATGGTAGAGCCAGGACTGGAATCCAGGAATTCTGATTTCTATGTATATTCTCTTAGGACACAGTGGTCTGAAACACTGGATTTCCTGGTCACAGAAAAAAATTTTTGTTAATGTGCTAGGACAGAGTCCTGGTAGGAAAAGAAAGAAAAATCATCTTTTTTCCTTATAATAACTAGCACTGCTTATTGAGTACTACTGTGTGCTAGGCTTTATACATACAAGATCTCCTTTAATCCTCACCAAAACCCTGAGGGAGGCACTGTTAGCAAGCCAATTTCACAGATAAGGAAAGTGGGGTTTACAGGCTAAGTGATTGCTCTCAGATCACACAGCAAGTGACAGAATGAAGAAGCCCCTGTAGTCTGACTCCAGAGCTTATTAATCACTCGGTTATACTACCTCTTTTTCTTGGCTGAGGTGTCTGGAGGGCTGCGAATTCATCTTTCTGATTGAATTAAACAATAACCAAACAAGAGCAGAACCCAGAAGTACAGATAAGAGTTTGGTGTTTTGCCTTCTATTCTTCTATATTCTAATTGAAATACATGTATATGAATATGTAGACACACAAATCCCTGTTGGGGATTTAGGTCATTTGGACTATATTAAATGAGATTTTTGGAGAAGAATTTAATTTAGAATCCTAAAAATTGGGTTCAAATCTCAGCTTTGCCAGCTTTTATAATCTATGTCACCTTGGGTCAGTGATAACCAAGTTCCCTCACCTACAAAATGGAGATAATAACCCTGCCCTGCCTACCATGAAAGGTTTTGAGAGGTTAAGAGAATGCATGTGACTAATTTCTCAACAGTAGTGACATGAAAATAAGTGAATGCTACAAAATAATCCAGTAATAACTTACCTCAGCATTTACCAAGTAAACCAGTCACCCTTTAACAAAGCCCTCTTTAAATCCCATCTCCTTAAATTTAGGCTGAACCTCAATGCACCTCAGTTTCCTTGTTTGTCATGTGAAAATAACCTCTATTTCATGGAATTGTTGGGATTCTCAAAGCATTTTAACTATATTGTCAATATAGCTATTATTGGTAATTAAACAGAGGTATGTAAAATCCTAAATGTTTTTCATGATCCCAGCCAATTGTACTCCTATTCCCAAAAAGAGCCCCTGTATATTCATTGTGATGACTAAATAAATATACATGCTTCCTCATCAGTTACAGAGCAAAGGCACAGTAAGAACAGAAAGGCAAAACCCAAGATCCCACTTCTACTTGCAGTGCTATTCTATAAGAGGTACTCCACACGGTGTCTGGCACACGGTTAGACACTCAAAGATGAATACAAATATATGATCAAATAAATTTGGAGGTAAGGCTGCCTTCTCAGATTATGAACTTCTTTAATGTGTTTTATTATAAGACAAGCCGAAGATCATTGTGAGAAAGACCATTTTTATGCCAAAAACCTAACTGATGGAAGTTTTTAAGGATAACGTAGTTTCAACCAACTTCAGAGACAAAGGTTCACTCTGGTTTATCTGCATGGCCTTAAAACTGGCTGGCAGCCACATGGGAGAGAACTGACCAAATTTCAATGTAAAACTATTTAAATTTCTCTGTAACAAAAGAGTATAACCTGAATTGACTGAACACTTCGTTTCCATAAGGCATATACTCCTATTCCCAGCAAAATCAAAAAGGAAATCCCCAGGATAACTTGCACAGCCGGAGCAAGATTATCTAGTAGCCCCAAATTTGTTTGCTGAGGCACACTAGTCTCTCCCAGAAAAGTTGCTTGTAGATAATTCCATATCGAGCTCAGAGAGAGATAATCTATTATGATGTCCCAGATAGAAGACAAAAGTGACATTTTAATATAACAGCAGCTCCAGGAACTGCATGTGCAGAGGCTTTAGGAACCTAGATACGAGTTAGGAAGAGTGGTCTGGGAGTCCAGTTCTGAAGCCATTGTGAGCTGTGCTTTGTGATATCACTGTTCTGAAGCTCAGCTTGTTTCCCACTCACCCACTGAACCTTCTCACTCAAAACCAAGCAGACAGTGGCCTGAGTTTTCAGTTCAGTCATAGCACTCTCTCTAATCTTCGGCAAGTCCTAGCTCTAACACAGCACGGTCCAACAGAACTTTCTGCAATGATGGAAATGTTCTGTATTTGCTCTGTCCAACATGGAAGCCACTAGTCACTTGAAATGTGGACAGTGTGGCTGAGGAACTGAATTTTACATTTTATTAAATGTAAATTTAAGTAGCCACATGGGGCTAGTGGTTACCCTCTTAAACAGTGTATAGAACATTTCCAACAATCCATGGGATGGAGAGCAATTATTTTCACAATTCAACTGAGAAAACTGAGGTTAAGTGGAGATTAGAGGAGACAGGATCTAAAAAGGGCTTTCCTAAAGAGCGAATAGTTTACTTGGTAAATGTGGAGAAAGGTTATTACTGGATCATTTTGTAACATTTCCTTTTTCATATGTCACTACTGCTTAGAAATCGTGATCTTTGGAAAAGCTTTTGACATATTTGAGCCTCATTTTGCTCATCTGTTTACATCTCCTTCATAAGATTTATATTAGGAACAAATGGTATAATTTCCTAAGCACTTTGTAAACAGTAGCATGCTGTACCATAACCTATATGCCATGTTATCAAATCCATTATTTACTGACTAGTACCTATCTACTCAACAAGGAGGTATGAAAGTATAAAATATAAGGTCTGTTCCCAAAAATCTTACATGAAAAAAGGTAGTTCACACACAAGCGTATAATATAAATTGTGAGATCAGTTACCAAGACAGCAAGAATCCAAAAGAGGGTTTGCACCAAGAGGAGGGGAGGGGCATGGTAAGTAAGGAGAGAAAGGGTCAGTTATGACAACTTCTAGAAAAATATTGTCTGACGCTATTCTGATTTATTCATCTGGTTGACTGAAAGAAAGAAAATGAATAGGGAAGCCTGGTGGAGAAAGAATAACTGTTTTGTTCTTGCAGGAAGCAGAGGTATGGCAAGTTGCTTGAGATGTCAGGGACACATCCAGAAAGTGGAGTCTAGAATGTTGTTGGATATATAGTACCATGTCAGGGCGAAATGACCTACTGATTTAGGAGCGACTGCTAATGATGTTAAACCCATAGTCAGCTAGTGACTGACCACAACCAGAATCTTTTCTAGAAAGGAATACAAATTACTCAGATAAGACTTGGGATTTTACTATAACAAGTTAAACCTAGGTCAGAAACCATAAAGAATGATAACCAAAAACTTTTTGGAGAAAAATATGGTTGTGACAACTGAATCATTACCCAAGACTTCCTATACTAGATGAGATCCCCCTGTTACATGGCACCTTAGACTTTACTTTCAAAGCACTTAACACGATTAAGGTTATTTGTGCAATTTTGGGTTTAATGTATCTTCCCTGACTATTGTAAACTCAAGGAAGACAGGGACCATGTCCATTTTATTGACTACTGTATCCCTAGTGCTTGGTACTTAGCAGGCATTCGAATATTTTTAAGTAAATACAAAGTCCCCTAGAAGAATTCCAAATATCTTTATAGCCTAAACTGTTCAATCATCAAGTGCCTATTACCGTATTTGTGTACTCGTTTCTATAGAAGCTTTATAGAGTAGCTGTTAAGAGGATAGGCCTTTGGGAGTATAATGGATCTGGGTTCAAATTTTGGCTGTACTATTCACTAACTTTGTTACCTTGGGCAGGTTACTTAACTTGAGGCTCAATATCTTCATTGTTAAAGTGAGAGTAATTCCTACCTTGTAGGGCTACTATAATGAGAATTCGATAATTTGTGTAAAAGAGGGCAACTATTATTTATAGTGATGTTTATGACCAAATGCAAGGTATTGTGGATCTCAATAGTATAAAGTCCCTCAAAGAGAATCTAGTCTGAAAACCCATTTATTGTTTGACTCCCCTCTCGGACACCTGAACACCTCCAATGATGACTTTATCACCATGCAAGGTATCTCAGCCCACCTTTAGTGTCATCCATCCATCCCTCAGTCACTTCCACATTGTGCCCTATTAGGACTTCTTGACTTACACTGCAACTTATGATTTATGCAGTGCCTACTTTCAAACCTTCACTAGGTTCTTCATTGTCTTTCAAACAAAATCCAAAATCTGGACCATGGTTACAAGCACTAAAATACCTGGCTCCTGCTGACCTACCCAATCTTCTCTCCTACCCCTTTCCCTTTTATTCTCTTAACTCTATAGCTCTACTAGATTTGTCAATGTCACTAACACACCAAGCTGTTATACCACAAAGCCTTGGCACATAATTGGATTATCCTAACTCCTATTATTTCTTCAGGTTTAAACACTGCTTCCTTTAAGGAAGATTTTCCTGTCCTCTTTTTTGGTTCCCTCAGTCAGGGCATCTTTTGTAGCACTTTTATTTAACTAATTATTTGTAGTGTTTTGTTTAATGTCTGTCTTCCTGACTAGACTCTAATCTCCAGGATGCAGGAAACTTACCCTGTCATGTTCAACATTCTCCCCAGGAGCTGGCAGAAGGTGTGTGCTTAGTAAATATTTGGCTATAGCTTTCCTATGCCTCTTGTCTTCTCTTTTCCAGGCTAAACCTGCCAAATACAGGTTGACAGGTTTTTAAATCTCCTGACTATCCCAGTTACTTCCTCAGAGAGGTTCAGGCCTCCAAATGCAGGCCGTCACAGACTATATTTCTGCAAGTGTAGACAAGGCAGGCCTGCTAGCACAGTGGGCCACTCTTTGCAGACTCAGCTGTACATAATTGGAGGCTGTGTCCTGAATCAGGAGTATAAAGCCGCGAGGCCTCACAGTCTACCATGGGGGTGAAGAGGGGACCAAGCAACTTTTCTGACTTTCAGAAGTTTCTTTCCCAAAGAAAAACTGACTTTTTCATGGGTCACATGATATTCACAGAAACAATAGTTTCTCCTTTCCACCTCTTTCTCAAATGAGTAACTGTCAACACTGGACATATGACTGGAGTTGGATCTGCATGACCTGGCTTTTACCTATGCTTCAAGCTTTATCTCCCACTACTCACTTTCACAAAAAATACAGCTTAATTACAGAACTGTGGTATTTTTGGTACTTTAAATACCACCTGCCACTTTCCACCCTTCTTCCTTCACATTAAGTTCCCCTCCCTGATATTTTTCCAGTCAGATGAGATTGGAAACTGGGCTCCACCTCTTCCTAGCTTTTATCAGCTAGGCAAGACACTTCATCCCTCTCTTAAGTTTTTATCTGTCAAATAAGAATACTAACAGTACTGACTTCATGCAGTTATGAAAATTCAACAAGATAATTTTATGTAAAGTGCTAAAAAAAAAAAGTGTAATTATCCTGCATTCTCACAGCACTTCCCACTTCGTATTCTGGGCCACTGCTTCTAGAACTTTTCTGTGCCTATGAATCATCTGGAGATCTTACTGAAATGCAGATTTTGGACCAGGAGGTCTGGACTTGACATTCTACATTTTGCACAAGCTCCTAGGTGATGCCCATGGCCACACTTGGATTAAAATGTGTAAGCTACCCCAGCTCTCACATTAAAGCTCCATGATGGCAGATCCTGTAACAAATCTGCTTTGTTATTTTTATCTCCCAAAACATCTGGAATTATCTTTAAATATTTGGCTAATGACTGTTCTCCAGTGACTGTCCTTCGCAGTGCAGGTCAAAAGTAGGTAACCTGGGACCGAGAGGATAGGTTAGGGATGAAATCCCTAGGAAGGCTAATCAAAACCTTTCTTCTCCATTATTCCCCACTCACTCTCTTTCACACATGTGCTCATGAACATGGGGAAACACGGAAGCAAGAGAATTCTGGGTAAAATTGAAGAATCAAAGTGTCTGGCATTCTCGACTTCCACCTATCATTTTAGGAGGCACAAACTCAGTGCTTCCAGGTCTGTGTCAGGGGTTGGGGACAAACCCCAAAGAGACATCAAGTAAAAATGACAGTACTAAAAACTTCAAAAATAACCCTCTGATCTTCTATATTATCATATAATCACACATGCTGGTTTTTAACAGAACATTGTCTTCAATAAAGATCAAACGAAGCAAGCCGCTACAACTGGAACAGAAAATGATCTTAGGGTCATCTTAAAGCAAACTTTCAATTGGGTTCTGAAAATTAGGGTTTGGTTCCACTGCAAATGGACTCACTTGGTCCTTCCGGGAGGTAGGAGTCAGAGGTGGTTGAACGGATATAGTTGAGTCTATTTTATTTTGGCCGAACTGGGCGGCATGGGGGATCTTAGTTCCCTGACCAGGGATCGAAACTGCCCCCTGCAGTGGGAGTGCAGAGCCCTACCCACTGGACGACCAAGGAATTCCATTTTATTTTTTATTTATTTATTTTAAAAATTTATTTTTGGCTGCGTTGAGTCTTCATTGCTGTGTGCAGGTTTTCTCTAGTTGCAGCGAGCCGAGGCTACTCTTTGTTGCAGTGCGCGGGCTTCTCATTGCAGTGGCTTCTCGTTGCAGAGCACGGGCTCCAGGTGTGCGGGCTTCAGTAGTTGTGGCTCGCAGGCTCTAGGGTGCAGGCTCTGTAGTTGTGGCTCACCGGCTTAGTTGCTCCACGGCATGTGGGATCTTCCTGGACCAGGGCTCGAACCCGTGTCCCCTGCACTGACAGGCGGATTCTTAACCACTGTGCCACCAGGGAAGCCCTCCCCTTTATTTTTAAATTTTTACAATTTTTTTTTGGCTGGATATAGTTGTCTTAAACAAATTAGCAGCTTTCTCTTGGTCTGATCTAAAAATCTCTAGTATTAGGAATTCTTTAAATGAGGCCACTGGTTATTTCTCATGCTCAGATCACAGATAAGGACCTTTCAAAATGATCACCTACACCTCCTCACTTCGTAAGTGAGGAAACTGAAGCCCACAGAAGAAATTAGCCAAAGATCCCAAAGGAGTCAGTAGTGACCTCAACCTCTAAGATGTTCCACTCTGTCACTTTTTCTTTCAACAGAATCTTGTTTGAGAATCCTGTTACCTACTAGGATCTGAGCCAAGAAATGACTTGGGCTTGGGGGGTGCTTTAGACTCTTAGGGTGAGGAGGTGGCAGAATGAAATCCCTGAAGAGCTGATAAAACAAGGTTTAAGGGTCAGAGAAAAGATCTTAAAATCTTAACCAGAGGCATAAGAGAGGGATATTAGGAGTATGAGTCGTTTCATTGCTAGCTAATGAAAGTGGCTGAAAACTTTAAAAGGAACAGAGAATAAAGCTTCTGTATTTATAAGAATACATTCCATCCTCTTCCCCCAAATCCATTTCTTCCTTTTGTAGTCCCACCTCAATTGGCTTTATCACTACTGAACCTTAAGTTTTCCTCAAAACGTTTCCTTCACCCTCCAACATCCAATAATCCTCTTGAAGTTTTCATCTACTCATCCCTCTACTGCAGTTGTCAGTACAGACTCTCACCAAGTTTGCCTCAATTACTTCAATAGTCTTAATATCTACTGTTTCCATTCTCAGCCCCTCAAATCACACTCATTTCAAGTGATCCATAGATTATTAATATGACTGTTTTGTTTAAAATTCTTCAAAGGCTCTCAGCTGCCTATGGACTCAAGTCCAAAGTCCTTAGTGTTCATGGTTTGGTTCCTGCCTATCTCTACAATAATCTCATCCGCTCCAGTGCTCCCCTTTTACTGCCAGCCTATCAAATTATTTGTAGTTGCCTGGAAACATGACTTTACATCTCTGAATTTGCTGTGCCCTTCACATTATGTTTGGCATACGCTCTCCTTTCTACCTGGACAACTCCTGGACATCCTCTTCTGGGAGCTATCTTGACTCCCAGAGCTAATTATTCTATCTCGGAATTTTCTTTCCACAAAAATTTTAAGACAATAGTCATTCAAAAAGAAGCTTGATCTGAATGGTTTGGTTAATAAGAAACAAAAAACTACTGGGGTAAAATATAAGTGCACATTCCAGAAAATATAAGTGCAATTCCAATTTATGTGTGGCATGAAAACTCATTATGACTAAACAAAAAATGGGTGAAAAATTGTAATTTATTGAAACTCAACTCAAAAAATATAAGATGCTGTAGTGTACAATATATTACACAGAGCACCCTCAGGTGCACATTCAAGTCAAGTAAGAACATATCCCTTTCCCTAGCCCTCCCACCCTGGGATCTTAGTATTTGTTCCATATACAATCATGCACACTTAATTTGAAAAAGGAAGCCCCAATATATTTTGATGTATTAATTAGCACCAAACAAGAATACAGTTCCATTTTTTTTTAATAAACAAACAAAAAAAACCCAATCAATAAACCAACTGGAGAGCTAATGGACTCAGCCAATACTGCTGACATAGATATTATACATTCATGTAAATACACAGCCTATTCTACCCTAAACAATGGTGTGGCTGGTTCTCAGCCTTTGTTCGAGTTGGCAATTGTCCCCATGTTGCAGTGTTGGAGCCAGTCTGTTTCTAAAACAAAATTGCTATTTAGGAACTTCCTACACAAAGCTCATCTGTCTTTTTTGTTGGAAACAACTCTAAAATTGGTGTGGAAAACTTAGATCTTTCAAGGACAACCACTGGCCGAAGATAATGAAGCTGTTTTAAGGCAAGTTCTCCACAGTCTGTTAATGCTTTGTCCAATACAACCCTCAGGTTTTCCAAGGGAGGAACTGTTGTCGTCTCAGCTACTATTAAAGGTGGGATTGCAGTCAGGTTCTCATGAATTGCAGAGTCACTGGAAGAATGAGGTATGTTAACTTCAGGGTCATTGTCATTCACCATATTATTTGCCATAACACTCCCTGTTAAGTCATTACTGGGTTGTGAAGAATTACTTAATGGTAAGTGCTCTGAAGGCTCCCAATCATCAAAATCATCTTCTTTCTCTTCACTTTCCTGAATAAATTTCAGAAATGAAGATTCAAATCCCATAGGTTTGTAAGTCTTCAAATCAAATGACCTGGGATGTGGATGCTTCCTAAAATTCTCTTTTGGGACATGGGTTGAATTTTTTACAGTGTTTTCTTGCCCTGAACTTTGCTGCCCGGTTTCTGAGTCTTTGATCCTTGGTAAAGGCAGCTGGAAACTTGTGAAATAAGTCCCACTTTCAGTCCCATCAGGATTAGGAATGGAATTTTCTATTTTACAAGGAGGAGGCTGAACTGTATTACATTGTTCCAAAGAAGTGGTTTCTGGACTATGGTTACATTTCAAAGTTCCTCTGTAGAGCAGAGTATCTGCATCAAAAACTGGGTTGCTTTCTGTACATCCTTTCTGACCTCCATCCCTTTCACCTGGATAAAGGGAATCGGCGGTCTGGACAGGTATGCTACTGTCACCTGGGGAATGGCTGTGCTTTGTGAGCTCTGATTCACAGCTTCTATCTTCTTCTTTCTTTATACAGGGCTCTGCTTCAGAAGGGGGCTCCTCCTTAATTTTGGTACCGTACTTAACACAAACGACAAGATTTTCCATCTGTTGCTCTAAATAGGCACTACTCATCTGATGGGTACGTTTGTAATGCCTCACTATGCTGCTCTCCAACTTCACCACAGATAAGCATCCTTGAACCATGCAAGGGTACTGCGTGTGCTCAGAATGCTCCACACACATATGGAGGGCTTCAGCTCTTGTTTTAAAACTAATCGGAGCTTTCTTTTCTTTGATTAAGCCACATTTTTTAGCCTTAGCATTAAACGATCTCCTGGTAGTCTGATGTTCATGCCCCTGAGTGTGAGTTGTTTGACACACCTTTTCACTCCTTAGTAGCCTTTCATTTGCCACTTTCTGGCTTCTAAACAGATCATCATAATAGTCCTTATGTCGATAATACACATGTTGAGAATAATTACTGCGATGGGTGAAAATCTGGCCACAGCCATTAAGATCACAATGAATTTCATAATCTGAATGTATTTCTCCTTCAATATTATGCTGTTCCATCAAGTGGTGCTTCAACTTGCTGAATGTATAAAAAACAGCAGGGCACTGAGGCTGGTTACAGGAAAACCTGGCCACTGACTCAGCTTCAGAAAGCACTTTCGGCTCTTCAATGTGGTCTAGGTTATGAGAGTCACTACAGTGCTTAGCAAGAGCTTTGGAACACAGGAAACGTTTGTTACATTCCTTATATTTGCAAGCAAATATCTTTTTGCATTTGACAAGTTCCCTTTTGGTTCTCGCTTTGTCTTTCTCTAAACATAACTGTTCTTTGTTGTATTGATGTACAGTCCTGTAATGGCGAATCAAACCTTTTAGATTGGTGAATGAGGAGTTGCAAGTTTTATGGATACAATGGAATGGTTTGTGGTATTTATTCAAAATATAGCAGAGATTTCCTTTAGCAACAGTTCTCCTGCTACCTCTCCCCTCTCTTCCTTCTCCTTCTTCTCTATGGCTACCTATTGGTGATGAAATATCAGATGTTTTACTTTCTGTTTCTTCGCAGGATGACTCCAAATCTGTTTCTGAACTGCATTCATCCTTTTTAGAATGACAGTGTGGCTTCTGAGAGTTAGTGTTGGGATCACCTCCAAGTTCCACGGAACAATCACCTTTCAACCTGTCTACTGAGCATGGGCCTTCATGATCACATTTTTCATTATCTAACAGTTTTTGAGTTACTCTGTCGCTGCCAATTTGATGTTTATTTTTATAATGAATCCTAAGGTGTGTTTTTCTCGTAAATGACCTTTGGCAGATATGACACTGGAACGGGGAATACCGATGTTGAAACATGGTTAGCTGAAGGACTTTTTCTTTTGAATAATTATGTTTTTTAAGATAATGCATTAACAAAGCCTCTCTGGTCACAAATTCATATTTGCATCCTTGAAGCTCACAGAAAAAAGGCTTGGCTGCCAGCTGTGCCAGGTACTGACTTGGCATATTTCCATCTTGATTCTGAAAATTAAGGTCTGAGATTGTAGGTGACACCGCTTGAAGAGACTTAGCACCACTGGATGGGTACCCCTGCAATGACCCTGAGAAAGATCCATGTGTTATTGAGTTTTTCAAGCTTAAATGCTTCAAGCGTAACAGAAGTTCCAACATGGTATCCTCTGTACACGGCCTTTTAGAAGCACAAATGGAGGCTTCTGAGGAATAACCCTGATGTTCTCGTTTACATTTAGTATGAATAGTGTGATCTAGACCTTCATCTGGGGAGTCACTGTTTGTGTCTGAGCTAGGTTTAGGTTCTGTATCAAACTTTTCAGTTGTTGGATTATGTTCATTACCCAAACAGGGAAAGAGATCTTTTGTCTTTACCTTTTTGGGTTTGAAATGGTACGGATGAACCTTCCTCAGATGCTTCTGCATGCCTCTTGCGTTTTTGTACGTGGAACCACAGCCATCAAAACCACAGGTAAACTTAGTCCCATCAAAACAAACTGCCACATTGGAACATTTTTCTTTTAAACCGGAGGGCACAAAGACTTTCTCGTGAGACAATAATATATCCTGCATGGTTTCAGAGTGATCCAGTGTGTCAATTAACTCTTCATTCATGGAAGCTGAAGAGCTATGACTTAACTGATCACTAGAATTACTGTCACTGTTTTCTTTCAGATTTTCTGCAGTTTCTATTTGAGAACTAGCTGATCCTGCACAGAAAAGAAGATCCTCTGGTAAATGTGATTTATCAGCTTGGTCAAGTAGATGGGGCTGATCAATACAATCTTGCTTTTCCCCTGCTGCAGGCTCAAGTTTCACTGATTTCTTCACAGCTCCATTTGAACTTTCAACATTATGCATTGAGAGGTGATTCTGGTATTCAATTTTGGAATAATAGAACTTTTTACAGCCAACGAAGTTGCATGTGTAAGATGCATCCCTAAAGTGTTGTGCTTCATGGTGGTAAAGCTGTCCCAAGTCACTGAAAACAATATTACAGCCATTTAATTCACATTTATAACGCAGATCATCATGTTTTTGTTTATGGTTAAGCAGTTCATTCACTGATCCAAACCTAGCATAGCAATCTATAGATACACACATATAAGGCTGAGGACCACAATGCACTTGTTCATGCTCTCGCAGGTGAAAAGCAGACATGAAATGTCGTCGACAGTAAGTACACTTCTCTCTTCTATTTTTCATATCTAAGTAGTGCTTGGCATTTTCATCGTTATTTTGGTGTTCAGCTTTAAGATGCACACTTAAGTATTTAAACTGCTTAAACACACGGGAACAGTCTGTGCCAGGACATGGGTACAAATCTCTGTCTTGCAGGTGGCAATCTTCTAATTTGCTGAATGTAACATATTCATGTGACTCTCCTTTGGCTTGTTCATTCAATGACTGACCTTGCTCCAGGGCTGCAGAAGGGCTCTTGGGACAAACTCCCTTTTGAGAGCCTTTCAACAGTAATTTCTTTCTAGAGCGGTCCCTTCTGCTTGGTGGCATTTTAACATGTTCCATCACATGAGGAACAAATATTTCTTTTCTCTTGAATTTTTTAATACAAACCGGACAGGTGTAAATTCCATCTTCCATATGCATCTTAGAATGATGAAGAATCCTGGCCTCTATACATTCCCGCTTACATAACAAACAGAAAAATTTATACTGAAGCCATCTCTGGTATCTTTCAGAAGAACCAATGGGTTTTTTGTCTCTTTTCTCTTTATGCTGATCTGTCAAATCTCTTCTTCTATATTGTTTATCTTCTTTACTTTCCTCGTAATCACTAAGAAATGACTCTAAAACATCTGTGTCATTAATAGACAGTTCATAGCCACTTAGGTCATCATCAGAATCTGAGGCTTCTTGTCCTAGAAGTTGGTGGCAGTGTCGTTTTAAAGTTTTCCAGTCCCAAAATTCAGGATCAAAAGGCCAGTGGGCTTTTAAAGCTAGTAAAAGCTCACATCGGAGAGAATTCGGAACTGGTGCATTTTCTTCATCAAATTTTTGATCTGGCTGGGAATACAGTTCTTCCAACATATTAAATCCATCCAAACTGGGTTCAATTAAGAATTCTGTAAGCTGACAGGCTCGTCTGACTTCTAAATCTTCTGGTAAAAGACAAGCAATTGTTTTACAAACTGATGCCTTCATTTCTTCATCCTCACTTGATCTGAGTTGAAGAGCTCTGACACATAGTAAAATCGACACCCCAAGACCAGCATCTTGTGCCTGTTAAGAAAAATAGGGAAGAAAAGGTTTTTTTCCCAGTTTGGAAACATTACATAACTTTCACTGATAAGATACACACACACACACACACACACACACACACACACACACACTTACTTCTTAAAACTTAAAGTTCTTAAATTTTATCTTAAATCTTTCTTCCTGCAAGTTACATTTAGATCCTCCTTCTTTCAACACGCAAAGGACTGGATTAGATGTTACAACCATGAACAACAACAATGTACATTTATAGAGTATCCAACTTTATAAGGCACTGCATATTAAAGCAGTCCTTAACCCTCAAGGAATTTATCTGTGTGCAAAATGTATAAAGGCACATAAATTCAAAGGAGCTCAGGATAAATAAGGTCACTCAAGGATTCAAAAAAGAATTGTCTCAAGCTGGGCAGGAAGGATAGGGCTTAAATAAATGGGTGCAAGAGGAAACACATGTATAAAAGTGAGTCTAAGATTGAATTCAATTTAAAAAACTCATATGTCATGAACAATTGGGTGTTTTCAAACCTCAAGGCTTAGAATAAATGATCCTTTCCACTTCCTCCTAAAAGAATTAATACTCTATAGTTACAGGTGTACTGAAATCTCAGTTTCCCATGGAAAAACAACAGAAAATTTCTCTATAGCAGCAGGTTCTCAGAAATCAGTCAAAAATCACAAAAAAGATCTGGTCGTATATGATAAAAGGCAAGTGCATTTAAGATGATTCTTTCATGTGAGAGGCTGAAAGGGTGCGTGAAAATAATATAAACCAAGAAAAGCAGGATCTTATGGCAGAGTGGCTTAAAATACGGTACTTAAGAGCACAGAATTTTGAGTATGACTTTGACTGACTTTGAACCCCAGCTTCACTACAGTGAGAAGTTTTTAACTCCTCTAAGCCTCAGTTTCCTCATCTGTACAATGATAATTATAGTGGCAGTACTGGATTTTCCTCCTAATGTTGTTATAAAAATGAAATAAGATAACACAAAATGAGTATTACAATGTTGGCACATAGTAAATATTCAACAGAACCCCATGTAAAATATTTGAGGATAAATTCCACTGTTCAAACATCAATTTGCTAAGCAATTATTCTCGTTGGGCACCATTCTAAATGTTGAGAACACAAAGAAATAATTGCCATCAATTTACAGACTCCTTACTACATCCTAGGCACTATTCTAAATAAACTTTTTGCATACATCATCCTCATTTTATAGATGAAGAAACCAAGGCTCAGAAAATTAGTTGCCCAATGTCACCAGCTAGTGAGCAGAGGAGCAAGAATTTAAACTTAAAGCATGTTTTCCCAGTGTCTGAGTCTTAACCACTTTACACTCTATACCAACTCCAAAGTTAATTGACTTGGCTATATCCCATGTGCCCTTGATACAATATGCCAAGGCACTTCTTCAGCTTCCTGGTTTAAAACCTATCAAATTATCCATATCTATCAGTTCCTTCAAAATTCAGCTTCACATTCCATATCCTAATTCTAATTTATTCATCACTCCTTTAACAAGTAACTTCTTGGTATATCTGTTCAGAATGTATAATGGTAGTTATTTTTTTTTTTTGAAAAGTGTTCTTAATGATTTCACAAAATTTTACCATTTCAACTAGATTAGGCTGTTTAAGAAAGAACAGACATTCTTTGCTGTTTATCTCACAGTCTTCCAAGGGGGTTAAGTAACTTGTTGAGAACCTATGATTTTAAAACTTAACAGACTTTCTCCAAGTCCTCTGTGCTCTGACTTACAAATGATAACCTTACATCACATTATGCCATTTGTCAAGATACCCATGGTCTAGATCCTTAAAAGTCACGCATCTCTCATTTTCAGCTTCTTTATTACTAAAGAGAAGGGATTAAACTAAACGTCATGTTTTGCCAAACAGTACTACTTATATGTTCCACCAAGAAGGGCCCTAAGGCCAAATAAACTGGCTTCAAGATTATCCCTCTTCCTATGCCTTCTACTTCAAATATAACCACATCCACATCCTTTCTTCTGTCATACTATTTTTAAAATCTTGAGAGAGACCCTAGATTCTCTAAAGTCATCCCTTCCAATATGACTTTCTCAAGTCACAGAATCAAAATTTAACAACTCTGAGCACTTTTAATTGATCATTTGGTTTAAGCTCTTTGTTTATAGAAAACTGAAGCCCAGAAAATAAGGAAGTTCTATTACAAGGCCCTCCTTCCACAAGAGACCCAACGCCCACAAAAGCTTTTCAGCATCATTAACCTTTTCCTTCCCAAGGGCTATGTGACTGGTTGCTAGTTGTGCTAATATCGTTTCACCTCTTCTTTTATAAAAACAGAACACCTGGTTTTATCTGGTTACAAAGTCACCTGGAATAATCAAATAATCAACTTATCTCCTAGCTCTCCCCTGCAGCCAGATGTGAGTGTGTGTGTGTGTGTGTGTGTGTTGCAAGGAGTGGGGGAAAAGGTGTGTTGTAGTGTGGTTTGCTCTCCACTCCACTTCTTGCTATCTGGAATGGAGACATTATAGCTGGGATTGGAATATGAGATGGAAGCTAAGTGTTAACAGCAGATAAAAGGAACCTGGGTTTCTGATATGTGGAGCCATGAGAGCAACCCTAGCTTGTCTACCTGGGTTATCTACCTGTATAGGAGAGGGAGAAACTTGAATCTTCTTTACACCACTATCACTGTGGGATATCTACCATTCACAGTAGAACTAGATCCCAACTGATACAGGTTAGGTCACCTCTCTTTTAAAAAGCTAGCGGTAAGTCTCTCAATTTGAAAAGAATTCCACACTCACTCCCCTTCCACCTACCAGTCCAGATCTTTCCTACCCTTCAGGACAAATATAAACAAGGATTACAGTGGAAAATGTCCTAGACTGAGATGAAAAAGAAATGGGTTCTGGTTATACAAATGGACAGCAAATTCCTTGGTCTGTGTCAGAAGCCCACCTTCCCTAATCCTCTAGCAGCTTTCCCATTTTTCGTGGTTCCTTGAGGTAAACAGAAATCTAAGATGACCCCCACTGACCTTCACTTTTGTATAATCTCCTTGCTTTGAGTATAAGCAGAACCTATAAATATCACTCCTATAATTACGTTACGTTACATGGCAAAAGGGACTTTGCAGATGTAATTAAAGCCTCAAATCCACTGATCTTAAGACAAGCGGATTACCTAGACCTGACCTAATCACTCAAGCCCTTTAAATCTAGATCTGGAAGTCAGAGGTAGAGGAGGTCAGATTTGAAGAATTCCTAGTGCCTTTGCTGGATTGAAAATGAAGGCATGGCATGAGGGTGGCTTCTAGGAGCTGAAAACAGACCGTGGCTGACAGCCAGCAAGAAAATGAGGACTTCAGCCCTACAACTGAAAGGAACTGAATTCTGTCAACAATAAAAATGAGCTTAGAAGTGGATTTTCCACAGAGCCTCCAGATAAAAACTCAGCCTGGCCAACACCTCAATTTCAGCCTTGTGATACTGAGCAGTGAACCGTGCCACACTGTGCTGGACTTCTGCCCTACAAAACTGTGAGCTAATAAATGGGTGTTAACTGAAGTGCTAAGTTGTGGTAATCTGTTATGCAGCAACAGAAAACTCATACTTCCCTTAAAGATTGGAGAAAAAAAAGAACACAACTTTTTAAAGGCCAGTTGTACCACTAATTTTTTTTAAACAAGGCAAGTTTTGTAATTACTTGAACATGTTCTCTCTGAGATAGGAGACACAACTTCATTTGCAGTGATTAGAAATAATTATCACCTAGCTTATCTGACCATGAATTTGCTTCTGACAACTTTTACCTTTTCCTATCTTCACTGGAGAAGACTAGATACACGTATTTCAAATAAAGTATAGGATATGGAAGGTTACATTAAAGGAGATGGGAGGTATCAAAGATACAACTGTGCCTTGACTTTAGTATAAACAATCCCTGGATGTTGTCAAAGATGTAACCCATAAAACATACACATAAACCATTATAGATATGGGTATATAGAGACCTCAGTCATGAGTAGGTATTAAAAACAAAACAGAAACAGAACATAGCATAAGAATCATCTCATATCTCCAGGCTGGCAGTCTTAGCATACATTTATGGGACTGAACTAAAAAAACAAGGCACTTCATTTCATTTTAGGAAATATTTATTTCTTTAAGAAAAACAAAAAACGAAAAAAACCTAACTTGTTTCCTAATTTGCACAGAAGTTTATAATTTGTGTACAGTCGATTCTGGAACTGTTCTGTTACTCCAAAACCTAGAGAATCTATCACTCTATCCTCAAGGAGCTGAAAAATACAATTTTACTTTCTTTATTTATAATTATTATGTTAATTTGCAAACAAACATGCCTGTATAAAATATAGAACACTGTTCTAGGAAAAGCAGATATAGGGTGGTTGAGGTGACAACCAAGAAACATAATCTTTCCTTCCTCCAGTGGTCTGTCAAGTCAATCACTATTTCCCATGGAAAAAAATTGTAGATTCCTAGGAAGTAAGTCTGTAGAAACAGCTAGATATGTCCCATTCCATAACCTTATTAAACCCCATTATTTCTCATTTTCCCTTATTTAAAAGGAGTTGCCTGAGAAGTTATCTCCCCACTCATTTCTTCCCTCTACAACAATCAGCATAAAAAGCATAAATTACTCACTTCAGTTTGTATAACTCTAATCAGGCAAAATAAATGCTGCTGTGTTTTAGCTATGACACCAAACTGACGACAGCGCTCCAAAAAAGTGTCTATAGAAGGATCGATTCTTCTTTGCAGTTTACTCCAAAAGAGAGTCAATTCCCTATAAAAAGAAAGATTACGGTAAAACATTTAAAGCAACTGGTATTTGCTACCCCAATTTTTGGTTTGTGAAAAAAAGGTGACAGTAAATAAAAACTAGAAGAAAAAAAATGTCTATATTCTGCTTCCTCTCAAACTAGTAAAATTATTAAGAAGAATCCTCCTTGAAAATTCCCCCACTTCTTTCTTCTTTGTACCTGGGAAAAATAAAAACAACAAAAGACTACTTCCTTTATGCTGACACTTTCAAAGACTTACTTAGATCCCATCTTGTTCCAAAAGGTTTTACCCCTTACATTGGTAATTATACTGACTGAATTAAGCCCTGTCCTAGTGGGCAAGGATCATCAGACATCAATATGCTGCCAACAAAGTGTATACAACTATGAAATATTCTAATGGTATAGTACTTCACCACGTTAACCTCATGGGCCCTTTCCATCTCTAAAATGTCATGATGCTACTTAGGCCTGTATCTTGGAATGATAATATCTTAAATATTACTAATAAAATTATTAAAATGGCACTCTTGGAAATGGCTAAAATATAAGAATCCCACAAATATTCATTATGAAAACAAAGAAAAGCTTGAAAAGAATAAGTTAAATAAAAGTACTGAATGGGCTAAGAGAAAACTGTAAAGGAAAAGCACTAGAAACTCAACAAATGCCCAGAATAGAAATGCTAATGTTAATATGAAATGTGAATTCAAGGAAAGTTCCTTAGCAAAACAGAAGAGAATGTTATCACTTTAAAAAACATGACTCTGGGGACTTCCCTGGTGGGGCAGTGGTTAAGAATCCACCTGCCAATGAAGGGGACACGGGTTTGAGCCCTCGTCTGGGAAGATCCCACATGCCTCAGAGCAACCAAGCTTGTGCACCACAACTACTGAAGCCTGCATACCTAGAGCCCGTGCTCCGCAACAAGAGAAGCCACCGCAACGAGAAGCCCGCGCACTGCAATGAAGAGCAGCCCCCGCTCGCTGCAACTAGAGAAAGCCCTTGCGCAGCAACGAAGACCCAACGCAGCCAAAAATAAAATAAATAAATTTATTAAAAAAAAATTTTTAAAGTAACTCTTTTCTGTACAACCTCAATGGATACTGTGTATTTGTTAAATGATTTCCATTAAAAAATAATATTATTTTCACGAGCCAGTTTTAGAACACTAATATCCTATTATTGCTATTAACACAGACTATTCCAGGAAACGGTACAAATCCAAAGCTTAAGAAATGAATACACATCTTTTTATAATAGATTTAAAAACAAACATGTTTAACAGAACGTATTTTCTTATACTTTTAAGGAGGTAACTGGGATTCCCATATGGTAAAATTCTTACATAGATATAAAACTCGCTTCAAAGATTGAAATAAATATATGTCTCAAAAGACATATATGATTAAAGCTTATAATATTTAATGATGGAAAATTTGAGCTATATATAACAAGTAAAATTAACTTAAAATGCGTTTAAATATTTGTGTTGGTGACTAGCATTGCTTTCCTAACCAGAAAAAGTAAAAACTGAGATAGGCCAGCTTTGAAAATAACTACCAGGCAGGCAAGTAATTGGGATGACTGTTCACTTTTAAACTTAGAAGACTGCTTCATTCACATGTAAGCATGTTACTAATAAAACTTTAGAGAATAATGCAAAATTCTGAATAACAAAGGAAATGGAGAATTACATATGCTCCGAGATAAAAGAAGTACCTACCAAAATATATGTGAAATCTATGCTATTTGAAAAGAACAAAATTATCAAAGCTAGTAAAACCTGATTATGAAGATAAAGGGTAAAGGATATCTACTATCTAAAATTCACCAACTAGGTACAAGTTTAAAGTTAGGCAAATCTGATAAAGTGACAAAAGGCACGTTGAGAATTAAAGTCTCTCAAAATGATTTTTTTAAAAAAATCAGAATGTCTAGGGCTTGATTTATTCCAAATTAAATATTTCAAACTCTAGTTAACTAGAGTTAAGTTAACTTAACTCCAAATAACCATGATCAAAAAAGAACATTTCTATCATGTATTTTATATTGGTACACTTATTTCCACAGTTACAATTGAGCGATTTAAAGCTATTACCAAAACAAACTAAAACTATTACCCACCCAAACATACAAACAGGCCTGACACCATGAAAACCGGTGGACTACTAGTGAGAACGCCAAGATGTCACTTTAATCATCCATTCAAATCTGCACACTGGAACAATGAAACCACCAACAGCAACTTATAGCCTCCTGGATCATACATGCACTAGGACAATACTTCTTCAACCACTACAATGATGTGATTTTTTAAAAAATGGACAACCATTAAAGAATATACTGAAAATGATTCTACTGTATGGATGCTTCCAATGTTCAGATGATTTACTGCACACTCAAATTAGCCCACCACCTACCTCAAGACAACAAATTATATACAAATTCATAAAAATTGGAAAGGATATTTAGTTCTATTAATAGTAGGAAACACATTTTGGCAGACATCTAGCTACCAAGCAAGAACCTTAAACTGCACTGTTTGTGCAAAGCAGGAGGCCCACAATGTCACACTGTGATCCAGAATTTAGGTATTTTAGAAATGAGGCAAAGAAAACTTCGTGGAATTAAGGAATGACCACTCCCTAAAGAGGGCTCCTGCAAATATAGATGATTCTCATGACTTCATTTTTCCTCTAAAAAATTCAGTTAAATAAAACATGAATGGATATCTGGATCTGGTCTTCGCCAGGTGCTGGGGACTGAACTGTAAATTAGACAACATACATGACGACCCCGGTATATCACAGTCTAGTTGGGAGAGAAGCGACACGAAATTACATCTGAAGAAACACAAATATACAACATAAAAGATTTAAAGCTCAGAGGTGTTACAGAAACCAAAGGTCAACCTATCAAATACTCACTGAAAGCTTAGTGTGGAGGTTTAAGGTTCAACTGTATCATTTTATTTTTAAAGAAGCAGTAGCAATTACACATCTGTATGTACACTGTCCCATTCAAAAGGGTTATCTTTCTCACTTGCATGGCTACTCTAATTATGTTACCATTGCTAGACATATATAGGGAACTCATTCCTCCAGCACTTCTTTGATTTTTGCAAATAGCCAAAAATCTTTTGGGGTTAAGCTTAATGAATAAGCTGAGTGATATACCTTTTGAGATCAGTAATATGGTAATTGCTATAAAGTAATAAGATATATTTTATTGTAAGCTGTAAATGTCTCTGAAGGAAATTTCTAAAAGAATAAAAAACTGTTTTGGGTGATAGTTACATAGTTTACCTTTCAAATATCTTCACTGGTGACCAAATTCGAGAATGACACTTAATAAATTCTAATATGTGTATTTAAAATAAGTGACTGCTTTTATTATCATATTCCAACTTTATTGTCATCAATAAAATACCAAGTAATAAAAAATTTTTTTCTTTTCTAGACAAATACTCCCATATAGCCTACTATCTTCAACAGAGGACACCTCTAGCACAACAAAAGAATCTATCCTATTTGAACAGAATTCCTGGGACTCATTTTCCTTAGTAAAATTCACTGTTTTTATGTTATGGCTATGCTAACTCCAATATCCCACTACCACCGCCTCCCCACCCACCCACCCCCAAAGCCTTTGAAAACAACAGAAGGGTGAAAAAAATGTTTTAAAATTCTAAAATTTTATATTCTATTTCCCTCTGACTTGCTCAGAAGAAGCTTACTTTTAACAAAGTGTGAAGTGATTTAAGATTTTCTTTCCTCTCCTTTACTCATTATAGCTCCTCAGGAGGCCAATAAGAGGGAAATCCCTTTTAATCCTTTCCTGCTGCAGGAGAACAGCATTAATCCTAGACTCACTAAAAAAAAGGGAAGCTATATCAAGAATATTAAAAGAACTGTGTGACTATAGTTTGAAAAACACTTTATAATCTGTAACACATCCCATATGTGATTTAATGTATTCTTTGCCCTAAAAGCCTCACTATAGCTAGCAGATATTTTTTCATTATAGGCAAAGAAAACAACTGTAAAAAGAAAAAATGGGGGTTATTCCACAAGTAAACATATCTGCTTTACTGAGGTTAAATCTCTAATCTCTAATGCATGAAAAACAAATTCTTCTACTTGATAGTGATCAAAAATCTCACTGCTCTGCTAAAAGTCTTTTTACTTTTAGCACCTTTTTTTTTTTGGTTAGCTAACAGAATGCCCACAAAGATATTTAAGCCCCTATCCTAGTATCTCCTTTCTCAGAGGAGATATAAGTCTGGCACAGAGGACTTGGTAGAAGACTGCGATGTGAATTCTGTCCCTGTGCCAAGAAAACAACTGCACAGAAGAAAAGCACTGTATTAGGGGTCGAAATGCCTGGGCTTTACCCTCTACCCCTTTAGCTCTGAGACTGTGGGCAATTATAAGACTTCTCAGATCCCGTTGATCCTCCACTGCCTTATCTGTACGATGATTATTAGGAGGATTGGGAGAGATAATTTAAGGAACTCAAATAGTATTTCTATAAAAATTAGTAAATAAAAAGAAATACAGCAACATAAAAAGTGCTAATAACTATAAAACTTTATAGATATACACAGATGCTCCAGAGGGAGATCAATAAGGGCTGAAGTATATGAAAGGTTTTATTAGGTTTTCCTATAAACAAAATGCTTACTTCCAACTTCAAGTCATTCTTAGAAGCTCCTCTAATCAAGGTTATGCAAATCCAACCCATTCTTTGAATTAAAGCTCAAATTCTACCTCCTCCCTGACAACTTCCTTAAACACTGGTGTACAGTGAGCACCCTTCTCTAATCTCTTACAGTGTTTTCCATACCACGAATCTGATACTTATAGATAGAGTCTTGCATTTTAGAGGTTTCCTGTGTACCACATTTGTCCTGCTGTCCTAAACAGTTTCATACAGTTAGGATGAAAGAACAAAGGGTTACACTTACTGTGTCCTTTTTAGCAACTAAGTACTCTGTAGGCAAACAAGATATAAATTGAATTAAAACCAAATAATGCAATTGTGCTAAACAGTACCAAAGTTGCAAAAAAAGATTACAATTCAAATGGGTTTCCTTCTCTAGTGCAAGTTTGACCTAGAAACCTAGATAATTAGTGAGTTTCCAAATAAGAGGGGAAAAGTGACTATCAGAAGATGTAATAAATGTAAAGGAAAACAACCTAACACCAATTTGGTTTATACTGCCATAATTTTATCTTCAAAGAAGAAGATATATATTGAAGTTAACAGACAACTCTCCATGGAATAATCAAGAGGAGCTCAGACTTGTTACTCTTTCTTTATTTTTGGACTCTCCTGGAAAAGATTAAACCAATAATATTTTTAATTAAATGGTTTAGCTTTTAAGAAAGATTTAATTCTCATGTCATCATTTAATCTGCTTAGTCTTTAAGTTTGAAATAAACCAACATTTTACATAAACCCTAAATGCTATATACTATGTACTAACAAATAAAGGGAATAAAAACTAAATATACTTACCAAGAACAATATACACTTGCAGTTTGGAGCTGCTGGGTAAGATAAGTCGTACAAAGAACAAATGCTGTGTTATCCTGACCCTCGGATTCCAGATTACATATGATGTCTAGTACCTCCTTGCAGTCGACCTTTGCAATCTATCAAAAATGAGATGACTAAGTCAAAAAGAAAATGGTGACTTTTCTGTAAACTTTGTTATATAACATGAAGCTTCTTTATAACATTTTCTATCTTTGGTAATTGATGAGGCAAGAATTAGGGATATATAATTTTCTTCTACTAATAGCTGAGTCTTCTGGAATAAAAATTTCATATAAGAAATTATTAAACAGAGAAGAGAACAGATGCTATGAGGAAGTTCCACTGCAGTCCCAACACAGATAAAACATTTTTGTACAGTTAAAAAAATTACTCATGAACATTTTACTATATAAAAGAATCAAATTATGTATAACTTCAGGTTATTTTCACCTGAAGTACCATCAACTTTTTTTCCCCTGTTTTTTGTTTCTTTCTTTCTTTTTCAATTTAATTCAAGTCACTCTAGTTATAGACAGAAAAATAACAAGCTTACCCTTACTCCCAGTAGGGCTAAAGGAGGCCAGCTGAAAAACTGTTTTAAATATAAATACTATATCAACATATCATTTTCTCATGTAATTAAGGAAAAACTATTTTGTATAACTGAGCTTTTCACACAACTAAAACACTTCTAGAAACACATCTTTTTCATTTACACTATTTATAGGAATCTTAAAAAAAAACCAAAAACAACCAACCTCTGGGCAAATCAGTAGAATTTTCCGGGGCTCTTTTTGTATAGTGGTAAAACAGTAGATTAAGACTTCTGAAGACCCTTTCTCACTCTCTATTTTATCATTTCCCTGTCTTAATAAACAGAATATGAAGAACATAGTCTATTTCATGACTGTGTCAGCATTATAAATGTCAATTATACTAGGCACCAAATATACAAAACAGTGATACTTTCAGGACAAATGAAGTGTGTATCAGGGCAAATGAGGCATACAGAGTTTAGCTCATCTCCTTCCAGAGTGCTATGCAGAACCACTCTGGTGGTTCTAAGTCTCTAATTTTAGTTATACCCTCAGGTAGGCACAGAAAGGCTTCTTTCTCAGCTTAGCTCAAATGCCATTTTCTCACTGAATCCTTCCCTAACTGCTAAAAGCACATTAGAATCCCTGGCAAAAACTCTACTCTCAAATTCTCCTTTGTAGCATTTACCACAACTGCAATTCAATCATTAGTTGAACAACTTATTAGCATGTCTTCTCTGCTAGAATATAAAATCCATGTGGTCAGGATTATGTACATCTTGTTCAAAACTCAGCACTTATCACAGTGTCTGGAACATAGAAGACACTCAGTAAATACGTGCTGACAAATGGAATAAATGAATCAAGTTTAATTTAAAGGTAAAAAGTTCGTGTTGAAAAAGTGAAACTTATTTAATACTGTGTTTTCTAATCTTTGGAAAGATAATACAATGACATAATAAGCAGTGTAGTGCAGTGGTTAAAAGCAATTATTGTAGAACCAGACTGTATACATTCTCTTCCCAGCTCTATAGCTACTAGCTGTGTGATCCTGGATAAGTTACATAACTTCTCAGTAACTTAGTGCCTCAGTTTCCTCATCTTTAAAATGGGAATAACAGAACCTTCCTCATAGTTATAAGAATTTTTAACATGTTTCAGTACAGCACAGTGACTATAGTTAATAATACCATATTGCATATCTGAAAGTTGCTGAGAGTTTATCTTAAAAGTTCTCATCACAAGAAAAAAAGTTTTTGTAACTATGTATGGTGACAGATGTTATCTAGCTTTATTGTGATGATCATTTCACAATATATACAAGTACTGAATCACGATGCACAACTAAAACTAATATATGTCAATTATACCTCAATTTCTAAAAATGTGCTATGTGTACCTATTAGAGCTAAGTCTAAAAAAAATATGTTTTAAAAGGGATTGGTGGGGCTTCCCTAGTGGTGCAGTGGTTAAGAATCTGCCTGCCAATGCAGGGGACACAGGTTCCAGCCCTGGTCTGGGATGATCCCACACGCCACGGAGCAACTAAGCCCGTGTACCACAACTACTGAGCCTGCGCTCTAGAGTCCGCAAGCCACAACTACTGAAGCCTGTGCGCCTAGAGCCCGTGCTCCACAACAAGAGAAGCCACCGCAATGAGAAGCTGGCACACCGCAACGAAGAGTAGCCCCCGCTCACCGCAACTAGAGAAAGCCCGCGCACAGCAACGAAGACCCAGCGCAGCCAAAAATAAATAAAATTAAATTAATAAAAAGAAAAAAAAGGGATTGGCAAAAAGGAAGCACTTTAAAAGTGCTGTTAAAAATTGTTTTCATTAAAAGTATAAATAAAATGCTAGACAAAAAAATTGTTTTCACAAAATATATAAATTTTAAAAAGAAAAAATAAAAAAGAAAGTGAACCTTAAGAATACTAGAAAGTATTTCAGAAGATCACTCTCAGATGCAAAACCACTCGATGTAAATTTGTATCTAACGAGTATTGGGAGGGAAAGTTAAGTTGTTAAAGCCTAAACATAATTAAAGTTAAACTCAGGTTTCAGGGAAAAAAATAAAATCATACATTATGAAGATGGAATTTTACTGATGCCCTAAACAACCATATCCTCATCCATAGCTGAATGAATCAGAAGGGTCATCCAGAGAGGAAATGCTCACCACAGAACCACTTAAAATTGTACTGATTGAAGGACCAAAGTGAGAATTCCACAACAAGTAAAACCAGCAGCTGTTCCAGAACAACCACCACCTACCATCCACACCATGTTAAAGCTCCTGCTGAAAACCAAGAATTCTAAAATTCCATTTTGGTAGCAATATAACATCTCCAAGCTGAGAAATAGCATGAGAAGCTCTCTATGCCAGACATATAAATCAGAATGGAAATAACACACAACTTATATTTCTAGAATATTTTTTATCCATTTCAAATAACTTTTATTGTATTTTCTCATTTTATCAACATGGTAAGATCTATAAGACTAGCAAGGCTTTCTGGATATATATCTGAAAGGAATGACTTGAAATCAGTATAGTTTTTAGTTTGATTAACTTCTATTTATTAGATTTCTCCTGATTATAAAAATGTTTATAATAGAAAACCTGAAAAATATAGAGAATAAAAATTAGCCTTAGATCTTACAACTCAATAATAACCAATGTGAGTTTTACTCCAGTATTCTGTCTATACACACTAACTGTATAGCAAACAATACATGACTACTGCAAATATGTACCTATTTTTTTTTTTTTTTTTTTAATTTTTATTTATTTATTTATGGCTGTGTTGGGTCTTCGTTTCTGTGCGAGGGCTTTCTCTAGTTGCGGGGAGCGGGGGCCACTCTTCATCGCGGTGCGCGGGCCTCTCACTATCGCGACCTCTCTTGTTGCGGAGCCCAGGCTCCAGACGCGCAGGCTCAGTAGTTGTGGCTCACGGGCCCAGTTGCTCCGCGGCATGTGGGATCTTCCCAGACCAGGGCTCGAACCCGTGTCCCCTGCATTAGCAGGCAGATTCTCAACCACTGCGCCACCAGGGAAGCCCTACCTATTTTAAAGAAAGGTTGGATTGTGTTGATTGTATATCTGTTCTTTTACCCTAATATTCGGGTGTGACTTAAGCAAGAGTTTTTATCAGTCCACAAGATAGACAGGAGAGGGTAAGCTGACTGTCCAGGCAGAGAGAGCAATAAGGAGATGTGAAGAAGCAAAAAAAAGGCAGTGAAAAAGTAATACTAATGATAATAATACTTCTAAATCTTATACAGCATTACTGTATATCAGGTACTGTTCTACAAATTTACATAAACATCCCCAGATCTACCCCAGATGGTCTGGCTCCAGAGTCCATACTCTTAGCCACTATGCTACAGTGAGATGCTTTAACAGTGGAAATGATAATACCTTATTACTGTGTGCTCTTTGAAGGCTAGGAAAACAGTGACTGTTTTATGTCCAAGGGTAGTCAATAAACATTTACTGAATTGAAATGAATGGATAGTGAGCAGAACCAGCCAAGAACTCAGAAGCATGTGAAAGACTATTCAGGCTCATTCATTTCACACCATGTTCTCACCTTAAGCCTCTTTCAAATCCTCACCAGTCCCTTCAGATCTTTCCTTATCAAGGTCTACCTCATAACGAAAGTCTGATAAACTTAATGATACAAAAATATAAATCATGCATAAGCACTATCAATGACATTTGAATTTACCAGAATCAAAAATTTTTAGGATAAAGACAAGAAGTGGCTAATGCTGGGAACTCAGGGGTCAAAGATGAAAACATACCACCTTACCCTATGAATTTTATATATAATGGTTACATACTTTCCTGCCAGCCCTGGTGCTGAATAAGGAATAAAAACAAAGAGTTGGACTTAACAAGAATAATGGCTTAAAATTCTCCTGTGGCAAAGCACTTAGAAATCCTGGATAAAACACAACAAATATGTTTCCTAAATACATAGCTGAAAACTCAAGAAAGAAGTTTAAGTGTGAATGGACAACTGCCTTAACTTGCTGGGTTGTAGATAATTTCACTAAGAGGCTTGGGTTTTACAAGTCGTGTTAGGAGATGATAAAGCCTGAACCTGAGAAGTTGGCACTGAACCCTCTGGCATAAAGTTGGAACCCCTGAAGAGCTAAAAACTCAGAGAAAGTGTAGACTAAAAAAAGGTGGGTGGGGGGGCAGGGATATAACAGGAAAATGTATTTGTCCATCTCAACCTGGGTTCTTGTGGGATCCAAAAAATTTTGAGAGTTTATAATCTTTCCTCATTCAAACTTGGAGTCTGATATAATACTATTCTATTGTCTAAAAAACGCAAACTGAGAAAAACAAATAAAATAAAAAGAAGATTCTGGCTGGTAATATCTTTAAATCACCTGGCAGAAGCAAACATAAAAATGATTTATAGAGATATATGCTAACTAAGGCCTATGAGAATTCTCAGACATAAAGTATTCCCTACCCCCACTCAACCCACCAAAACTGAGGCTCACAATCCCAAACTATAAAAAGCACAAATAAACAAGCCACTCCAGAAAATGTCAGCACACACAATAAACAGCAGGATTAGACTCCTGAGAATTGCAGATTACAGAATGCACAGCACAAAGATTGAACCCTAACCATGGACTTCGGTTGGTTTAAAAAAATTAAATAAGGGCAATATGAGTTTGATAATAAGTCGGGAAAAAGAGAGACAGAGACAAAAACATGGAAGAACCTTTAATGCCAATCTGAAGCCAATCTGAAAAGGCTACATACTATATGATTCCAACTACGTAATATTCCGGAAAAGGTAAAACTATGGAAGCAGTAAGAAGATCAGTGGTTGCCAGGGGCATGAGAGGAGAGAGTGAGGGATGACTAGGCAGAGTATAGGAACTCTTTAGGGCAGTGACACTATTCTATATGATACTGTGATGGTAGATACATGTCATTATACGTTTGTCAAAAGCCATAGAATGTACACCACCAAGAGTGAAGCCTAATGTAAACTACGGATTTTAGTAAATAATAATGTACTGGCTCACCTACTGTAACGAATCTAACACACCAACCGCAAGACGTCAATAGGTGACTCTGGGGGTGAGGGAGAACATACGGGAACTCTGTACTTTCCACTCAATTTTTCTGTAAACCTAAAACTGCTCAAAAAAAAAAATCTAATGATTAAAAAAACCCTTTGATCATTTAAAAAATTAAATTATTTGTCTTTTGATTACTGATTTTTAAAGAGTTCTACATGTATTCTGGGCTCAAGTCCTTTATCAGATTATATTACATATATATGGTTTGCAAATATTTTCTCCCCTTCTGTGGATCAACTTTTCACTTTCTTGACTTTGACACACAAAGTTGGATGAAGTCCTATTTACTTTTCCTTTTGTCACCTGTGTTTTTGGTGTCACATATAAGAAACAACTGCCTAATCCAGGGTCTTAAGATTTATTCCTATATTTTCTTCTCACATGTTACAGTTTTAGCTATTACATTTAAGTCTATGATTCATTTGGAGTTAATCTCTACGTGTGGTATTAAGGGTCAAACTTCATTCTGCTACAAGTAGATATCCATTTGTTAAAGAACCAACTACTGAAAAGATTATTCTTTCCCCCATTGAATTATCTTGGCATCCATGTAGAAAATCAACTGGCTGTAAGTGTGAGGGCTTATTTCTGGACTCTCTCTTTTTTTCTTTGGCTGCGCCACACAGTACGCGGAACTTCCCCAAGCAGGGATCAAACCCATGCTCCCTGCATTGGAAGCAGAGTCTTAACCACTGGACCACCAAGGAAGTCCTATTTCTGGACTTTCAATTTTAGTATATTGATCTTTTCGCCTACCGTTTTCCCAGGAAAACACCGGCCTGATTACTGAAAATTTTTAGTGAGCTTTGAAATAAAGAAGTGAGTCCTCCTACTTTGTTCTTTTTACAAGACTGTTTTGGTTATCCAGGGTCCCTTGAATTTCCACATGAATTTTAGGATCATCTTATCAATTTCTGCAAGAGAGGAAGGTAGAATTTTGACAGAGATAGCATTGAATCTGAGGATCAATTTGGGGAGTATTGCCATCTTAACAATACTGTCTTCTGGCCCAACAACATGGATGTTGTTCCATTTACTTAGTTTCTTTCAACAATGTTTTAAAGTCTTCAGTATACAAACAAGTTTTGTACTTCTTTTTAAAAATTTATTCTAAATATTTTATTCTTTTTGATGCTATTGTACATGGGATTGTTTCCTTACATTTTTTGTACTGTTCATTGTTAGATGTATATAAATAAAAATGATTTTTGTATATTGATCTTACTAGGATCATTTATATACAAGATCGTGATATATGCAATTAGAAATACTTATACATCTTCCTTTCCAATCTAGATGCCTTTTAGCTATTTTCTTGCCTAACTGCTCTGGCTAAACTTCCAGCACAATATTGAATAGAAGTGTCAAAAGCAGACATTCTTGTTTTGTCCCTGATCTTTGGGGAAAACCCCTCAATCTTTCATCACTAAGTATTACGTCAGCCGTGGGTTTTCACAAATGATCTTTATCAGGGTGAGGAAGTTTCCAGCTTATTCCTAGTTTGCTGAGTGTTTTTAACACAAAAGGGTGTAGGATCTAGTTAAATGCTTCTTCTGTCTCTTGTGACAAACATGTAGCTTTTGTCCTTTATTCTATGGCACAGTATTTACATATAACCTACGCACATCCTTCTGTATACTTTAAATCACTTCAAGAATACTTATAATACCTAATACAATGTAAATGCTATGTAAATAGTTGTTGGAGGGTGCAAATTCAAGTTTTGCTTTCTGGAACTTTCTGGAAATTTTTCCCCTGAATATTTTCAATCCACAGATGGAGGCGGAACCCATGGATACAGAGTGCAGACAGTACTCCTTTTTCTATATTGCTGGATTTGTTTTGCTGGGTTTTGTTGAGGATTTTTGCATCCATATTTGTTACAGATATTGGTCTGTACCTCTCTTTCTCTTGATATCTTAGTCTGGTTTTGGTTATCAGGATAATAATGGCCTCACTGCATGAGTTTGGAAGGATTCCCTCCTCTTTTATTTTCTGGAAGACTTTGCGAAGGACTGGTGTAAATTCTTCTGTATATGTTTTGTACAATTGACCAGTGAAGCCATGTGGGTGTGGGCTTCTCTTTGTGGGAAGTTTTAAAATTACCTACTCGATCTCTTTACTAGTCGTGGTATATTCAGTTTTTCTATTTCTGAGTTAATTTCAGTAGTTTGTTTCATTCTAAGAGTTGTCCATTTCATCTAAGTAAATCTAACATTTTGGTGTATAGTTGTTCATGGTATGCTCTTATAATCCTTTTGATTCCTGTAGTATCAGTAGTCATGTCCTCTCTTTCATTCCTGATTTTAGTAATTTGAGTATTCTTTTTTTCATGTTCAGTCTAACTAAAAGTTTATCAATTTTGTTGATCTTTAAAAACAAACTTTTATTACTTTTTGCTATTGATTTTGTATTCTCTATTTCATTTATTTATACTCTAATCATTATTATCTCCTTCTTTCTGCTAGCTTTGGGTTTAGTTTGCTCTTCTTTCTAGTCTTTTACGGCAGATGGTTATTAATTTGAGATCTTTTTTTTTTTTTTTTGGCCACACTGCGCAGCTTGCAGGGGGATCTTAGTTCTCCGACCAGGGATTGAACCTGGGCCACAGCAGTAAAAGCCCAGAATCTTAACCACTAGGCCACCAGGGAACTCCCAAGATCCTTCTCTTTTTAAGATTGACATTTTACAACTGTAAATTTCCCCTAAGTGCTGCTTTAGTTGCATCCCATAAATTTCAATATGTTGTGTTTTCATCATTCATCCCAATGTGTTTTCTAACTTCCTGTTTTTTTTCTTTGCTCAATTGCTTATTTTGAGGTGTTGTTTGATCTCCACATATCTGTGACTTTCCCAAATTTCCTTCTGCTACTGATTTCTAATTTCATTCCATTGTGGCCAAAAAACATACTCTGTATGATTTCAATCCTTTTAAATTTATCAAGGTTTGTTTTATGGCCTAACATATGTCTATCCTGGAGAACGCTCCATGTGCATTTGAGAAGAATGTATATTCTGCTGCTCTTGGATAGAGTATTCTATAAATGTCTGCTAAGTCTAGTTGGTTTATAGTACTGCTCAAGCCTTCCATTTCCTTGTTGTCTAGTTGGTTTATCCACTATTGAAAGTGGGGTATTAAAGTCTCCAACTATTATATTTGAATTGTCTATTTCCCCCTTCAACACCAGCTCATGTATTTTGGGGCTCTTTTGTTCCTCAGATTGAGTAATCTCAATCGACTTCTTTCTTTTAAGTTTGCTAATTCTTCCTTCTGCTAATTCAAATCTGATGTTGAGCCTCTTCAGTGAATTAAGTTCAATTATTGTACTTTTTCACTCCACAATCTCTATTTGGTTCTTTTTTTCTATTTCTTTACTGCTATTGTCTACGTCTTGAGACATTTTTCTCATACTTTTCTTTAGTTGCTTTAGTTCTTTGAATATACAGTTAATCTTCATTATTTGCAGATTCTGTACTTATAAATTAGCCTACTTGATGAAATTTATTTTTAACCCCAAAATTCAATACTCACAGTGCTATCACATGAACATGCATATAATGGCAAAAAATTTGAATCCTCTCTTGAGCATGTTCCCAGCTAAGGTCAAACAAGGTGTTGCTCTGCCTTTTTGTTTCAGTTCTCATACTGTAACAAGTATCTTTTTCATGTTCTATTTAGTGCCACTCTTTAATGTTTTTGTATTTTTCATTGGTGATTTCACTGTTTAGAATAGCCCCTAGTTGTAGTGCCAAAGTGCTGCCTAATTTCCTAAGTGCAAGAGACTGTGATGTGCCTTATGGAGAAAATACATGTGTTAAATAAGTTTCATGCAGGCATGAGTTACACTGCTGTTGGCTATGAGTTCAATGTTAATAAATCAATAATATAAATTAAATAAGGTATCTTTAAACAGAAGCGCACATAAAACAAGGTTATGTACTGATCAGTTGACAAAAATTATGTGACCAGAGGCTTGCAGGAACCTAACCTTGTTATTTCCCCTAGGAGCAATGGATTCAGTATAAGCTAATTCAGTGTTTGCAGTGACTATATAGAACATAACTACCACAAATTGAGTGTATTTGCAATAACTGATTTAAAGTTCCTTTTCTAGTAAATCCAGCACCTGGGCATCCTAAGTTTCTGTTGGCTGCCTTTTTCCGTGTGTACGGACTACCATATTTCTTTATAATGATAAGTGGATATTTTAAATAATATATTGTGGCAACTCTGGAAATCAGAATCTTTCACCTCTTTGGGGTTTATTATTGTTACTGTTTGTTTAGTGACTTTCTTGGAATAATTCTGTAAAGCCTGTATTCTTTGTCATGTGTGGCCACTACAGTCTCTGCTTGGTTAGCTTAATTCAAGATGTTGAATATGCTGCTTAAATGCCTTGAACAAGCAAGTCTCTCTGCTTTTGCCAAGCAGCTGTGCGTGTGTGTTGGGGAATCCTTTCAATATTTCAGTAGGCAGTTTACAGCTCTAACCTGCCCTTCATTTCCTACTTGTGCGAAGCCTCAAGGTAACCAAGAGGTGAGGGATTAAAGCCTTCTCAGGTCATTCCTTGGCAGACATACAGCACTATACATTTGTGTTACCTTCCAGAGTACTAGGAATATATCAGAGGTTTTCAAAGTCCTCTATGGACATCTTATATCCCAGTTTTTCTTTTTAATTTTTTTGTCAGTCTTTTGTTAAGCCCAACTGGTAATTCCTCCTCAGACAACTGTCATGTTAAACAAGTACCAATCATTATTTTTGATAAATGCCCCGGGACAGAACTTTTGGTGGAGTGAGCTCTGAGTCAAATAAAGACAAATCCTGAGAACACAGCTTTTCAGAAAGTTGCCAAGTAGGTCAAATAGTGACAATTCCGTGGGGATGGGCTTTTGCAGAGTTCCAAAACCATTCTGCTTCCTCGGGTGGCTGCTAGGCTGCTGGTTTTCAAGGTTACTGTGAAGCTAGGGAGAGGGAAATGAGAAGTAGGGCAAGTTAAAATGCCACCAAGCTCACTGTTCTGAGATTCATGCATTTTTCTTGAATAAAACTTCCTAGGATTATGGGAAGCCTTTAGTTAATTTCCAGAGTTCTGAAAAAGTTAATGCCCTTCACTCTCTGGTTTTAAATGCTGATAACTTGGAACTCAATTTCCAGCACAGACCTTTCCCCAAGCCTCACACTGTGTGAATACTGTCTGCTGTTGCTCTCCCTTGTGTCCTTTCACCTCTGTATTCCTAGTGCCTAACACAGTCTCCAGTGAATATATATTAAATGACTGGAAGGCATGCCTGTATTATTTCTTACAATAACATCTGAATCTAATATTATCTCAAAATAAAATGCCTAATTTTATTTAAGAAAGAAAAAAGATCACCTCGGCTATTGCAGAGAATGAATTTTGGGGACAAGAACAGATGCAATTAGAAGGCTTTCATAATAATCAGCGAATTAAACAGCAATGGTACAACAGGTAGCCAACTGGCATAAGAGAAGGTGGGTAGAGATGGCTTATTTGTCTTAAGTTATCTTCATGCTTAGGCTAACCAAGGTAAACTAGTATTCTGGCCAGTGCCATTACTGGAATATTTTAACGTTTACCTTTCTCTAGAACTATGGTTTTCAATCTAGTATTTTCCTGATCAGTTCCAGGGTATAATGCAAATAATTTATTCCTAATAATGGATTTTAAAAAACAAGCTGGTAAATGGTCTTTTCAAAAAGGAATCAAAGTGGAAGTTATCCACATAATAAGATTTCTCTCACTTGCATCCCTGAGTAGGAGAAAGGGAGGAGTCACTTAGCAAGCCTCCATTTCATGTAACCCTGGGTCTACTTTTGAGAGAATCATCCCTGTTAGGTTCATAGACATCACCTGGAAAAAAGGTTGTGCTTCTAAAAACCAGGTTTCTTTTAAACTGCAGCAATACCACAGACCAACACTATGCTATCGAGTGGTCACTTGTATGTTTCCTAAAGAAATAAATGGTCACTGATGCTTCTGGTTAAATCCTATGACTGAGTATCTGAGAGAAGCCTGAATTGTCCTACTGAATTCTTGAACATGACTGTGTCTAACTCTCCATGATGACCTCTCCAATATAATCATATATCAACCAAAATACCCACACATAACCCATGAAAGTAACAGCAGAGGTGAGATCCAAATATATACTAAGTTTTAGGAAGATGTCTCTTCAAAGCTATTTAAAAGAACTCTGCTTTCGGAGATAAAATACTTAAATAGGCAAATCTTCCACTTCTTCATACAGGCTTTCTACCTTTAGTGTATTTTCTGAAAGTACATCTCATTCACCATATGCCATAAGGATACATAAAGTAATATTATCGATTTTAATTTTAATTATACACTTTATTATTCCTTGTTCAGGATCCATCTTAATCTTCTTATTTAAGGTACATCTGGGGACTTCCTCGGTGGCGCATTGATTAAGAATCTGCCTGCCAATGCAGGGGACACGGGTTCGAGCCCTGGTCCGGGAAGATCCCGCATGCCGCGGAGCAACTAAGCCCGTGCGCCACAACTACTGAAGCCTGCGGGCCTAGAGCCCTTGCTCTGCAACAAGAGACGCCACCGCAATGAGAAGCCCGTGCACCGCAACAAAGAGTAGCCCCCTCTTGCCGCAACTAGAGGAAGCCCGCGCGCAACAACGAAGACCCAACGCAGCCAAAAATAAATACATAAATAAATAAAAATTAAAAAAAAAAAGGTACATCTCGAATCTCTATGCTGTTGTTTACTGTTTCTTCTACTCCCAAACTGGATTCCCAATGGGTCCTGTTTAAGTGTATTTGCTCTGTTTATCATTTATATACCTAGTGACTGTGTCAATTCCCAACAGTGTTAGACTGGTGAGTAAATTGGGTCCTGTTTGTCTTTTCCTTTCCTCATCAAGAGAAGAAGCAAGCCTTGTAACCACATTAGACACTGAAGATGCAGTTCATTCAGGGATCAAGACTGAAATGAACCACTTCTTTATCTGTGCCAAGAACTCTGCAGACAGATTTCTTGCTCTTCATAATAATAGAAGTGCTTCATGTTTAAAACATTGTTATCCTTTATACTATATGTGGGAAACTTGACCTTTGCAAAGAATCTCCTCTTTCAGTAATAAAAAATATACACATAGGAAACATCCACTTGCAACACTAGGCCATGGCTAAGTCTGTAACTTTCCTTAAAATCCTTTCATATGTAGGGACTTCCCTGGCGGTCAGTGGTTAAAGACTCCACACTCCCAATGCAGGGAGCCCGGGATCGATCCCTGGTCGGGGAACTAGGTCCTGCATGCCACAACTAGGAGCTGGCACGCTGCAGCTGGGGATCCCACACACCACAATGAAGATCCCTCGCGCGGCAACAAAGATCACCTGTGCCGCGGCTAAGACCTGGTGCAGGCAAATGAATGAATAAATAAATATTTTTAAAAGTATTTTTTTAAAAATCCTTTCATATGTAAAATTAATAACAGTGTCATCTCATCCAATTCTAAATAAGGTATTTACAACCTAGAACTTGAGGATTCCATGGAGTTCTAAATTTTGGGTTCTGAATTCTGGCTTTCAAGCTGACCCCATCAATTAATCTTAATTGTACGTGTCTGGCTAAATCTTCCCCAGCACAGGTTTCCTATTACACACACCCATTATTGTGATACCCGCAGGTGCCAAAATATAAGCACTTTTATTCCCAGTTGTTACTCAAGTTAATTTGACTCTTCTCCTGAACTCAGCTGAAGTAGATGGCAAATGTTGTGTATAACTTTGCTGCCTTAGAACATGTGCTGATTTTAAACTCCAATTAATGAACATCTAGTGATTCACTGGTCCTTTCCCAAAGCAAATTTTTAAAGATTTCTTTAATTCTGCTCTCACTTGCAAAAGAAAGCATCACTGGATAAGAGACTAATTATGATGGTACCAGTGTTCCTTTTAAAATAATTTTATGATGTGTGCCAAATGTTGTCACACTGACATATTTAACAAATGAATCCCAATCATTATAAAAATATTTTAAGTTGCACCTATACATAAATGTATAACTATGAATGGAATGAAAATATCACCAAAATGTTTCCTGTTAGAACATGACTCATCAGTGTTTACCAACTAGAAGTAAGTTGTACAGTGTAAAGAGAGCTGGCCAGCGAGCCAGGAGATCTGTGTTCTAGCCTGGGCTTGGACTTAATAATTAGCTTAATGAAGGTAGGGCCTTGGAAACATTACCTCTTGGCCTCAGTCTCACCATTGGTAAATCATGGAAGGTTAGACTAAATGATATTTAATGGTTGTAATATACTAGGAAATCTGAATCTTGCATAGCAAAGGTCAGCAAATATTTTTTGTAAACACCCAGACAGAAAATATTTTCAACTGGGTGGGCCAGATGGTCTTGGTTACAGTTATTCAGCTCTGCCATAGTAGAGCAAGATCAGTCATAAACAATAAACAAATAGGTGTGACTGTGTTCCAGTAAAACTTTATTTACAAAAACAAGTAGCCGGGTGGATTTGATCCACAGACCATAGTAAATCAGATCACATTTCCAATAACCCAGGTTCCTTGCATTCTCCACAAATTTGTTGAAAGGAATTAATTCTATAACTTCAGGAAGAAATGCTGTTTTCTTGATTTGTTATTAATAAACCAGGAAAGATCCTGTACAAAGCATCCCATATCCTCCCTGTTCTCCCATACCCCCCTCTTCTTTGCCATTCTTGTCAGTAGCAGAGCACCCCCATTCTTCCAGTCTCCCAGGTCTTATGAGTCTCTTGAAGGGATCTCTGCACATTATCCCTTATTTTTGTCCTGTCAGCAAGTCCCATCCTTTCTCCTCTTGCTAACTCCAATCTCTTCTCCTAAATCTAATATATACTCTTTCTGTCTATGCTTCCTAAAACACCGTTTCAGTCATTTCACTTCCTATCTTCAAAACCTTCCTAATTTCTACTGCATTGAATCTAAGTTCAAATGCACTGGAGTTTCCAAGGCCTTACTTTTCCCCACCCAACAGGTCTTATTTCTCATAAGATCTAAACATCCACTCTCTGACCCAGGCAAGGTGTTCCCTAGTGGTTCCCTACAAAGTGCATATTCATTTCTGTGCCTTTACTACCACAGTCAGTTATCCCCAAACCATTCTTTCTACCCACCCAAACCCCACCATTATTTCAAGGTCCAACTCAAGGACCAACTTTTATAAAGCCTTATACGCCAGTCCACAAAGATATTCTCTACCTCTACACTTCTACGGAATTTAGAGGCACTATCATATGGCTTAGTACTTATCTTCCTATTACTGTTTCTGGCAACCAAACTAGGCCATGTAAACCCTTATGTATCTGCCAATGCCTAATACAATGCTAAAAACAAAATAGGTTTTAAATAAACAAAGGTTGAGAGATTAAAGGAAAAGTTGTTATTGTTATAGGAGAAAGAGGAATCAAATCCAAGATCTAGCATTTTTGCTTCTTCTGAATTCTTTTGGCATATATTAGGTGCTGAGAATAACCATTACTCCATCTTATTCTGAATAAGCTTCCCAAACACATGATATTGCAGCTGTTATTAGAGGTAAGCAGTCTCCCATCTCCTTACCCTTCCCAACATTGCAAACAAATAAATTTACAGGCTTATATTTAGTCCCTACTATGTGGCTACGTATTTGTCTAGGATGTAGAGATACAGCAATGGACAAACTTACGTCCCTGTCCTTACAATGTTTTCAATCTAGTGGGAGGAAACAGAGAATAAGCAAACATTACGTCCAGAAGTAGTGGTATGTACTATAAATAAAAAAACAGGTAGGTAAGGGGGCAGAGAGTGATGGGGGCCATTTTAGATGGATTTGTATACATTTATAATAATTTACAGGAGATATTTATTAAAGAAAAACAAGACTGAGTACAGGGAGATAGGGTATTATTTTAGGTGGGACAGTGAGGAAGGTCTTTCTGATATGGCAATATTAAGGAGAGATGTGAATGATGTAAGGGAATGAGCTATCCAAACTATCTTGTGGCAGGGCATTCCAGGGAGTGATCTAAGGCAAAACTCTAAGGTAGGAATATGTTTGGCTTGTTCAAACAACAGCAAAGACAAGAGGGCTGGAGAGGAGTGAGCGTTAAGTTGTACAAGATATAGTCAGAGATGGTTAGACAAGTAGCCAGGGGCCATGGCACACAGAATATAAAGACTTCCGGATTTATTCTGAGCAAGACAGAAAGCTATTGAGTGGTTCTGATCAAGGAAGTGACATGGCCTGATTTAAGTTTTAGAGATTATTCTGGCTACTTTGGGGAAAAATAAAATGTAGAAGGCAAGAGTGAAAGCAAGTACACCAGCTCAAAGGCTTCTAGATTCATCTTTGTATCTCCAATGCCTAAGACAGCATATGACATATAGACACTTAGGTATACACCACCTAGAATAGTATTTATCATCCTATATCTTTAATATAATATTAGTGGTAGTACACCAAACTCAGGTTTGAATCTCAGCTTATCTACTTTAAGTTTTATAACCATGAACATATTACTTAATCTGAGCCTCACTTCCTTACCAAAATGGAGCTACCTAAGCGTTGTGAGAACTAAATGTGACAGTGTATACATAGCATTTAGCATAGTGCCTAATACATGGTAAAAGCTCAAAAAAGTGGTAGCTGGTTATTCTCTACCCGCCTCCTCCCCCTCCAACAATGAGAATATAGTTGGAAGGCAACTGACTTCATTTATATTTATTCTTATTCTTTCATTAATTTTTATTTCTTAACTATTGTCTTTTTTTTAAATTAATTTTTATTGGAGTATAGTTGTTTTACAATTGACTTCATTTAGAGGAAAGCTCATAAAAACAAAACAAAGCCCTAATACCAGGAATATCAGGAGCTTAGTTATGGACATGTTAAGTTTAAGATGCCATTAGCCATGCAAGTCGAGATAGTGATTAGGCAGTTGAATATATGAGTCTGGAGCTCAGAGGAGAGGACTGAGCTGCAGATAAAACATCTGGGATTCAGGCCATAATTGGCATTTAAGACCGTGAGCCTAAATGAGATCACCGAGGGAATACGTGTAAATAGAAAAGAGAAGACACAAAAAGAGTCCTAGAGTAATATAACATTCAATCATCAGAGAGAGGAGGAGGAAGAGCAAGTAGAAATGAGAAAGATCAATCAGCCAGGTAGACAGAAAACCAAGAGAGTACAGTACCCTAGAAGCCAAGTGGAAAAATCTGTTAAAAGTTTAAAAGACAGAGTTAATAAGTCAGATGGAGTAAGGTGAAAACTGGGAAGTCATCGTTGGATTTTTTTCTTCCAGTTGTATTGAGATAATATTGACATACAGCACAGTATAAGTTTAAGGTGTACAGCATAATGATTTGGCTTACATACATCTTGAGGCCATTATCACAATAAGTTTAGTGAGCATCCATCATCTCGTATAGACACAAAATTAAAGAGATAGAAAAAAAACTTTTTTCTTGTGATGGGAACTCTTAGGATTGACTCTTTTAACAACTTTCATATGTAACATAGAGCAGTGTTAACTATATTTATCATGTTGTACATTACAATCCCTGTACTTACTTATCTTATTAACTAGAAGTTTGTACTTTCTGACTGCTTTCATCCAACTCCCCGTCACTCCACTCCTCACCTCTGGTAACCACAAATCTGATCTTTTTCTATGAGATTGTTTGCTTTTGAAGTATAATTGACCTACAACAGTATGTTAGTTCCTGTTTCACAACACAGTGATTCAATGTTTCTATACATTTCAAACTGATCGCCACAATAAGTCTAGTTATGCTATGTCACTATACAAAGATATTACATAGTTATTGACTGTATTCCCCATACTATATATTTCATACACATGACTCATATATTTTGCAACTGGAAGTTTGTACCTCTTAATCTCACCCATCTATTTCTTTCCTCCTCCCTGCCCACTCTCCTCTGGCAAACACCTGTTTGTTCTCTGCATCTAGAACTCTGTTTCTATTTTAAGTTTGTTCACTTGTTTTGTTTATTTAGACTTCACATATAAATGAAATCATACAGCATTTGTCTTTCTCTGTCTGATTTATTTCACTTAGCATAATACCCTCTAGGTCCATCCATGCTGCAAAAGGCAAGATTTCATTCCTTTTTATGGCTGAGTAATACTCCATTGCATATATGTATACGTATACGTATATGTATACACACACAATGTGAGATATATATATATATATATATATATATATATATATATATATATATATCTCACATCTTCTTTATCCATTCATCAACTTAGGCTGCTTCACATCTTGGCTATTGTAAATAATGCTGCTATGAACATAGGGGTGCATATATCTTTTCTAATTAGTGTTTTGGTTTTCTTCAGATAAATACCCAGGAGTAGAACTGCTGGATCGTATGGTAGTTCTATTTTTAGTTTTTTGAGGAACCTCCACACTGACTCCATAGTGGCTGTGCCAATTTACATTCCCACCACCAGTGCATGAGGGTTCCCTTTTCTCCACATCCTCGTCAACATTTGTTATTTGTTGTCTTTTTGATAACAGCCATTCTGACAGGCGTGAGGTTATACCTCATTGTAGTTTTGATTCAAAGTTCCCTGATGGGGCTTCCCTGGTGGCGCAGTGGTTAAGAATCCACCTGCCAATGCAGGGGACATGGGTTTGAGCCCTGGTCTGGGAAGATCCCACATGCTGTGGAACAACTAAGCCCATGCGCCACAACATCATTTACTGAAGAGGCTGTCTTTTCCCCACTGTATATTCTTGCCTCCTTTGTCATAGATTAATTGACCATATAAGTGTGGGTTAATTTCTGGGCTCTCTATTCTGCTCCATTGATTTAGGTGTCTTTTTTTGTGCCAGTACCACACTGTTTCGATTACTGTGGCTTTGTAGTGTAGTCTGAAGTCAGGGAACATGATACCTCCAGCTTTGTTCTTCTTTCTCAAGATTGGTTTGGCTACTCGGGATCTTTCATGTTTCCATACAAATTTTATAATTCTTTGTTCTAGTTCTATGAAAAGTGCCACTGGCATTTGATAGGGTTTGCACTTCATCTGTAGATTGCCTTGGGTATGCTCATTTTAACAATATTAATTCTTCCAATCCATGAACACAGTATATCTTTCCACCTGTTTGTGTCATCTTCAATTTCTTTCATTGGTGCCTTACAGTTTTTGAAGTACAGGTATTTTCTTCCATAGTTAGATTTATTCCTAGGTACTTTACTCTTTTTGATGCAATTGTAAATGGGATTGTTTTCTTAATTTCTCTGATAGTTCACGTTAGTGTATAGAAGTGCAACAGATTTTGTATCCTGCAACTTTACCAAACTCATTGGTGAACTCTTCTAGTTTTTTGGTGGTGTCTTTAGGATTTTCTACATATAATATCATGTCATCTGCAAACAGTGACAGTTTTACTTCTTCCTTTCCAATCTGGATTCTTTTTATTTCTTTTCTTGTCTGACTGCCTTGGCTAGGACTTCCAATACTATGGTGAATAAAAGTGGTGACAGTGAACATCCTTGTCTTGTTCGTGATCTTAGAGGAAATGCTTTCAGCTTTCCACCACCGAGTATGATGCTAGCTGTAGGCTTGTCAGATATGGCCCTTGTTATGTTGAGGTATGTTCCCTCTATACACACTTTTTGAGAGTTTTTATCATACATGGATGTTGAATTCTGTCAAAAGCCTTTTCTGCATCTATTGAGATAAACATATAATTTTTATTCTTCAATTTAATGTGGTGTGTCACACTGATTGATTTGTGAATACTGAACCATACGTGCATCCCTGGGATAAATCCCACTTGATCTTGGTGCATGATCCTTTTAATATATTGTTGAATTCAGTTTGCTAATGTTTTTTTGGGAATTTTTACATGTATGTTCATCAGTGGTATTAGCCTGTAATTTTCTTTTTCTTTTTTTTTTTTTAAATTTTTTTTATAGCTACTTTTTTTTTTTTTTAATTTTTATTTATTTATTTATTTTTGGCTGTGCTGGGTCTTCAGTTCGTGCGAGGGCTTTCTCTAGTTGCGGCAAGTGGGGGCCACTCTTCATCGTGGTGCGGGGACCGCTCTTCATCGCGGTGCGCGGGCCTTTCACTATCGCGGCCCCTCCCGTTGCGGGGCACAGGCTCCAGACGCGCAGGCTCAGTAGTTGTGGCTCACGGGCCCAGCTGCTCCGCGGCATGTGGGATCTTCCCAGACCAGGGCTCGAACCCGTGTCCCCTGCATTAGCAGGCAGATTCTCAACCACTGCGCCACCAGGGAAGCCCTGTAATTTTCTTTTTTTGTGGTGTCTTTATCTGGTTTTAGTATCAGGGTGATGTTGGCCTCATGTAATGAGTTTGAAGTATTCTTTCCTCTACAAGTTTTTGGAACAGTTTGAGAAGGACAGGTGTTAACTCTTCTCTAAATGTTTGGTAAATTCAACTGTGAAGCCATCTGGTCCTGGACTTTTGTTTGTTAGGAGTTTTTTAAATTACTGATTCAACTTCATTACTGGTAATTGGTCTGTTCATATTTTCTATTTCTTCCTGGTTCAGTCTTGGGAGATGGTAAATTTCTAGGAATCTGTCCATTTCTTCCAGGTTGTCCATTTTATTGGCATATAGCTGTCTGTAGTAATTTTTTATGATCTTTTGTATTTCTCTGGTGTCAGTTGTGACTTCTTTTCCATATCTGAATTTATTGATTTGGGTCCTCTTTTTTTCTTGATGAGTCTGGCTAAAAGTTATCAATTTTGTTTATTTTTTCAAAGAACCAGCTCATTGAAAGTTTCACTGATCTTTTCTATTGTTTTTTTAATCTTCATTTCATTTATTTATTTATTTTTATTTTGGTTGTGCCGGGTCTTAGTTGCTGCAGGTGGGCTCCTTAGTTTCAGCTCGTGGGCTTCTCAGCTGCAGCACATGAACTCTTAGTTGCGGCATGCATGTGGGATCTAGATCCCTGACCAGGGATCAAACCTGCGTCCCCTGCACTGGAATGCAGATTCTTAACCACTATGCCACCAGGGAAGTCCCTCATTTACTTCTCCTCTGATTCTTTACGATTTCTTCCCTACTACTAACTTTGGGTTTTGTTGGTTTTTGTTTTTGTTTTAGTTCCTTTAGGTGTAAGGTTAGGTTGTTTATTTGAGATTTTTCTTGTTTCCTGAGGATGTCATAAACCTCCCTCTTAGAACTGCTTTTGCAGGTGGATTTAGTGATGTGGTGGACTGGCACAAGTCAATGCCATATTAGAATACGTTCAAGGAGAAAAATGTTAAACAGTAAATTCAGACAATGATTCAAGAAATTACACTGAAAGGGCAGGAGAGAAATGGGGTGGTAGCTGGAAGAAGTCTTTCTCTTTTAAAAATGGAAGAAATAACAGCATAAATGCTGATGAGATAGTTACAGCAGAGGGAGAAATTGATAAATGCAGTAGAGAAAGGGAAAACTGCTGCAGCATTATACTTGAGGGGGCAAGCGCAGATGGGATCTGATACTGAAGTCAAGAGGAGTGTTGGCCTTAGCAGGGGAAAACAGATATAGTTTATCCTTAGAATGCATAAATGCAGGTAGGTGAATAGATGTCATGGAAATTCTCTTCCAACTGTCCCAGTTTCCTCAGAGAAATAGGAAGAAAGTTCATCAGTGGAGACAGAGATGGGACAGAAGGTATTGTAGCATAGGTTTAAAGAAAAAGGAAAAAGTATGAAATAGTAATCTAAGAGAGTGGGAGAGTGAATGAACTAAAGAAACACAGTGTGACTGAATTAAAGTAAAATCAGTTGCCAGGTTATTATCCACCTAAGTTTGGCCCCACTGGCGCAGGTAAAGATACAAAACAGGTGGAGATGTAGGGATAATGAGGATACAGGTTAGTCAAATAAGTACAATTAAGGGAGAGACCAGCAGAGGAATTGAGGGTGTATGCAAAGGAGTGCTAATAATGATTGACTATGGAAAAGCAGAGTAAGGAGAGTGAAAAGCTGATCAGACTGATAGACTGTTGGTCCTGGTGGAGTCTGAATATTAAAGGGAGTGAAGTGTAAAGGTGGAGAGTTTCATTTGGAGAGTAAGATATTTACAGCTGAAATTGTCATAAAAGGTTAAGAATTACTACAGCATAGAACCAGATTCTTGGGATTCCTACATTTAATAAGAAAGTTCAGTGTAGAGGTAAAATGAGAATCCATGTGTAAGACCTGAATGGCAGGTAAGAGAATTAAAGGTAGATGATGGAATATAGCCTTGGAATTCCTCATTTTCTCTGTATAATTTATCAAAAACTCTTAGAGAAAACTAATTCCAACTTTTCTAAGGAAAACAATGATTCAGGTTAAAAAAAAAAAACCGTGTTTGTCTGCTTAATCATTGTTCAAAATGTATTCATGGTTTCTAAAGTCCTACACCTCTCTGCTTACAGAGTTAAATATATAAACTAACTTAAATAAAGTTAACTGACATTCTCTTTAGTTTATCTCTTGACACCAGTATTAATAATTTCCACATTTCCCAGAGAGAAATCATTAGTTTAAGAAGAAAAAGCAACTTTCATATTTAAAGATTTCAAAGCAAACCATCACCCAAATACATAAACATTCATCTGCATATTCTTTAATTATCTACTTTTCAAATCCACCTACAAGACATAACTTTATATCCAATCTGTTGAACAGTTAAATATACAATTAAAATGGTACTTTTCATAGCCTGAAAAAAAATGAGTCTTGGGTTTCAGCCTGGCATACAATTATTAAAATCTATTAAATTCATAGTTAGTGTGAATGACAACAGCAGTTATCTGCTTTACTTACCTCCTTAATAGCATCTTCATTAGGAAGAATGGAACATAAGCACGTGATATAGGCTTGCTGAAAAGATGACACATTTGAAATTTCTTTAGATTCTGCACATAGTTTTGATAAAGCAGTAGCCTGGGGGATGCAGTTAGATTTCAACAAATGTTTTATTCGCATTTGCAGAAAGAAAGGTCCTTCTTGTGCAATCAATTTATTGACTAGAAAAAAGGAAAAATAAAACAGTTTGATAACATACCACATAACATGTCAAGGTTGTAAAGATGAAAGTTTGATATCTTTTGTTGTTGCTTGTTTTTAGTGGACAAAAAGTCAGCTGATATAACTGGAAGTTTATTCTGATCTCAGTACTCATCTAACAGAGCAAAGAGCAAAATAAATTAATGTTGCTAATTATTCCCACATTACTTAGTAGTTTTATTTTGAATACCATACCTTTTAATAAAGCTACTACTAACATTTCATCAAAATTCATCCTTTCACCTTCTCCTCCCTCACTTTCTGATAAGGATAGTAAGGAAGAATGAAATGAACTATAAACATAAGTACAAGGCAAAAAGGCAAGTATCCTGTGTAATATTAACAACTACCACTTGTACACTTATGAGGTACCAAGCTTTAAGCTGACTGTTTTTATATACCTCTCATTTATTCTTCACACCACCACCAAGGCAAGTACTGTTATCCCCAGTTTAAGGTTAGGAAAATTAATACTCAGAGAAATTAGGTAACTTGCCAAGGATTCCAAAGCCAGTGGTGGTCTTTCCTCTAAACCAGGCATTTCTCAAAGTGTGTTCCACCGACCAAAAGACCTGAGAGATAGTCCTAGAAAAAAAAAGGATTCCTTGGTCAAATCTCTGAACAGTCCTGCAATGAAGAAAACTGTTCACTTTTATTTAACCCAATGTTTCCCAAACTGATTTGACCAGAGAACCCTTTTACACATATTATTAGCACAACGTAAAATCTACGTTCCTGGTTCAGTACACACTTTGGAAAATGCTGCTCTGAGCAGTACTCAATATTAAGCACCTGAACACCGATTTGTACAGTGTTCTGGACAAGCCCTCGATTTATAAATAGTAAATACTTACCAAGTGTGTGGCATCGTTACACAGTATTATTTAAAGAACAGAGGTGGGAAATATACATGTCAAGATGAGTGGCAAGCAAACAAACTGCTTTAGGTGGTTCACCTAAAACAGTGTTTCTTAAACTTGAAAGTGCCTTCTGAACCACTGGGGGAATTGTAGTAAAATGCAGATGCTAATTCAGTAGGTCTGGGATGGGACCTGAGACTGTGCTTTTCTAATAAGCCTCTCAGGTAAGAGCCATGCTACTAGGTCTACAGGCCACATGTGGAATAGAAATCATTAACATTAACGATAAACCACCGGGATGGTGGGGAGGGGAGGGAGAGACCACTGGCCCAATCTTAACTACATATCAGAATCAACTGTAGAGATTTTAAAATTCTCTTTTTAAAAAAATAGGTAACACCATATATGCAAATGACACAAAATTCAAAAGGCACACCAAAAGGTATACAGTTAAAAGTTGTCTCCGTTCTACTCTGACTCCAGTCCCTTAGTCTCTCTCCCCAAGAAACAATAATCATTTCCAATTTTTTGTTTATCCTTCCAGAAACATTCTTAGTACAGAAGACATATTTTTTTTCCCACTTACTATATCATACGGGTCATTCTATCACATCACTGTACATTGAGAGCTACCTCAATACTTTTAACAAATAAGTATTGTTCCACTGTAGGGATATAATTAATTTAACCAATCCCCTCCTGATACACTTGCAAGTTGTTTCCAATCTTTGACAACTGTCAATAATGCTACAATTTACAGTCCTGTACAGAGGCCATTTCACACATGCACGACTGTATCTATAGCAAAAATTCCTATAAATGAAATTACTGCCAAATTAATCTCCAGAGATTGTACCAATTTACACTCCCAGCACTTGTAGGTGGAAGGTGCCCGTTTCCTGTGGCACTTCAAAAAGGTCTGTATTCCGGAGCTCCAACCCTGGAGATTTTGATTTAGCAGGTAGAGCCTGGACCTTAGGGGTGTATGTGTGTGTTTTGGTTTTAAATTCCATAGATACTCTAATACACAGTCAAGGTCAAAAGACATGGACAGAAAATAGATCATTTGCATTTGGACTTTTCCCCATTTTAGTCCCACAAGCACTAAATTCCACAAAATGAACTCACAATCATATCTCAAATAGCTCCTCGTTCCTTACTTCTATTTTCAGTAATGGTATTCTCTCAATCATAAAGAAATGAAATTTTGGCATTATCCTTCCTTGCCAACTCCTTTCCTAAGGAAATCAACTTAGTTACTGTGTCCTAGCAATTATTTTTTAAATTCTCTCCAACCTAGTTCCTCCATATTATTTCCTGCCACATCTGTCCCCTACATCCTAAACTGGCTAATATCAGATTATGCTCTATTTATCTGCTCTACCAAGTTGTATGCATTTTCACAAATCTCACACCTGAAGACAGGCATGTTATCTATACAACCCACCCCCTTCTAAATTCCCACAGCGTTTTACTTCTTTTACCACACTTAGTTTTCTCTTTAAGTGCAATAATAAATGATTAGAGTGTATGAAGGTTAAGATCTCAGGTTGTGGAATCACAAAACTGAGGTTGAATCATGACTCTCACATATACTAGCTGTGAGGCCCTTGGACAAATTAGTAGACCTGTCTGAGCCTCAAGTTTCTTCATCTATGAAAAGGTTAGTAATATCTACCCCAAAGAGATGAAAGAATCATAAATGAAATACCAGAATGCAAGTAAGACACTGAGCACAGGGCCAGGCAGAGTAAATGCTCAATACTACTTGCTATTATTTGTCCCTGATATCCCCCTTATTACACTGTCAGCAATTTGTGTACAAATACCATGCCTTGTTAACTTTTGTATTCCCTACAGCACTAAGCACAATGCTTTATATATTACAGATGTTTAATAAAACCATGTATTTAGCAACCAATGGTTATCACTTTAATCAATCAAAACCTTTTAGGGCTTCCTTGGTGGCGCAGTGGTTGAGAATCTGCCTGCCAATGCAGGGGACACGGGTTCGAGCCCTGGTCTGGGAAGATCCCACATGCCGCAGAGCAACTAGGCCCGTGAGCCACAATTACTGAGTCTGCGCGTCTGGAGCCTGTGCTCCGCAACAAGAGAGGCCCCGACAGTGAGAGGCCCGCGCACCACGATGAAGAGTGGCCCCCGCTTGCCGCAACTGGAGAAAGTCCTCACACAGAAACGAAGACCCAACACAGCCAAAATAAATAAATAAATAAATAAAGCAAGGAACATGACTTTAAAACAAACAAACAAACAAACAAAAACTTTTAGATATCTCCTCATCTGGGCTCAGATTCTGCCTCCACAGTTTTAACTACACGGCCTTGGGCATGTGTAATCTCTTGCCTGCTTAATGGATTACAGGAGATAGAAAGCACTAACACTGTGCCCATCACAGAGCAGGCACTCTATAAATCGTAGCTATTATTTCTATGAGGTAAAACTATTTTACTCAACATATTACAGCCACAGTTAAACCACTATATCAATTTTTAACACACAGATCAAACTTGCATTTTAAAAATCATTTTAAGTTATGTTAAAATCAATACTTAACTGTATTTTTAAAAAGGAAATCCATCCATACATTTCAATATTTAAAATGACATAATGAAGTGTACACTAAGATGTCTCACTCCCAACTGTGATCCCTTCTGTGTATTATTTTTTCTAAACATTTTAATACAAAAAAAATGTTTAATCATATACCCTCTCCTCCATCTAGATTCAACAACTGAACTGTTTTGCCATATTTCTTTATCTAGCTTTTCTTTTTCTCAGCCACTTAAAAGTAAGGTGCAAACATCATGACAGTTTACCTCATATATACTTCAACATGTAAAAAATGCTAACATTTAAGGTCCAGCTAAAATTTTTGTTTTTTTCTTTTTTAACAGAAAAGAGTGTTTTTGTTTTTACTGAAGGCTCAGGTGGCACATGACAATTCATAAAATGGCTTCAGAGGTAGGTGGTAGAAGGGAAAAAATGAACTGGGGTGGGAAAGAAAAACAACCAGGAAGAATTAAGAGCTGGCTGGTTCCTTCTCAGCTTGATTTAGGGGAGGAAGTTAGTACCTCTGAACAATTAGGATGGATCTCTTCCTTCAACCCTTGGTAGGGGAGAGAAAAAAAAGAACAAAAGGCTGCTGCTTTGGCTCTCCTGAGTCTCAAGGAAAATGGGGAAAAGCCAGTGCTTTGATGTCATGAATTAAGGGGGGGAGGAGGGTGCTGGGTAGGGCACAGGTCAGCTGGAAAAACTGGCAGATACCAGGTGGTAGCTCTGGGTTTCCTCTAGTTGGAACCACTCCAGTACAGTGGAAGGGGGGTCTCCAAGGTTGATGGGCCTGAGGTCTTTAGGGCTGTGGGCTGCTGCCATCACCATTGGAACCAGGGGTGGTTTGTGGGCACTGGGGCTCAAGTCAGGAACCATCAGTGGGGCTGGGTTTGGTCCTGCCAGCCCTACGTTTTGTGGTAGGCTGCCGGGGTGACCTGGGGTAGAAAGGCGTTTGATACCTGGGTGGGAGGACCTGCTCATTTCCCTGCTGATCATGCCAGGCAGAAGTGTCAACAGCTGGTACTTATTACATACTTCAGTAATAACTGGTTTTTGGTGGGGACGGGGTTACAAAATTCAAGAATTCGTGGCAGGAAAAATAAAAATCTTATACACTTTTTTTTTTTTAATTCAAAAAACTAAACCAAAAAGCATTTACTGAGTTACTTGGAGGCTAAACACTTTGTACTTTTATGCTTCTGATTACTATGTTATTGAAAAAAGGCAATTAATGAAATGATAGTCACTGCCTTCTAGCATCAAATATGTTGATATCTGGGCTGCAAGGACAATGGAGCTATAAGGGAGGCTTTCTAAATCTGTTGACCTGAAATTAGTAAGGGCCAGTTGCAGAAGTAAGCAGGCAACAGGCTGCTCACCACTTATACTGTGGTTCTCAGAAAAATTCCTTACATACGTAGGTAACCTATACCCATTCAGAGTTTATAGATAGTGGGTACTTACTTAATCTTTATTGAATATATAGGATACCATGGGATATTAGGTAAACAGTGCTTCTCCCCATTTCTTGATTTTTTCTATGTGAAAAGAAATTGAGTACCGTTAACTCCTGGGGTGGGGGGAATATATTTGATTAGTACATTGGGGAAAATAAATTGGGGACATTTAATGCAACTCCATCTTTTCCCTCTGGGGTTTGGGCCTATCTACAAAGGTCATGCATTCTTCACTCCTGAAGCCTTATCTGGACTGGGATCTGCCTAATTCTGGGATCCTTTTGCAACTATTTGGCTCTGTCCTCTAACAACTTTTAATAATAATAAAGGCAATAATTTAGCCTCCACCTGCCTATATTTACGAAAGGATGCCATTTACTGGGAACCTCAACAGAAAACAATAAATATCAATCTATTTTCTATTTAACAGCTATTCTCCTTATTCATTTTTTTTTCTTGTCAGTATAACTGATAAGCAGTAGAATTACCAGAGGAAAGGGACCAAGAGAAAATCTAAACACTCTTATTATCAATCTTCTGACTATACAGAAAAACCCAAACAGCATGTATACAATAGGTTATCAAACTTGGTGAATGAATAAGCTAACTGGAATATTTTAAGATATCAACATTCAAAAGGCCTGTCCTGAGACCTGAACTAAAGATCTATCAAAAATGGGACTTCCCTGGTGGCGCAGTGGTTAAGAATCCACCTGCCAATGCAGGGGACACGAGTTCGAGCCCTGGTCCGGGAAGATCCCACATGCCGTGGAGCAACTAAGCCCGTGCACCACAACTACTGAGCCTGCGCTCTAGAGCCCACGAGCCACAACTGCTGAGCCTCCGTGCCACAACTACTGAAGCCCACACGCCTAGAGTCCGTGCTCTGCAACAAGAGAAGCCACCACAATGAGAAGCCCACGCACCATAACGAAGAGTAGCCCCTGCTCGCCGCAACTAGAGAAAGCCCGCGTGCAGCAACAAAGATCCAATGCAGCCAAAAATAAATTTAAAAAATTTTTTTAAATAAAATAAAAATTAAAAAAAGATCTATCTAAAGTGTAAATAAAAACTGTTCTGAAACTCATTCTTATTCCAGAAACTTACTTAACAGAACGTGATCCTTTTTAACTTTCCACTAACTTAAAGCAAATGAAATCATAATTGTTGGACATATAAAATGAGATATTTTGTGTGTCTAAAATGCAAATGTCAACTCAAATCCATAAATCTTCTGGACTTAAACTGACAACTTTGTAAGAATTTTCTTTCTTTGCATATCTCTATAAAAATGCTAAATTCCATAAATTTAAAATAAGAAGTAATTTTTTTTCATAATCCTCAGCTGTAGTAACCAGTAAACAAAATATCATTATAAGCAAAGCTCTACTAAATACCAAGGACTGGAAGCAGATTATTGATTTCTATCTCAGGAACTCTGTATAAACATTGTCAGTCAATGCAACATTTAAAAACAAGTACAAAGGGATACTTTTAAAACACTACATAAATATTTAAGAATCCTTAAGCAAAACATTAAGTGCTAATGGTTAGTTTTTACTATTCAAAGGATAAGAGAATGATTGGCTATAGATACACAGGTGAAATTCACAAAATTTTAACCCAGAAAAAAATTTTAATTCTCTTAGAACTAAATCCTCCTTCAATAGTCAGTATAGTTTTAAGCTTACCTTCTTCTGTTTCTACTGGCTGTTGAGACAGAATTTTAAGAAGAACAGGGTTTTTCCACACCCCCTCCTTGGTAACATGAACCAGTATTTGTAGGTTATTATTCCCAAATTCCAATAATGCATCATGTGACTCCTTAAAAAAAAAAAAAGCATATCCAGAAAACAGGCAATATAAAAAGTCATTTTGCCCTTTCAATATATCTGAATGTCTATGAAAAGACCTATATCTTGGATTTCCTAAAAATAATAAGCAGAAAAAAAACTATCCTCAAAGTTTTGTGAAATTCTGTTGCTGCTTTTTAAAAAATGAAACTAGGGCATTTTCACTAAGTTAAAGAGTACCTTTAAAATGTTTTCCTGAATTCTCCTAGGTAAAATTATCACAATTTAATTTACATCCTTGAATTACTCAATCATTTTAAGCCCACTGGCACAGATTTCTTTTAAAAAGATTCTGCAGTATTCACACAGGCAACCTATTCCTTCTAAAAGAAGTATGACTTAATGACATCTATTGTTATATATCTTTTTAATTGTTTAAATTCTTCTATCAAAGGACTTTTGGGCTTCCCTGGTGGCGCAGTGGTTGAGAATCTGCCTGCTAATGCAGGGGACACGGGTTCAAGCCCTGGTCTGGGAAGATCCCACATGCCACGGAGCAACTGGGCCCGTAAGCCACAACTGCTGAGCCTGCGCGTCTGGAGCCTGTGCCCCGCAACAGGAGGGGCCGCGATAGTGAGAGGCCCACGCACCGCGATGAAGAGTGGCCCCCGCTTGCCTCAACTAGAGAAAGTCCTCGCACGAAACAAAGACCCAACACAGCTATAAATAAATAAATAAATATATATATAAATAAATAAATAAAGTAGCTATTAATTAAAAAAAAAAAAGTGGTAACTCTTGGGAAGAAACAGAGAAAGATCGCTTTAAAAAAAAAAAAAGAACTTTTAAAATGATAGATGGCTCCAGGGACTTCCCTGGCAGTCCAGCAGTTGGGACTCTCTGCTTCCAATGCAGGGGGCGCAGGTTCAATCCCTGGTGGAGGAACTGTGATCTCACATGCTGCGCAGCCAAAAAATTAAAAAAAAAAAAAAAAAAGTACACAAAAAAATGATAGATGGCTCTAGCTAAAAGTCATGGAAATGTAAGTTATTAGCTGTCATTCTATCTCCTCAGAAAACAAACAAAATATAATTGCCAATAGTTTATTCTTTAAAATACTTATAAATACAAAGGGCGGGGAGGTAAGGGGTCAGAAGTTTAACTTGACATAAATGATTAAGCATATATCTCACTGTCTTTTATTACTAGTGAGGATTATTGGTTGTTTCCATATTCTAAAATTTTAACTTGTTTTCCCTTAGTTTAGACTGCTGAAATTCTCAAGGAACATAAGCTTTCACTGGTACCAGTATTTCTTTGGAAAATAAAATATAGGTTAAAAATGTTCACAGACCTAAGACTATAATCTTATATTCACCTAAGTGAAATATAAAAAATAAAGTTCACTTTTTTCCCCTTAATTTTCATGTCAGAATGACAGGGTTTTAATACACACACACACACACACACACACACACACACAACACACACACCATATACTGAGTTATCTTCTTCTAAGAAAGGGTTTAAAATATAAAACTGACACAGAAAGTGATATTTCCAATTAACAGTTAACTAACAGCAATATTTAAATGCTATAATTTTTCTTTAATGGCTTGAAATGGCTTGACCTGTCCTCAGGCTTCTTTTTACTTAACTTAGGACAACAGGCATTTACTTTGCAGTGAAGATGAAGATTCTGTCAGAATGTGCTGTGTCTGGTTACCATATTTGTAATACCTAACAGACCTATACCATTACACTTTAGCAGAACACTGTCACCCCCATGATACATAGCAACTAAAATAAAAAGCCACTGTTTGGTTTAAAAACAAAAACAAGTTTCTAATTTTTCATCTGTTCAAAATACAGTTTATTCTGAGTAAGAATGATGTGTAATCCTTTATTACATATATATACACATACACATATATATATTATAGCAAAGTTACTTTTAAAAACATTAGGGAATCTCTGGTGGTCCAGTGGTTAGGACTCTGCGTTTCCACTGCAGGGGGCATGGGTTCAATCCCTGGTCAGGGAAGTAAGATCCCACAAGCCTCACAGTGCAGCCAATGAACGAATAAATGAATGAATGAATGAAGAGAGAAGAAGGAAGGAATGAAGGAAGGGAGGGAGGCAGGGAGGAAGGCACTTTAAAAAAATAAAAAATAACATTAAATAGTCCTTAAAAACTATGATGGAATTTTAAAAGTAATTTAAAAACTTAGATTTGTTTCTTTTTTAAGGTAAAACTATCTTGAAATCTACAATACAGAAATACTAGCACAAGATGTTCACTCTAGCACTGTTTACAATAAACAGCAAAGAGATTTGGCCAAATAATTTATGGTGCAACCACATAACAGAATCCCAGGCAGTCATCAAGGGAGAGCTACATATGCAATCCTAGATACATGTCCATGTTAAAATCATTAAGTTAAAAAAAGTTGCAAAAAAACAGGATCTCATTTTTCTTTATTTAAAATTTCATTTCAGAACGTATTTTTATATCCATAAAGAAAAGGTCTGGAAGGGTTACACAAGCTGTAAACAGTGGTTGAGAATGCTCTCTGTGGCCTGCTCTTGTAAAACTATTCTCTTACCAAAAGTATCCTCAAAACTACCTGCTGCCTTATCCATTTATCACCTAAAATAAGAAAACCTCAAGGTTTTATGTTTCAGATTTCTACAGGGACCATGTCTTGTATTTATCTGTACCTCTACTGCATTTATTAAACACATATTCAGAAATGTGAATATATATATCCTAAATGTCTGATAAATACCGGGCAAAGTTACACAGGTCGGAGGGAAGGCAAATATTTTATTCAGGCATACAATCTAAGAAAAGAACGAAGAAATATGAGAGTATTCTCTCTTCAAAGGATACTACTAATAATAATAGTAACAGCCTTAATAAGAATAAGTACACTTGCCCTTCTAGAATGTCGTATGCCAGGACAAAACTACTGGCAGGCCGAATGACAAAATCAATATGCTCTGTATGAAAGATGATTTTAACAGTAGCTGTATGAATATGTGAAGAGTTAGGACATTATAGGGATTAAATCAGGCCAAGAACATGACAAAGAATTCTTCTCCTCAAACAGAAAATCTACAGATTAACATTATATCATTTCATTTTGGATTTTTTATCCTAGAGGAAAGAAATTTCCAGATAACGAGGTGTGTCTGTTAACATGCAAATCTTTACGTATGCCTTCATGAAACAGGTGCAGGCTACTATGGAGTTTGTGTCCTCGAGGAAGCAGTTAAACAAAGCAAGCTCTAGGTATAAATCTAGGTGTAACTTTGGGCAAGCTAATTCACCTCTCTATGCCTGTCTCCCCATTTATAAATGGAGATTCAAATGATCTCTACGGTATAAGGTTTGCAATTTGATTAAAAGATACAAAATGCAAAAACAATGTAGAGTACTGTTTGGTACATAATTAATGATAATAAATGAATGGTAGCTATTTACTTATTATGTCTATTTTCTTTAAATAGTTTTTCTACCTCTACTGGTAACAGGCAAATTTGCTTCCTATTGTTTTTCCTCCTACCTTACCCTCCCCTCCCCAACTTGCTACTTTCTGATCTGCTCATCTAAGAATTCTGATAATCAAGCCAATATAGGAGCCAACGTAGCTCTCCTGTAAGAAAAATGCATGCACAGAATCTCTGATGACTATTTTGACGGTTTAAGAGACTTAGCATTATAAGTCCCTGAAGTGTTAGGGGGAAATTACTAGATAAGTGTACTATCAATGAAGCAAATACTGCTACCTTATAAACATATACAATTTTACATTTTTAGTAGCTTTATTCTGCCTAAAACTTTGTTTCTGAAGAATGAAAACTTTTTTTGTTGATTTCTAAGCTATGTAAAGGCTAACAAAACCAAATGATAGGGAAAAAAACAACAACTTTTAGCACACTCCCTTCATCTGGAAGGCCTCCTTCTCATTTCATGAACTTACTACCAATATATAATGAATTTGTTTTTGTTCTAAGTTTCCAATTTTAGTTTGCTGGGAGAAATTAACTACGTGTCTTGAATACCTAAACAGAGACCTTTTTTGAGGCCACATCAACTCACCTGTAAAGACTGAAGGAAGAGTACCCAGGCTTCACATGGCAGTTCACTTTCAGACACTGAAAGCAGTAATTCAAAACAACTCCTAGAATATGAATAACTAAGTCAGTATATAACGGTGGTTATAGTCATAATCAAGTACAGTATGACAGTGATACTGAATATACATTTTACATTTATTTAGACCATTTTAAATTTGTTTTTCACTCTTCAAAGTTTCATTCAACATTGTTATATTAACTTTTCAACTTTAAAAAAGAGAAAAAAGAAAAACTATGAGGCTTCAGAGGAGGAATAATGGGATTATAAAACCAGGAATGTTTATGTTGCAAAAAAAAAGTATAAAGTTAGAGGTTTGGGGTTTGGGAAAATAGGAAGGAAAACATGTAAGACCAGAGAAAAATAAAATGGACCACCCAGACTAGAATTTATCCCACCAAACAATCTGCAAACTGAATCAAGGTGATTCCACAACTGAAAACTAACAGCTGTTGTATTTTTTCAATTTGCAAATAAATACATTAAAGGTGTAACTCTGCTATTAGGCAGCCAAATACTAAAATAGCAGCTAGATTATCATGGACCCTTGGGGTGGTAATCTTATACTGTACCCTGATATTTTCTGCTAGTATAATTCTTAGTTCAAATAATATAATTGTATTGAAGAATTTCACAGTGTTTCCCCCCAAAGTGTTCCTCAAAGACCACCACAGTTTCCAGATACTCTTGTCACTTCACTTGATCTATTCCTAAGGACAGAGAGAAAATGCATCATTCTAAGCCTGAGTAGGAAAAGAGACTCAAGGCAATTAAAGATTATGTTGCTTGGCTGGAGCTTCACTTATACTTTATCTCCTGAAAATGTGAATATAAAGTGCTCAGAGCAAAGGAAATTTCATTCAAAGGTATGACCCTGATGTTGCTTTGAACAGTGTGATGCCATAGTAAAGAGAAGTCAGGCAAACATTACAACCAAAAATACTCAATTTTAAGAGGGATTTAAGTTCTTAAACTTACAGTACTAATCTGCCAAGCACTAAGAGGACATCTTCGCATTCAGTAGTTAAATACGGGCGAGCACTGGCAAAGCTTTGGATGGCAAGTCGATATACCTCCAGAAGATACACAATATGTTCTGATGCATTCTTGCTGCTTGCATATTGCAATAAGGTCTAAAAAATAAAGTTAGAGTTTTAATTATTTAAAAAAAAATAAAGACAATGAAACAAACAAGACTATCTTTGTTCTCAAATGCACTACCCCTTCTTTTTTGTCTAACAGATGCATACACCTTTTATTTGCCTTTTTAGGCTCTGGTTTGTTTAGGGGATTCTATTTTTATCACTTAATGAACTGTTTCTGCTGAGTTAAAGAAAAGGCAGAACTGCTCTTTTGACATGAGAATAAATCTAAGAATAAAGCCATAAAACGCCTATAGTTGTTCTCACTAGAGGTCTGGAGTTACCATCTCTGAAATTCAGTAATGTTTCACTAATACAACATTAAATTGAACACCAACCATGTGCCAATACACTGGGTATACAAGGATAAGAATATGATCCCTGACTTACACAAGAGACCTATTGCTGAGTGTAGCCCTCTCAGCTCTTTTTTCTACACACGTAGAACTTATTAGGCTTAATTTATACTTACCAATTTATAAAAGGTTGAGGTTTTTATTTTTAATGAAGTTTATTTCAAAAACTAATATACATGCCAAATGCCAGTTTATTTGTTTACAATGGGGGACAGTCATATTACCACCTAGGGTCCCCATTCCCCATACTTTGATGTAAGAGGTCCCATTCCCCATACTTTGATATAAGAGGTTATCTGGCGAGTTTAAAATCTAAAACAAAGGAAAACACAACCACAATAAAGCCTGATAAATTACATGTGTTCAAATGACGACAGAAAGCTGGCTTCTGTTCTCTCTGGACAGTGTGGAAAATCTGCCAAATTCTTGTTTGGGGTCTCTCTTTCTAGGTTCCACAAAGTTGCTCTCCCTACTATTAATATATTTCTTTCCTCTAACAACTGAATAGGTTTTGCTTATGCTTAACTGATATATGTCATTAGGTTAAGACTTGAATTGTGCAACTTTTCCCCCCTAGAACACACATTCTAACTGGGCTAGGGAGTTAAGGCTACTTCAATAATAATTTCTTCTAACTTCCTGTCTTCTGATTTTTCTGCTTAGCAAACTACAAATAGCTGTGGTGGCACTGCAGGAGTCCACTGATCTTCTGCAGTTTTTTCTGCAGTTTTCACAGTAACAGTCCCTATATCTGTTCTGATAATTAAGAACTGACTGGTCTTGATTATTTAAAACAAACAAACAAACTTAACAGGGAAATATATGATCAACCATTATACCATATACAGTAAAAGCTCTCTTAACTAACACATTGGATTATCTGATCTTTGCATACTTGAATGATCAAGCCAGTTAAGCTATTTTAGTACACCCATTTCAATTCAGTATCTTGCTGCTTTATCACAGTCACTCTAGAGAAGTGGGCTCTTTCTGTTATTTTCAGAAAAGCATTATATCCCCATCTAATCAAATCCCAAATTTTAGTAAAATAAGAAAAAAACAATAATAACAGAGGATCATAAGACTGACCCCACACCAATCCTTTCTAGCTAAAACAGTGAAGAGAAGGAACACAGAATCGTGTACTTATCAGTTACGTAAATAACATTTCACATAATCTCTCTTAAGAAATTTATTAAAATCTATGTCAGAAAGAAATTGTTTTAGGTCAGCAAATTACTTACGGTCTGCATTGGCTAATCTGAAAACCAGAGGGCTTTACAAATTTATATTCAGTACCAGATTTTATGCTCCTGAGGTCAGATTTATCTTATCAATCTTTACAGGCCTAACACTCTTCTACCCGCTTCCATCTTGATAGGACATTCAAGTCTCATCAAATGTTTACTGAATAAGGGCTTCCCTGGTGGCGCAGTGGTTGAGAATCTGCCTGCTAATGCAGGGGACACGGGTTCGAGCCCTGGTCTGGGAGGATCCCACATGCCGCGGAGCAGCTGGGCCCGTGAGCCACAATTGCTGAGCCTGCGCGTCTGGAGCCTGTGCCCCGCGACGGGAGGGGCCGCGATAGAGAAAGGCCCGCGCACCGCGATGAAGAGCGGTCCCCGCACCGCGATGAAGAGTGGCCCCCGCTTGCCGCAACTGGAGAAAGCCCTCGCACGAACCGAAGACCCAACACAGCCAAAAATAAAAATAAATAAATAAATAAATAAATAAGAAAATCCTTTAAAAAAAAAAAAAAAAGTTTACTGAATAAATTTACCATTTTACTGAATAAACTCATCATTCTATTCACTTGACAAATATTTTTTGATAGCCTACTCTAGTAAGGAGCTAGGTACTGGGGGGAAAGAGATGGGGGCCTATCTTCGTGGAGCTTTCAGAATGAGTCAACACAGCATGATAGTTGAAACCACACATGCAAATTAACCCACTACTGGCTAAAGTATGCAAAGAGAAGGGCACAGTGCATACAGATGAGGTTATTCTTTCCACAGTCCACCTTCCCACTCAGAAGCTCCTGCCACCAATCTAGTATCTTCTGACACAGACATTCCATTAAGACTCCCAACAAGTTACACAATTTCAAAGATTCAGTACCCCATGACCATTTATGTTTACATTTTTCCCTATACTGATTTATATATTTTTTATATTCCTAAATCTTTTCCCCCTTACATGTTAATCACATTAAGGTGTCCTTAATATGTCCACTATGAGCATACTCTGGACATTGGAAGAATCACTGGAACAATCTTCATTATCATCTTTTTAAAAAATGCTAGATTAAAATGAATGAATTATAGCCATCCAAATGACATTTTAAGTACCTCATGTAAACAAAATTCCATCAGAAGCAGAAAAGTAAAGTGGAAGTCTCTTATCTTTTTTAGACATTTAAATTTTAGACACCAACAAAACTGAATAAGAAAGGGGCAATAAATGATAACTATGACTCCCTCAAGTTCACTGGCATTCTTCAGAGACCAAATTAATGGCCTCTTCTCTTTGTTTCAGTAAATTCATTTACGCTACAAAAGCTTACTATGTGGCAATACTGTGCTGGGTACTAGAGATGAAGACTCTTATCCTGTCCTTAAAGAACTAAATACACTGAGAGGTCAGATAAATTAGCCCAATCAGATTATTTTAAACATTCTTACTGGGGTGCTCTCATTCATATCCCAGACAGATTATCTCTCAAGTCCTTGCTGTATACCTCAAATGCCTGTTAGACATTTCCATCTGGATGTCCTAGTCAAATCTAAAATTCAACATGTTGAAAACAAACATCTTCCCCAGCAAATATGTTCTTCCTCCTATGTTCCATCTGCTTCTTTTCAGGAGCCAGAGCTAAAAAAACCTGTCTTTGAAACCACCACACCGAAGTTTGCTGATTCAACTGCAGAAATACCTTTGTCTGTGATCTTATGCTTTGATTTCTACAGCCAGCGACCTAGACCAGGCCCCCAACATCCCTCACCTGGAATGCTACAACAGTTTACTTCTCTAGGCTAAATATCCTCCAGTTCTGTGTATGTGTTGTAGTCATAACGTATTTGTACACACAAAAAATTAATGCACAGGGAAAAAAACTAGAAGGAACTCAGCTAATATGGTTATTAGCACTGGAGTAGTAGTAGGATTATAAACAATTTTCTACCATTTTTATAATTTTCTGAAATTCTTCCCAAATTTTCTTTAATAAGTATTATTATGTTTACATTGAAGGAAAGAATCTCTTCCCTATCCCAATTCTATCTATATTCCTCACTACATGGTTTCATACATTCCTTACTACATGGTTTCAAAGAGGTTGGTAGCATCCTGACTATTCTCTGAAACTATCAAGGAAGGAGAATTTTTTTCTTCATGATGGTCATATTTTATGCAGGGATGCATTCCAATTTAAAACTCAAATGGTTCAAGACTAATTTTTCCAGTGGAATAACCACAGTTAATATTTTTGAGCACCCAGTATGCACTAGGTATCTTCCTAAGAGCTTTACATGCTATGAACATTTAATACAACAACCTGATGAGCTAGGTGATTTATCATCAGCTCATTTTTTAAATGGGGAAACCAAAGCACAGAGAGATTAAGTCATTTTCCAAAAGACACCTGGTAGTAAATGTTAGGATTTGAACTAGGGTCATCTGACTCCAGAGTCCACACTTAATTACTTTGCTACAAGACTTTTCAGAATGCACAATTTCACAACTGTTTTAGGTGTGTTTTAAAACTCTACTTCCGGGCTTCCCTGGTGGCGCAGTGGTTGAGAGTCTGCCTGCCGATGCAGGGGACACGGGTTCGAGCCCTGGTCTGGGAAGATCCCACATGCTGCGGAGCAACTAGGCCCGTGAGCCACAACTACTGAGCCTGCGCGTCTGGAGCCTGTGCTCCGCAACAAGAGAGACCGCGATAGTGAGAGGCCCGCGCACCGCGATGAAGAGTGGCCCCCCGCTTGCCGCAACTAGAGATAAGCCCTCGCACAGAAACGAAGACCCAACACAGCCATAAATAAATAAATAAATAATTAAAAAAAAAAAAAACTCTACTTCCCCCACCAGGTGTTAACTTTAATCTTTTACAGCAAGTAGCATCATGGTCATCATCTGGCCTTCTTCCTGAGAGTTTACAACATTTAATTTCCATTTAAAGTGACTGCTTCTGGGGAAAGTTTTCCAGCAATAGTGCTGATTGACACTCCACAGTTCAGAATGCCGGTGGTTCACAAAGAAATGACAAAAAATATCTGGTACCTGTTAAAGCTGCACGTCCTATGGCAACAGGAAATTATATGACTTTTAATAGAGGAGGATTTTCATTATTTCAAATTTTGCACATAAAGTGAGAAATCTTATTGATTTTAATTTCTCAACTCGTGAAATTCCCAGAACTACATAAATTTGAGTAAAATGTGATTGCACTATGACAGATAGACTTCCAGCAGGGGGTAGCACTTGAGCTGGATTTCTGAGGTACGCGTCAAGTTTGAAAATGCAAAAGTGAGGGGAACAGGACTCCAAGTAGACAGTAACCTGAACAAAGTCAGAAAAGACCAATAGAACAGATAGGGCAAACAGTGACAATACTTTACATCCGTTGGTGAGGAAGCACGGGAGGTTTCCCTAGAAGAGACTAAGCTGGGTGTGAGATGGAATGGGAAGAGAACAGCTGGCTGCTTACATTCAGAAAGTGGCTAGAGTAAATTACAACTTTTAAGTCTTTTACATATGTTGCTATTAGGCCCCACCTCACACTTTCTATATTGGTTACAGTTGTTTTTTTAAAATCCAGAAATATGACTTACTTATTACTCTATCTACCTACCTATTCATCTATCCTGGATTCAGTTCATCATCCCAGCCTACCAAGATTATTTTTAGATAGTGATTCTGTCATGGGATTTAACTATGCTTTCTAACTTCATTTCATTTTCAAAAATATCTTTTGCTGTTTTTTCATAAAATTAATATCCTTTATTGTTTAAAAAATACAGATCAATAGAGAAGTAAAAATTAAAATGTCCACAATCTACACTATCACTACCCAAAAGTAGACCACTGTTAACAGGTAATATTAAGTTAGAGAGGTTTTTAATGCGTAAATAGCAGTATTTTAATGGACTCAAACTATACGTTGTTTTGTAAAATTTTCTTCAACATCAGTATTTTTATAGTTCATGTGTGTATCACAGTTTATTACTCAAGTCCCTGTTTCTGGGCATGATGGTTTCTAACTCTGCATTATTATATATAATATTTAGGACAATGTTCTATAAATGGAATTGCTGGGTCAAAGGATGCATAATTCTTAAGACTTTACATAGTACCAAATTCTGCACCAGAAAATTTGTTCCAATTTACATTCCTATTATTTATGTAAGATAGTGACAGATTGAGGAACTGTCATAATTATTGTACATTACAACCTAAATACAACTTTTTGAGGGTCAACTGGATAAGGGAAATACATTATTTTGTTTATTCAATTTATAATCCTTTCATTACTACTGTGGTTGAATAAAAATTTTCATGTTTCTTTTACAGCACCCATATGGTATCTTCATTTCAGTTATCAATAACGTAAGGAAGAGAGCTCGGATGAGAACAGCATCAAAAGTTAATCTTCCCAAAAAACTGAAGAGGGAATACATCCTAACTCATTCTATGAGGCCAGCATTACCTTGATACAAAAGCCAGACAAAGACTACAAGTAAAGAAAACTACAGATCCATATGCCTTATGAAGACTGATACAAAAATCATCAACAAAATACTAGCAAACTGAATTCAATGGCATATTAAAATGGATTATACACGATTACCAAGTGGGATTTATTCCTGGAATGCAAGGATGGTAAAGCATATAAAAATCAATTAGTGTACTACACCACATTAAGAGCATGAAGGGAAAAAACCTCACATGATCACCTCCACTGATGCAGAAAGAGTGTTTGAAAAATTCAACAACCTTTCATGCATGATTAAAAAAAAAAAAACCAAACACTCAACAAACTAGGAGTAGAAGAAAATTACCTCCACATAATATAGACCATGAATGAAAAACCGTAACATTATACTCAATGGTGAAAGACTAAAAGCTTTTCCTTTAAGGTCAGGAAGAAGGATATCCACATTCACCACTTCTATTCAATACAGTACTGGAAGTCCTAGTGAGAGCAATTAGGCAAGAAAAAGAAATAAAAGGCATCCAAATTGGAAAGAAAAGTACAAGTATCACTGTTTGCAGATGACATGATTTTACATATATAAAATATTAAATATTCCACACCCAAAAAACTATTCATATAAACAAGTTCAGCAAAGTTGCAGGATACAAAATCAACATACAAAAACCAGTTGTGTTTTTTGTTTTTTGTTTTTGGCCACGCCGCACAGCTTGCAGGATCTTAGTTCCACAACCAGGGATCAAACCCGGGCCCACAGCAATGAAAGCACAGAGTCCTAACCACTGGACTGCCAGGGAATTCCCTCAGTTGTGGTTTTATACACTAACAATAAATAATCTGAAAAGGAAGTTAACTATTCCATTTACAATCGCATCAAAAAAACAGGAATAAACCAAGGAAGTGAAAGACTTGCACACTGAAAACTATTAAAACTTGATGAGAGGGCTTCCCTGGTGGCACAGTGGTTAAGAATCCACCTGCCAATGCAGGGGACACGGGTTCGAGCCCTGGTCTGGGAAGATCCCACATGCCGCGGAGCAACTAAGCCCGTGCGCCACAACTACTGAGCCTGTGCTCTAGAGTCCGCGAGCCACAACTACTGAGCCCGAGTGCCACAACTACTGAAGCCCGCGCGCCTAGAGCGTGTGCTCCGCAACAACAGAAGCCACTGCAAGGAGAAGCCAGCACACCACAATGAAGAGTAGCCCCCGCTTGCAGCAACTAGACAAAGCCCGCGCACAGCCACGAAGACCCAGTGCAGTAGCAAGCAATCAATCAATAAATGTATATATTAAAAAAAGTGATGAGATATTAAAGAAGACACAAATAAATGGCAAGACATGTCATGAAAATGTCCACGAATTGGAAGACAATATTGTTAAGATGTCAATACTATACAAAGCAACCCACAGATTCAATGCAATCCCTATCAAAATCCCAATGACTTTTTTGGGGGGCAGAAATAGAAAAATCCATCCTAAAATTAACAGAGGATCTCAAGGGACCTTGAACTGCCAAAACAAACTTGAAAAAGAAGAATGAAGTTGTAGATCTGATACTTTCTGATTTCAAAATTTACTACAAAGCTACAGTAATCAAAGCAGTGTGTACTCGAGTAAAGACGGACACACAGACCAATGAAATAAAACAGAGACCAGAAATAAACCCTCGCATATATGGTCAAATGATTTTCCAGGGTGCCAACACCTTTCAGTGGGGGAAAGGACAGTCTTTTCAACAAACGGTGTTGGGAAAATTGAATATCCATATGCAAAAGAATTAGACTCTTACCTTATACTATAAATTAGCTCAAAACAGATCTAACATCAGACTGCAAAGGCAAAAGAAATAGAAGCAAAAATAAACAAATGGGACCTAATGAAACTTAAAAACTTTTGCACAGCAAACAAAACCACCAACAAAACGAAAAGACAACCTATGGAATGGGAGAAAATATTTGCAAATGATGTGACTGACAAGGGGTTAATATCCAAAATATACCTACAACTCAGTATCAAAGAACCAAACAATCCAATAAAAAATGGGCAGAAGATCTAAACAGACATCTCTCCAAAAAGACACACAGATGACCAACAGGCACATGAAAAGATACTCAACATCACTAATTATCAGAAAAACGCAAATCAAAACCACAATGAGATATCACCTCACATCAGTCAGAATGGCTATCATCAAAAAGCCTACAAATAACAAATGCTGGACAGAACGTGGAGAAAAAGGAACCCTCCTACACTGTTGGTGGGAACATAAACTGGTGCAGCCACTATGGAAAAAAGCATGAAGATTCCTTTAAAAACTAAAAATAAAGCTACCATATCATTCAGCAATTCCACCTCTGGGCATATATCCTGAACAGACAAAAACTCTGATTTGAAAAGATACATGTATCCCAATGTTCATAACAGCATTATTCACAATACCCAAGATGGAAACAACCCAAGCGCCCACCAAGAGACAATTGGTTTAAGAAGATGTGGTATGTGTGTGTGTGTATACACACACACACACACCACACACAATGGAATATTACACAGTCATAAAATAGAATGAAATATTGCCATTTGCAGCAACATGGATGGAGCTAGAGAATATCATACTAAATGAAGTCAGTCAGACAGAGAAAGACAAATATCACATGATATCACTTATATGGGGAATCTAAAAAATAATAAAAATGAATCTATATACGAAACAGAAACAGACTCAGACATAGAAAACAAACTTATGGTTACCAAAGGGGAAGGGGGGGATAAATTAGGAGTACTATGGGATTAACAGATACAAACTGCTACATATAAAACAGATAAGCAGGGCTTCCCTGGTGGCACAGTGGTTAAGAATCCGCCTGCCAATGCAGGGGACACTGGTTTGAGCCCTGGTCCGGGAAGATCCCACATGCCGCGAGGCAAGTAAGCCCGTGCGCCACAACTACTGAAGCCCATGGGCTTAGAGCCCAGGCTCCGCAACAAGAGAAGCCACTGCAATGAGAAGCCTGCACACTGCAACGAAGACCCAACGCAGCCAAAAATAAATAAATTAAAAAACAAAACAAAACCAAAAAAACAGATAAGCAACAAGGATTTACTGTATATCACAGGAAACTATATGCAATATCTTGTAATAACCTATAATGGAAAATAATCTGAAAAATATATATATAACAATAATTTTGCTGTACACCTAAAACTAACCCAAGATTGTAAATCAACTACACTTCAATTAAAAAAAGAAAAGAAAAAAGGAAAAAATAGATCTAAGAGCTAAAATCATAAAACTCTTGGAAGAAAACAGTGGAAAAGCTTCATGATATTGGACTTGGAAATGATTTCTTAGTCATGATACTGAGAGTACAAGTAACTAAAGTAAAAACAGATAAACTGAGCTATATCAAAATTAAAAACTTTTGTACCCCGGAATTTGGATACTATCCATGTGGTAAAAAGAAAACCTGCAAAACAGATGAAATATCTGCAAGTCATCTATCTGTTAATGGATTAATATCCAAAATATATAAAGCTTTAAAACGCAACAACAAAACCCAATTAATAATGGGCAAAGGACTTAAACAGACATTTCTCCAAAGAAGATACACATATGGCCAATAAGCACATGAAAAGATGTTCAACATCAGTAAGTAGGAAATGCAAATCAAAATCACAATGAGATACCATTTCACACTCATTAGGATAGTTATTATCAAAAACAAACAAACAGAAAATAACAATTGTTCGCAAAAATGTGGAGAATTTGGAACCCCTGTGCATTGTTGGTGGGAATGTAAAATGGTTCAGCCACTGTGCAAAACGTTTGATGGTTTCTCCAAAAATTAAACAGAATTACCATATGATCTAGTAATTTCACTTCTGGATATACACACAAAAGAACTGAAAGCAGGGACCTGAAGAGCTATTTGTTCCCATGTTCATAGCAGCATTATTTACAATAGGTGGACGTAATCCAAGAATCCATCAAGGGATGGATGAACAAACTGTGGTGTATAAACACAGTGGAATATTATTCAACCTTAAAAAGAAAGGAAATTTGACACATGCTACAACCTCGATGAATCTTAAAGCCATTATGCTAAGTGAAATAAGCAAGTCACAAAGAGACATATGTTTCCACTTATAAGAATGCACCATAGTCAAATTCATAGAGGCAGAAAGCAGAATGGTGGTTACCAGAGGCAGGGGAGAGGGATGAATGGGGGATTAATGTCTGATGAGTTCAGAGGTTCAGTGTGGGAAGATGAAAATGTTCTGAGGATGAATGGTGGTGACAGTTGCATAACAACATAATATACTTAATGCCACTGAACTGTATGCTTAAAAACAGCTAAAGTGGCAAATTTTATATTATGCATACTTTACCACAATATAAAAAAATACCCAAAAAAGTTAACTTTATGTCTTGAGATTTAAGAAGAGCAATTTTCAAGAAACAGAAGTGCGTGAGCATGATTAGGAAGACTGGGGAAAGAGGAGGATAAATTCAAATACCCCACATTTCTGTTTTAGTAAGTCACTAGTACTAAAGAGACTGATCTAGAATACCTCTTAAGTCTTGAGATTTTTAAATCCAAGCTTTATCACACTGGGGAAAAGGATCACAATTCTGAGGCGGTTGTGTAATAAATAGAGTGAAATAACATACCTTTCTGCTGTGGATTCAAACCTCTACCCCCATCATTTGCCAGCTAACCTCTCTGGGTCTTGATTTTTAAAAATCACTTAACTGAAATGACTGAGTACTTATTTTGCACCAGACATTGTGCAATATAGCTTAAACTGTGGCAAAATACACGTAACAAAACTTACTATCTTAACCGTTTTTTTAAATGTACAGTTCTGTGACATTAAGTATATTTACACTGCCGTGCTACCATCACCAACATCCATCCACAGAACTTGTTTCATCTTGCAAAACTGAAACTGACCCATTAAACAATAACTCCCCATTTCCCCTTCCCTCCAGCCCCTGGCAACCACCATTCTACTTCCTGTCTCTATGTGTAATATAGCTTTCATAACATTGTATTTTCTGTTTGAAAAAAGCAACACAAGAGTGTGGTAATGGCATCAGGGTATACAAATAGATCAACAGAACAGAATAAAGTCCAGAAACAGACCTACAAACAGACCTGATTTTCAGCAAAGCGCAAAGGCAATTTCTCAATTCAATGGGAAAGCAGTCTTTTCAACAAATGATTCTGGAACATTCAGATGTTCATATTTTTAGAAAAAGAACTTCCACCCATCACTCACACAATACACAAAAATTAACTCCAAATGGATCACAGATCTAAATGTAAAACCTAAAACAGTAACATTTATAGAAGAGAACATAGCCTTTGTGCTCTTGGGTTAGGCAGATTTCCCAGATACAACATGAAAAATACAATCAATAAAAGAACAAGTTGGGCTTCCCTGGTGGCTCAGTGGTTAAGAATCCACCTGCCGATGCAGGAGACACGGGTTCGAGTCCTGGTCCGGGAAGATCCCACATGCCGCAGAGCAACTAAGTCCGTGCGCCACAACTACTGAGCCAGTGCTCTAGGGCCCGTGAGCCACAACTACTGAGCCTGTGTGCCACAACTACTGAAGCCCGCGTGCCCTAGAGCCCGTGCTCTGCAACAAGAGAAGCCACCTCAATGAGAAGCCTGTGCACCACAACAAAGAGTAGCCCCTGCTCACCACAACTAGAGAAAGCCCGCGCGCAGCAATGAAGACCCAACACAGTTAGAAATAAATAAAATTAATTAATTAATAAAAAAAATAAAAGAACAAGTTAATAAACTGAACTTTATCAAAATTAAGGACTTGTGTCCTTCAAAAGACACTGTTAAGAGAATAAAAAGACAAACCACAGCCTAGGAGAATACATGCCAACAAGCCATGGCTTGGCTGCTCTTATGCCCATCTAGTAATGCAGGACTTTTTGTTCCTGTTAATGTCTCACCCAGTTTTTCCTTGAAGTTCTTGATAGTGTCTCTCATGAGTCTAGAACAGTTCTGTCCACATGTGTGTCTGCCACCATGTTGTTCTGCCTCAGTTCATCCTTGTCATGATCTGCTCCTTCTAAGCTGGTGGAGAGCACCTCAGGCTTTCTCCATGCCCACATCAACACAATGGAATCTGTGTCACAGCCAAGGGTGTTCCCTCCAGAGATCCCAAGTGAACCAGAGGCAGAATGTGTGTAACTTAAAAGTGATACAAATCACCATCCCCAATCTGTCTACCCTTTGCCATCTAAGTCACAACGTTTAAAAAAGGAAAAAAAGAAGAAGAATATATTGCATAAAGGACTTGGGTCCAGAAACACACACATACACCCCTCAAAACTCAACAGTAAGAAAACAAACAATCCAATTTTTTCAAATGAGCAAGAGTTGAAAAGATACATTCTCAAAAAAGATATATGGTTGGTAACTAAGCACATGAAAAGATACTCAACAGAAGTCATTAGGGAAAGGCAAATGAGAACCACAATGAGCTGCCACTAATTTTAGAATGGCTAAAACTAAAAAGACTGGCCACACCAAGTGTTGATCAGGAGGTGGAAAACTAGAACTCTCATACATTGTTGGTAGGAGTGTAAAATGATACAACTACTCTCAAAAACCTGACATGTGACCCAGCCATTCCAGATATTTACCCAAGAGAAAGAGAAGGCGTTTGTTCTCACAAAGATTTACACATGAATGTTCATAGCAGCTTTGTCTGTATTAGCTAAAAACTGGAAACAAGCCAAATATACCAACAGGTGAATAAACAAATCATGATAAAGCCATACAATGAATACTCAGCAAAGTATTTTGCTGAAAGAAATTGATTATTAATATATACAACAACATGAAAGAATTTCAAAATAATTATACTGAAAGAAACCAAAAAGAGACTTATAGATTTATTTATGTAAAATTCTAAAAATACAATATAATCTATATAGAAAGAAAGCAGCATAGCTGAGTGAGGATGGAAGGTTATGTACGGGAGGAAAGTAAGAAAGAGGAAATACAATGGGAGTAGAAAGAAAGTTCTAGGAGTGATGGATGTATTTGTTATCTTGATTATGGTTTCATGGGTACACAGATATGCCAAAGCTTATCAAATTGTTCATTTTAAATATGAGCAGTTTACTGTATGTCAATTATACCTCAATAAAGCTTTTTTTAAAAAAACACAATGCTCCACAAAATGCACAAAATCATAAAAGGAATTAAAATAAATTTTACATTTCAATTGTCAGATTTACTATTTTTACTGCAATAAAGTGTAAAAATTCTGTGCATAAAAATAATATAAGGGACTTCCCTGGTGGCACAGTGGTTAAGAATCCTCCTGCCAATGCAGGGGACACGGGTTCAAGCCCTGGTCCGGGAAGATCCCACATGCTGCGGAGCAACTAAGCCCGCGAGCCACAACTACTGAGCCTGTGTGCCACAACAACTGAAGCCCGCATGCCTAGAGCCCGTGCTCCACAACAAGGGAAGCCACTGCATCGCAACGAATAGCCCCCGCTCGCCGCAACCAGAGAAAGCCCGCGTGCAGCAACGAAGACCAATGCAGCCAAAAATAAATAAAATTTTAAAAATAGTTTAAAAATTACATTAAAAATAACAATATAAAAAATGAAAAGATAAACAGAAGAAAAGATAATTCCAAAGTAATGACCAACAAAGAATTCATGTCTAGAATATAATTTCATAAAAACTGTTAAGAAAAAGAAAACCCAAATGAAAAATGAGCAAAAACTGGGAAAAAGTAATTCAGAAAAGAGGAAATCTGAATAGCAATAAATATAACCAGAAAGATAAGCAACTCCTCACAAGTAAACAGAAAAAAAAATTAAAACCACAATGAGATACCACAGTCTATCCGCCAGAACAGCTACAATTAAACCGTCGACTATACCAAGTATTGGCAAGAATGAAGGGCAATGGTAACTTTCATACACTGATAACTGCATAAACTGCTACAAATACTTTGGAGAGTAACTTGGCAGTATTTATTATAGTTGAAGATAGGCTTATATATGAAGCTAGCAATTCCACTGTAAGCATATACCCTAAAAGAAATTCTTGCACCCATGTATAAACATATAAGGAAAAGATATCTACCCCAGCAGTTAATGTAAATGCCTCTAAATCGATCAGTAAAAGAATGGACAAATGAACTGTGATATATTTACATAATGAAATACTACACACCAGTGAAAAATGAATGTATCAAGACTATACATACCAGGGCTTCCCTGGTGGCACAGTGGTTGAGAATCTGCCTGCCAATGCAGGGGACACGGGTTCGAGCCCTGGTCTGGGAAGATCCCACGTGCCGCAGAGCAGCTGGGCCCATGAGCCACAATTACTGAGCCTGCACGTCTGGAGCCTGTGCTCCACAACAAGGGAGGCCACGATGGTGAGAGGCCCGTGCACAGTGATGAAGAGTGGCCCCCACTTGCCACAGCTAGAGAAAGCCCTCGCACAGAAACGAAGACCCAACACAGCCATAAATAAATAAATAAATAAATAAATACTTAAAAAAAAAAGACTATACATATCAAAAAGTATACATACATACTAGATACACCTTAGAAACATTATGTTGAATTCAAAAAGCTTCAGAAGAATACATACAGTACATCATTTAAGCAAAGCTGGAAAACATAAGAAATAATATTACACATTATATTAAAATACACAAATACAAAGTAAAGAGATGGAGGAGAGATTAAATATCAAAATCAGGATGATGGTGGGAGGTAGATGATGTCTGTAACCGGGTACACAGGTAGCTTCAATTATTTTGTTTCTTAGGTTGTGTTCATTTTAGCGTGCACTTTACTACCTGTATGTTGGAAATATTTGATTTTTTTGAAAAGTAACATACCCTTCAAAGTTCTGAGCAAAACGGATTTTCAACCTAGATTCCTATACCCAGCCTAACTAACACAAAAGACAGGGGAAACCTCCTCAGGAAGCTACTGGAGGGTAACTCCTCACACCCCAAATAGGGGAGTAAAACAAGACAAAGACAGGAGGACCAGGAAATAGTATCTAACAAAGGAAAGAAGCAAAGACAAGTACTGAAACAATAGTTGATAAAATGAAAATTAATTTAAAAGGGTAATATATAAGTACAAACCATACAAAAACACAAGAAACATAAAGTGAATGTCCCACTTATTCTTCACTGAAATGCAACAAATGATAACACTTTAGTAACTGTCTTTCAAAACTTTTTCTATACATCATTGCTTTATAAAATGGGATACTATATAGTTTTCTAACTGTTTCTAAAACAACAGATCTTGGATATCCTTTCATACCAATACATATAGTACTACCTTTTTGCCTGTTTAAATTTTATCTGAAAAAATACTGAAATACACCGAAAAGGGAAAACCCACTCATAATTCCACCACTTTAAAATTTTCTATGCAACAAAGAAGTGAAAGATCACACCTGTGTTCCATCTAATTCTACCCCTACTCTCTATCGCCAAATAACCCCGATAAATACAATTTGGTACATATGCCTTATATACATAAACAAAAGCTTTCTAATTCTTTGTAATAATCTCCTGGGCTCAAATGTTTTATGGCTCTGGGATGTTCAAAGGGTACTTATTTTTTGGCATTTCCAAATCTAAAATATCTTATAAAAGCCCTCATCTAGTCCAAGATGGATTCCTGGCATTCCTTCTCTCCCTTAAATTAGTAGGGTCTTCCCTTCTTAACCATACACTTGCTTCAAATTTTCAGTTTGGCAACAAACACTAATGAAGCTGATTATAGAAAAGTGGCATGGAAAATCATTTCTTTATAATCTATAACAATTGGAAAGAGCAATAATGTTGCTTACTCAAAATCATTTATGTTAGACCTCAAAATTACTATGCAATAGTTAGTCAAGGGAACTGTTTTACTTATGTTCGCGTTACCTAAGGACAAACTAGTTGGAAGGCAGATAAATACATATAACCGTCAAACACTGACTACTGCTCTATTGTACCAATAAGCATATATAACAGGAAAAACTGCTCAATATTTATCTTCTCCACTAGACAATAAGCTCACTGCAGACCAGAACCCCAAGTAGCACATAACAGGTATTTTGTAATTGTTTGCTTTTAATTCTTTGCCCAATTATTAAAGGATATGCTAACTTATTTTTGAAGTTTGATTAAGACAATTTTTCTGATACATATCTTTGATTAGCATGAAATATGCCTGTATACTAAGACAAATTCAACTAAGTAGATTGAACTCCAAATTCTCACTGCTTCCTTCAAACCTTGTAAAGGAGGAAAGCAGCATAATGTTGACCAAACTGCACTTGTGGGAATTTTAAAAAGAAAATGCTTAAGATCACAGTATTTTTTAGAAAGGTGCTCACATCAGATTACAATGATAATCCTGAATTTTGCTTGATAGTAAGTAGATATGTCAAAGTTCAGAACTTTGATATTACAACTGTCATATAATACCACAGAATATTGATATAATTATTCTGATCCTCAGCTCACATCCTCGACTGAGAGGGAGTTTCTAACTTACAAGTTTTAAGCTGGAAAGGGAATGGGGCAGATAACCTCCAAAGTTCTTCCCCCAAACATAAAATTCTACAATTTCATGAAAACATGGCCAACTTTTTCCCAAGAACTCAAATCCAACATGTTACAAATTCAAATCACTTTTGATATATGCACATTTCAATAAAATGAAACATAATTTAAATGCCAAACAATAAACCAAGTTAAAGCCAACAGCCAAATGAATAAAAAATATTTCATATAGAATGATCTATTAGTTGCAACAGGTCAAACGCATTATACCTACTATAAACCCCAAAAGGCATCCATATTGCTTCAATGTAATAGAAATTTTCTGTAAATTACACTTCCAGTCTACAAAACTCATCATAGGCTCTCTGAATCTAAAACTATGTTAGCAAATGCTCTGAAAGCATTTAGGAAACTTTTTTCTTTCAGTGAGCTCTACATTGACAGGAAAATGGAGGAAAACCACGCTACATGAAATACTTCTTTAAAACAATATTCAGTATAGAAAGGAAATAAAGAAATGGACACGCTGGGTACCTATCTGCTGCTACCAAAAACTATGCTAAGGGTACTGTAATATTGTCCCATTTGATCCTCACAACCACCTACGGGGTAGCTTTCTATTACCCCCAATTTTATAGACAAGAATATAGACCCACGGCAAGGCTTAAGATCACAAAAGTGTTGGAATGAGGATTTAAAGTGAAACCTCTTGACTTCAAATGTACTTTCTATTGTATATGTTCTCCATTTCATAAGACAATAAAACATAATACTGACGAAACATGATGTTTTACCCACATTTACTGTTAGAACTTCATGGGATAATTTGCTCTAGGTTTAACATTTTCATTTACCAAAATCAAGCTTTCATTATGAAGGAAAGAGCCAAATAAGGATAGTGAGCATAACAACTAATGTAAACAAATAATTTCAGCTCAAATTAGTAGAGTGGTTTCCACTGGGATGGGCATTTACCCTAAAGGTGTAAATGATAACCCACCAAGGGGCAGAAATATAATATTGAAACTTTTATTTAAATTAGTTTTAAAAGTCTCATCCCTTTTACACTTCTGTGTTTGCTTGTAATTTATATACTGGTACTGCATAAATAAAACATTTAAAATTTATTTATTTCAATAAGGATACACAAGGCAAATGTTTGGAGATGACTTAGAAAATAATCCTTAGCAAATGTTTCCCAATAGACTTATGTAGTTTTGGAGGAGAATCACACCTAAAAGGTCATCTCATTTAAGCAGTAATTTGAGGCCCCATAACAAACTGATTTGGTGCAAGGTAATACATCCATTCAGTGACACTTTATTTGAAAACATATAAAGATAACAACATAAGAAAAAGTTAGCTAATGTAAAGCACTAGGGTCTCTCCATTTATTCAGCTATGACTCAGTCTTCCCAAAGATTCCCAAATCTCCCCAAAGCAGTAACGATCAATAAATGTTTGTTGGAAATGAGTACACTGACAAATCTCTCACAGCAACAATCAATCACTAAATTGTATCATACATTCTGATGGCCTCAGGTTAGGCTGCAACTAACTCTCTGTAGTATGTTCTGCTTCTTGAGAACCTCAAAGCAGCATGGAATCTTAAGATTACAAGGTCACACTGGATGATTAGACACAACCAAATTTTAATGACTTTTAAATAATAACATTTTAAAACAGAAGTATGTTAAAAAAAAAAAAGGGAAAGACAAACCTCACAGGAAAAAAAAAGTAAATATCTAATACACATGAAAAAGTAACAAGGACTTCCCTGGTGGTCCAGTGGGTAAGACTCTGTGCTCCCAATGCAGGGGTCCAGGTTCAATCCCTGGTTGGGGAACTAGATCCCGCATGCATGCCGCAACTAAGTGTTCACATGCCGCAACTAAGAAGCACGTATGCCGCAACTACGAAGCCAACGTGCCACAACTAAAGATCCCACATGCCACAACGAAGATCCTGTGTGCCACAACTAAGACCTGGCGCAGCCAAAATAAATAAATATATAAATTTTTTAAAAAATGCTGTTAAAATACAAATTAATAGTGTGATAGCAATTATCTGCCACTATCAGATGGGCAAATATTTAAAAGTTTAGTAATACCAGGGTTGGCAAGGATATAGTGAAACAGGGACTCCATAACACTATTGGTGGAAGTACATACTCAACTTCTCGTAGGCCAGTATCTATCAAAATTTTAAAAAAACACTCTCTTTAGTCCAGTACTGTAATGTCAATGCCAGGAATTTATGCTATGGATATAAATAATGCTTAATGTTTAAGGTTGTTCACTTCAACATTATTTGTGGTAACAACAAAAAAGAATACAAATTATTTAACTATGGTAATGTTCAACATGTACTGATACAGAAAGTTGTCCTCGGTATATTAAATCAAAATGTAGGGACTTCCCTGGTGGTCCAGTGATAAAGAATCCGTCTTACAATCAATGCAGGGGATGCGAATTCTATCCCTAGTCAGGGAGCTAAGATCCCACATGCCACGGGGCAACTAAGCCTGTTCGCCACAACTACCGAGCTCGTGTGCCTCAACTAGAGCCCGCGTGCTGCAAACTACAGAGCCCATGCGCCCTGGAGACTGCGTGCCACAACTAGAGAAGACAAAACCCGCACATCACAACTAGAGAGAAGCTTGTGCACCACAACGAAGAGCCCACGTGCCACAACAAAAGATCCTGCATGCCTCAAGGAAGATCCCAAGTGCTACAACTATGACCCGACGCAGCCAAAAATAAAGTAAATAAAAAAAATAACTAAATCTTTTCAAAAATTAATTAAAATGTAAATTGCGGAAGAGTGTGCATTTTAATTTTTAAGAACACACAAGACACCATTAACTGCTCTGGGGAGTGACTGGAGAAACTGAAGGCAAAAAAGGGCTTCTACTTTTCCCTTAAACCTTTCTGTAGCTTCATATATTCTGCCTTGAGCATAGCTTTTACAGTTTAAAAATTTTTTAAATTAAGAGTGTTGAAGGTTTTGGGACTTCCCTGATGGCCCCGTGGTTAAGAATCCGCCTGCCAGTGCCCAGGACACAGGTTCGAGCCCTGGTCCGGGAAGATCCCACATGCCGCGGAACAACTAAGCACGTGTGCCACAACTACTGAGCCTGCTCCCTAGAGCCCATGAGCCACAACTACTGAAGCCTGCACACCTAGAGCCCATGCTCCACAACAAGAGAAGCCACCACAATGAGAAGCCCGAGCACCGCAATGAAGAGTAGCCCCTGGTCGTTGCAACTAGAGAAAGCCTGCACACAGCAGCGAAGACCCAACGCAGCCAAATAAATAAATAAATATAAATTAGAAAAAAAAAAAAGAGTGTTGAAGGTTTTGCTACCTGCATAATTTAAAATCAATGCAGTTTTGGACTTCCCTGATGGCACAGTGGTTAAGAATCCATCTGCCAATGCAGGGGACACAGGTTCAAGCCCTGATCCAGGAAGATCCCACATGCCGTGGAGAAACTAAGCTCGTGCGCCACAACTACTGAGCCTGCGCTCTAGAGCCCGCGAGCCACAACTACTGAAGCCCACGCACCTAGAGTCCGCGCTCCACAACAAGAGAAGCTACCGCAATGAGAAGCCCACGCACAGAGATGAAGAGTAGCCCCCGCTCAGCCCCCACTCTAGAGAAACTAGAGCCCGCAACTAGAGAAAGACCCGTGCACAGCAATGAAGACCCAACGCAGCCAAAAATAATTAATTAAAAAATAAAAATAAAATCAATGCAGTTTTCAATGGAATACTATGCAGTTTTTTTTAACGTAGTTAATATGTGTGTGTTCCATACGAAAAGATATCTACAATATATTAAATAAAATAAGCAAGTTTTAGTATATAAACTTGACACTATTTTTCTAAAAATAATACGTATCATATGGAAAAATTCTGTAAGTATACATTCCCAAACTGTTAACCTAAGAAAACGTAGTACTGAAGTATAGGGAGTATATGGTAGTTTTCATCTTTACTTTCTCTTCTTTTACGTTCTTCTAAGTTTTTACAATTAGAATGTGTTCATGAGTTGCTTGGGCAACTAAAATTTTTAATATTTATATACACACATATACTATATGTGCTTTTCCAAAAATCAGAATAATACATCAATTTATTAACAGTGAGACTACATGGTAGTTTCACTTTTTACTTTACGCATTTACACATCTTGCCTTAAGCTTCTAGAATGAGCATGTATCAGTTTGGAGTCACAAAAAACAAAAAATATATATAATTAGTTTTATTTCTTTAAGATACCTTATATATTTTAAACATACATATGGAAAAAAGAAAATGAAATCCCAAATTAAAATATGCCTATTTTATACAACCACATATCATAAAAATACAATTCCCAAGCTAAGTCATTCATTCTATCATATCTGGTAATAATTCTTATAAGTGTCCATATTAAAAGGCATTACTGTGCTGGCTAATGTGACACACTCAGGTTATTTCTTTGGTAGTAAAAATACTATGAGATAAATGTCAGCACAATAAGCTACTAGATCCCCCCAAAAAGGATAAGAAAAGTCCTCTAAAAAACACATTAGAGAAATCAGGCACAGCACAAAAGTGAGGAGAAACAAATACATCAGTAGTTCCCAAGCTTGCTATGTGCAGAAATATAGGTAAACCTAGATTAATAAACTTGAACTCAAAATATGTCTGAAATGTAATTCATTCTCAACTTCCAAAAAATTATAATACATTAAAATATTTTTCATTTGGGACAATAAGTATAATCTTACACCTGCGAAAACTTCGGAGGGAAATTTTTTTTATAAAAAGCTCACAGTCAGGACTTCCCTGGTGGCACAGTGGTTAAGAATCCGCCTGCCAATGCAGGAGACACGGGTTCGATCCCTGGTCCGGGAAGATCCCACATGCCATGGAGCAACTAAGCCCGTGTGCCACAACTACTGAGCCTGCACTCTAGAGCCCACGAGCCGCAACTACTGAGCCCGCATGCCACAACTACTGAAGCCCATGCGCCTAGAGCCCATGCTCCACAACAAGAGAAGCCACCGCAATGAGAAGCTCGCACACTGCAACAAAGAGTAGCCTCTGCTCGCCGCAACTAGAGAAAGCCCACGCACAGCAACAAAGACCCAATGCAGCCAAAAAGGAAAACAAAAAAAAAACCTCAGTCATGTTTAGGCTAAAACCAGGAAATCAAAACTCGGTGCTGTGCAGAAACATAAAGCCATCAACTCTTCACCACAGTAATTTGCTTTACTATAATGAAAGTAAAGCATGTGATTTGGCGGCTGATATAAGGTTTAGAACATGACAAAATGTTTCATTTATTTTTTTTAATTAATTTTTATTGGAGTATAGTTGCTTTACAATGTTGTGTTAGTTTCCACTGTACAGCAAAATGAATCAGCTATACATATACACATATCCCCTCTTTTTTGGATTTCCTTCCCATTTAGGTCACCACAGTGCATTAAGTAGAGTTCCCTGGGCTATACAGTATGTTCTCATTAGTTATCTATTTTATACATGGTATAAATAGTGTATATGTGTCAATCCCAATCTCCCAAATGTTAAATGTTTTAGACACCTTAATTTTGGCAAATGTTGTACAATATTTAAATGTCTCTCTAGAAGAGTCACAATGTGTCATATTAAAAAAATGTTTAGGGACTGCCCTGGTGGCGTAGTGGTTGAGAGTCCGCCTGCTAATGCAGGGGACACGGGTTCGGTCCCTGGTCCGGGAAGATCCCACATGCCGCGGAGCAGCTGGGCCCGTGTGCCACAACTACTGAGCCTGCGCTCCAGAGCCCGCGAGCCACGACTACTGAGCCCGCTTGCCTGGAGCCCGTGCTCCGTAATGGGAGAAGCCACCACACTGAGGGGCCCACGCACTGCGGCAAAGACACCGCAGCTAGAGGGGGACCGCGTGCAGCAACGAGGATCCAATGCAGTCAAAAATAAATTAATTAATTAAAAAACAACAACAACAAAAAACGTTTATCCCAACATTTTCCCAACTTATATGAACAAATAATCCTTATTTCAAGAAATGCTTATGAATACATATATTTCATGGAACAAAACATAATTTAGGAAATGCTGATATAAGAAAAACAGCATGGGCTCTGGAGTCAAAAGACTTCGCCACAGCTGTGTAATCCTGGGAAAGTTTCGTAATTTCCCTGGGTCTCAGTTTTCTACCTGTAAAAGGAAAATACCACCACCTACCCAAGTGCCTGGCACACAAAAGATGCTCAATAAATTAAATATCCTTCTATTTTTTCATATGGTTTCTATGTTGGCTTATGTCAGCAATGAAAGTTTGAGGAATCTATTTTTTATACCATCTTGCAATCTATGTTTGGGTTTTAGAGTATGATGTCAATCATATCCAAAATAAATGCTTCAATCTGGCTAAGAAAGCTTGCTGAAAAATTCATTACTTTAAATATTTGTGGAATATAAGCAACCAGGAGAAGTTCTTAGAAAATATAAATAAAATTAAAATGAGGTTCTACTCTTAGTTAATCAAGATACAAAGAACAATAAGACCTGATCCCTACTAGGAAGCAGCATAAACCTGTTGACAAGAAACGTTCCTATTTCTTGATAAAGATAAGCTAAATTATTACTCTTAAGAAGTCTAGTCAGGGATTTATGGAAGGAAGGAGATTAAAGATCAATAAATACTGATTGAGTAGCCATTAAGTGCCAGGGACTAGTCTAGGCACTGGGTAAACAAAACAATAAACACCCTCATGATGCTTACATTCCAGGTGGGGATACAGACAAATACACGTATCAGACAGAGTCAGTGATTAAAAGAAATATAAAGCAGTGTTAAGGAGTCGAAAGAAGATGGGGAAGTGCTGTTTTAGATAAGATAGTCAAAGAAGACCTCTGGGAGAGATGACAGATGTCTAGAACTGAATGAAAACAAAGCACATTTTAGTTTGCCAATGCCTTTGCAGTCTTGAAATAAGTGGTGTGTTCTATCTAGATTTTTTAACTAACATTGTTCAGAAAAGCATGATCCACAGGTAGACACAGAAGTCACTAGGGGCCACAGTACAAGAGACTGGGTGGTACCACAGTAAATAACAGCACCCAAAGTTCTCACTGCTTCACAGGTCACATTTATAATATGTTTTGGTTACACACACTGAAAAGCTGGCTTTTGCTGTTACAACTAACTGTCATTTAGTTCCTATTTAGACCTCTCCCAGGAGAAGGCAGCACAAGAAGAAAAGCTAATGCATTTAATAAAAGCCCTTTAAAATAAATAATTGAAAAAGGTAAAAATAAATGAAAGAGGTAATGCTCAAGAGTCTTCATGGCCAACAACCTCAAGGAGTTAGGAAGACTGATCCTCCCTATCTCAACATCTCCAAACTGTTGTCCTATTAGACCGGTAACTCTTCCTCAATACTATATAATGCCTCCTATTTTCTCCCTCCATCAACACTAGCCCTCAACCCACACATGTAAATGTGTATTTTATTATATTTATTATATGAATGTAAGCTAAGTTGACAAGTATTGTCTCGAAGAAAGGACCAAAATCTCCTATCCTGTTCCTTTACAGGAATTTCTTACGGTAAAACTGCCTTTTAACATACTAGATTTTACATTAGGTGTTTCTTTTGAAGTACTCATCTCTTGAGTATATTATGAAGTTCCTACAATATAATTCATTCAACAGATTAGTTTTGTGGGCCAGGCATTGTATTAATTGCTAGGTACCAGGTATACAACAAAGACTCGTTGGCTTACTAGTCAATACAAGAGATAAACATGGACAAAAACATTCAGGTACCATGCCGATGTACAAGATGCTACTGGAGTACATATTCTAAGTGAAAGAATCACCTCATTCTGTCTGCTGAAATCAGAAAATGCTCTAAAAAACTTATTATTTGAGCCAGGTCTTAAAGGATAAATAAGCAGATGAGGAAGGGGTGACTCGGGTTAATCAAGTGGACTGAGAGATGAACACTGGGATGAAGGTAGACAAAAAAAAAAAAGTTGGGTGTAAGGGGTAGAGCAAGTCCAGATCCTAAAAGGCTTTGCATGCCAGGCTGATAAGTGTGAATTTTATCTTGCCTTTGGGGAAAAAACCATTGAAGAATTTTAGGGAATAAAGTGACTAACAAGATTATGTTTATAAATTAAAAGGAACACCAAAATGCATTGCTGATAAGGCCAGTAAGAAGGCAAGAAAGATCAGTGACGAGTTGCTGCAAACAGACATTATGAAGCCTGAACTAAGACGGTGACAGCAAGGAAAGGAGTTAAAACCATAGGTATGTGCAAAGTGTCAAAAGAACACAAACAACTAAGAGGAAATCTATCTAGTAAAATCAAAGAAAGCTTCACAGACAAGGTGACATTTGCACTGGGCCCTAGAGAAGGAAAACTTGCCATGCAGAAAATGAGAGAAAAGGATAGAACAGCACAATGAAAGGGAAAGACATAAAAATGCTTAATGAGCTGAGCTTTCGTTAAAGTAGTAATTCCATCCTTTTGTAGATCAGTCACTTGGGAAATATTTACTGAAAACCTAACATGTGTCTTGGATCTTGAAGAATCCAATGAAAATTAAGATCATCTTTTCCAAAATAATGCACCTGGAAATTCACAGGCAAAATTTAATCATAGGAGTAACTGAGATCCCACTTTGATCCATGAACTCCAAGTAAAGTACTCCTGAGTAAGTAACAGTAGAACTGGGGTGATGGGATAGGCTAGGTAAGAGCTGAAAAGTAAGCTGGGGGCAAGGCTGTTAAGACTTTTTATTCCAAGAAATCTGGATAACTCAGATAATTCTGAGGTCACTGTTTTTTACAGAGATTGTTTTATTTAGTCCACACAACAGTGTATTTACATAGAGAACAGTAAGTACTGTTATTATTCCATTTGCAAATGAGAAAACTAAGGTTTAAAGAAAATAACATGCGCCAAGGTCACACAGCTAGTTTAAATGTAAAGCCAGTATGTCCATCTGATTTAGGCCCTTTGAACTCAATCACTAATCTAGGGGAAAATGAAATACATTCAGTACTTACCTAATTTAACATTTAAAAATCTACAAAGTCACTGTTAGTTCCAGAACTCAAAGTGTCTCATAAACAAGGTTTACTCATAAAACTACTCTGCTTGATAGTCTCAAAGTATAATTTCAAGTTGTTAATGAAGTCTACTTTAAAAGTGTTCAAAATTTGTGTTACAAATACAACAACCAGTTGGAAAACTTCAGGAATCTGGGTTCCCAAAATATAGCAAGAATTTGAGAGGATATCGTCAATTTTTCAGCAAAACAAAGAAAGACTGTTTTCTGGAGTTAATCTTATCCACACTGTCTGTCTGGCAGACAATGTTTTCAGAAAAGGAACTGAGGGAAGGGGAAGAAAAAAAACACACACACACACACACACATCCCATAATCACTGAATACAAATTTTCACTGACTACAACTTCATCTAAATATCATTTTCTTAGTAACTATTACTTCTTAAGTTTCATTTTGATCATCTTCACAAACTTCTGAAAATTGAAAACATGCCCAGAATGAAACAAGCTTCTCTATCCTTTCATATGTTAGTTTATTTCTTGATTTGGTGCAATTCCAAAGACAGAGCCATTTCTTTTAAGTGCTGCAAGAGCTAGAGAGAATACGGTCTCAGCCTGTTGCAGGAGGGATCTACTTGGCACAGTATAAGTCCTTAAGACAAGATCTCTATACTAAACGCATGATGGAAATAATTTTGTGGCAGTTAAGCATCCCAGAGAGTACAGGTCAGGCCTTTATGATAATGTAATACAACTACATCTCTCTACACATTCATTACGTGCTCCTGCAGGACAGGCTCCTATCTCCAGCACTTAATGCAAGGTCAGGCACACACACACAATCAGTAGATGAATAAATTTTATTCTGCCTTTCAAATGTGAAACCAAAAGCTATTCAACCAAATTTGGATAGTGAAATTATTCCTACTTCATCATAAAATTTTTAAAAACTTTTCTGTATCTGGTAAGAAAGAATACCCTATTGATTTTATCTGGGCTATGGGGAAAATGTGACAAAAATATTGTGATAAATACTGTGAAGAGTTGAATATAAACTTTCTGTCTACTGTTCGTATAAAGCACTACAATATAAAGGTCAGAAAACAAAACATAATCTCACAGTCATAGTTTGTCCCAGGTTATTAGCTAGTAAGTGGTAGAGTCACAATTAAGACCCAACTAACTTGCAATCCAATGTGCTTTCTATTACAACATACCGTCACAGATACTCCTTTTATTTTATTAGTGCAAAAAATTGTTTTGGGAAAATTTCAGGCCAAAAAAAAGAACTTCATAAAAAAGACAAATTACAAAAGTACTTTCTTTTTTAAATTCTTCTGTGCCCTCACATATCTAAGTATCACTAAGACTCAATACATTAAAATTCAGTTAAAATAAAATCAGAGCTGCCAGCAGTAGGCATAAAGCAGAATATATATATATATATGTTATCCTCTGACAAGCTTCAATTTGATGGGTTATATCCATTCTTGCTATTCTTCTAGGAAGACAACGCAAGCTTAGGAGGCTTACCCAAAACCAACAGTTTTTCTGCTCTCCTCCTCACTAATCCGGGTCCAATTAGCTCCCTCTTCTCCCACAGCACTGTTTTCCTTCTCATCTCTACCTTTGACACTGGAATACCACCCCCTTCCCCGATATTCAAGACTCATTTTCATCCCTTCAGCCATAGGGCCTTCCCAGGCCACCCCATCTAAATTGGCCTCTCCCAGTATTTCTACAACGCCTCCTCTTCCATCATTACCAAAACTGCATTGGCAATACTGTTATTTCCACTACCGCCTCCCAACCGTACGCTCATCAAGGGTAAGTGCAGTCTTGTTTATGTTTCCTCAGCACTTGGTAAAGTGTTTGGCACCATCCTATGGAGTCAGTAAAAGTTTGTAGAGTAAATATGTGCACTAAGAATGTTCACTGCTAGTGAAGATGCAAAGAACACCTTAGTACTTAAGAGTTCAGGGAAAGGCTGAGGATTATAGACATAAAAACTGGAGTGATACAATGTATGGAAAAGATTAGCAAGGACAAAATCCATTCAGAGATGAAGTGCTTCCGGCTCAGCAGAGAGGAGGGAGAAAAACATTCAATCAAGTCAATTTCTGATGCTTCTCCGGACCAACAGAGCAAATTGTCCCACAAAATTATAACTTTGGAACACCGCAATTTATTCAGCACACTCAACTACTCATTAAGAGCCCAAGTGCCAACGATTATTTTGCATTTTCTAAGGTGCACCAGGTGAGAAGCAGAGGGGCGGCTCCAAAACCTGATTAGAACAAACAAGCAGACGTAGAAATAATAATGGCACATCTTTAAATTTATGAAGAAAAATCTCAGCGTGATCCTGGAAACGAAACTAAGCATACCAAGAAATACGTAATCATAGGTTTAGGACCTACTACGGCACAGAAATGGTGACAGAACTGCCAAAAGAGACCACACTCCTCATCTTTCCCAATCCTCTTCTACTCAAAGCGCCTAATAACCACTACAAGGATCACGAGCCTCATTTCTGGCAGCACAATTCTCAAAGGAATATAGAAGAGGCGATAAAACAGCTTTGATGCCCCCCCCAAAAAGGCAGCAAAAACCAAACAACCAACCAGCTCCACAATCCTTAAGCAGAAAGCCCTAGACGCCTTTCAAAGCCAACTGTCATACCTTTTAGGGGCCCAGAAGACGTTGACTCCAAACATAAGTCTCTGGCCCCAACATATATCTCCAGATTATGTAGGAAAACCCAGGTTTTCCAATCTGGAGATCTGCACTCTACTCAAAAAAGCATCTCTGGGAAGGAACGAGCAATCAATCCCTCAGGAGGCAATTGCGCTCCAACCACCAGCCGGGGGGACAGGCAACGACGACAGGGCACGGCCCTTCCAGGGAGCTGCCGGCGCCCTTCGGGCTCTCAGTCTAACCCAGCGCAACCCGCCCTGGCGGTGGCCGAAGTCGGGCAGTGGCTGAGGGGGGCCAGCGGTCGGGCTTCCGAACTGGGCCTTCCCGGCCCGGGGGCGCGGCAAGACATGGAGGTGGCGCCTTTCAGTCCGGCCCCGGCTGCAGCAACGGGTCCGGGGCCTCTTCCCCTGGCCTCCCCGCCCCGCCGCCCTCAGCCAGCCAGTCCGCCCCTCACCTGGCAGAAGCTCCGGCAGTAGTTCAAAGATGAGACCTCCGACACCTCCTGCTCCCTCAGCTCTGTCTCCAGCTGCCACAGACACGGTCGCAGCCCTGAGACTCCCGGCGCCGGAGATGCAGGGCTATGACCCCGAGCCATGGACTCTGTCTCGGTTCCGTCTCCGGCTCCGACTCCCGCCGGAGCCTCAGCCCCAGCCCCGGCGGCGGCGGCGGCGTCTCCCTTTCCGTCCGCCATCTTCCCACGGCCCAGCAGCGCGTAGGCAACCAAGCCACGTGACTCAGACCTGGACCCGCCCCCGGTCGACCGCGCTCTGTGACGCACCCCTGGGCGCCGCCGGCGCCCGTTGGATTCCGTCACTGGAACTCGGGGTGCTCCTCCCCTCCGCGGCCTCCGCGACAGCAGCCTGGGCAACAGCCTGGCAACGGCTGACCAGGGGCTCGTGCCCACTGCAGTCCTTCCAGACCTTTTGGAGTCGTGGGGTCACCGAGACGGACATACTTGTAGATATAATCTAGTTATGGGGGAATGACATTTGAGCTGCGATGTGAAGAACGAGAGAGATGCAGCCCTGAGAAGAGCGTTAAAGGGAAGCATCCCCAGTAGAGGAAAAATAAGCAAGCCTGTGGAGGTTGCGAGGCCGAAATGAAGACTAGCCCATGGGAACGTGGTTTATAATAGAGAGGGCATTACAAGTCAGTAGGTAAAGGGTGAACTTTTCAATAAATGGCGCTGGAACATTTTTTTCCAAAAGCGAAAAAAAAAATTTAAATTGGATTTTTACATCAAAGCATATCCAAAAAATAAATGCTGGATGGAGTAAAGAAAATATAAATATCTTTATGATATCAAAATAGAGAAGAATTTCTTAAATAAGATCCAAAAAGCACACACCACAAGGCAAAATATTGTTAGTTTTACTGCATTAAAATTTGTTAATTCTGTAATAACAGAAGTTTTAAAAGATGGCACACAACGACAAGCCAAAGACTAGACAATATTCACCATATATATAGCCATCAAAGGATTAGTATCCCAAGAAGTTCCCAAAATCAAAAGGAAAAAAGCAAACAATCCAATAGAAAAGTAGAGAAAGGATACTGAGGTAGATCACCCAAAAAAGAAACCCAAATGGCCAATAAACCCATGACAAGATATTTAACTTTACTGTAACTATCAAAGTACAAATTAAGACAACAGTGAGATATAATTTCATACCCATCAGATTGGCAGAAATTTTAAATTAGTACCATGTGTTAGGAGTTAGGAAAATGGAACTTATGTACTGCTGGTGGAAGTATAAATTGGTACATCATTTAGGAGAAGAATGTGTAATACTTAGTAAAATTAAAGATGCACATGGACTTCCCTGGTGGCGCCATGGTTAAGAATCCACCTGCCAATGCAGGGGACACAGGTTCGAGCCCTGGTCCGGGAAGATCACACATGCCGCGGAGCAGCTAAGCCCGTGCGCCACAACTACTGAGCCCGCGTGCCACAACTACTGAAGCCCGCGCGCCTAGAGCCCGTGCTCCGCAACAAGAGAAGCCACCGCAATGCGAAGCCCGCGCACCACAACCAAGAGTAGCCTCCGCTCGCTGCAACTAGAGAAAGCCCGCTCGCAGCAAGCCAATGCAGCCAAAAATAAATAAATAAAATAAATAAATTTATATTTTAAAAAATCCCTGGCCGATCAATAGAGCACCCAGAAATGTATAAAAATTAAATTCAGTCATCTTTGATATTTTGCCAATTTTCAGTCACACGCACAAAAATATTACAGTTTTGTAATGTATCTTTTATAATTTCATGGTTGTAACGGTGCATTTATTAAGTTAGAGGGATAGAACGTGTTTTATCTAAGAGTGTGTTGTTAGCTTGGTTATAACTCTAAATAGTTAGACATATGGTGTGTGTGCCTCCATTTATGCTCATGCTTCCGGGCCCTACAAATAATAAAGGTGGACACGCTATCACCACTGCCCTGGAATCCAGCCTCTGCCCCCTAACTATCTCCTTTGGCAATCTGGTAGTCATCTCACAAGAAAACATGTCAAAACTGCTCCTCTCTCAGTAAGTGACCCCTCTATTCATTCAGGTGCTTAAGCCAAAGACATTGGATTCATGCTCAACTCCATTTTCTCACACTCCATAGCTAATCCCAGCTCTAAATTGAAAATATATTCTCAAATCTGACCCTTTCTCACCTCCTCAAGATATAGCACCCTAGACCCCTCCACTAATACCTCCCATCTAAACTTAGGTAATAACCTTGTCAGGGAACTAGCTATTTCTATTCTTGCCCTCCTCCAGTCAGTTCTCCACAGGATAGCCACATAACTCCTTTTAAAACATAGTTCAGGGACTTCCCTGGTGGTGCAGTGGTGAAGAATCCACCTTCCAATACAAGGGACACGGGTTCGATCTCCGGTCAGGGAGCTAGATCCCATATGCATGCTGCAACTAAGAGTTCGCATGCCACAACTAAGGAACCCATGAGCCGCAACTAAGGAGTACACATGCCGCAACTAAAGGAGCTGGTAAGCCACAACTAAGGAGCCCGCCGGACACAACTAAGACCCGGTGCAACCAAAATAAATTAAAAACAAAACAAAACATAGTTCAGATCACATCACTCCCCCCTGCTCAGAACATTCTAGTGGCTCCCCATCATCCTTACCAGAGCCTACAAAGTCCTATCTGTATTTGCCCTGTTACCTCTCCAAATGCTCTTCCCACCACTTCATCTCACTCATGGGCTCCAGCCACACACTGACCTTGCCATTCTTAAACAAGACAGACAAGCTCCATGACTTTTGTACCTACTGTTTCCTCTCTCTGGGGAATCCTTCCTTTTTTTCATTTCGTTCAGGCTCAAGTATGACCTCACAGGGGCAGATGACCCTGTCTAAAATAGCCTTCTCTATCCCTTGCTCTCTTTTCATTTTGTTCATATTAATTGGCTTTACATTATCACTATTTTGTGTGTCTCACCTGCTAGAAGGTAAGTTCTTTGAAAGTAGGATGACTTATTTTACTCAATGCTATATCCCTAGTGTCTGGTAAGGTAGTTCCTGGCATGTGGGCAATCAATATTTGTTAAACAAAAGAAGAAAATGTAAAAGTTTATGGTATTTAAGTGGGACTAGATGAGATTACCTGGGGAAAGGTAAATCAGGCATCATAAGCTCATATTCCTACATGACTTAGACAGGTGACCTAAATGAGTAAAGCTGTCTGGATATCAGATGTTTGGAAGTAGTGAACTGGTTAAGGAATGACCCAGGCACGCCAGGGAATTCCCAAGTTTGGTAACTTTTAAAGAGAAATATAAAATCTTCAACTTACCCACTTTAACATTAAAAATGAGGAACACGTCTTTATTCAAAAATTACAACAAATATAAAAAAGGAGTAGCATAAGATAGTACAAAGAACGTTGGATGAGAAATTAGTAGAACTGGGTATGGTTCGCTTTTTTTTAAAAATTTATTTTATTTAGTTATTTTTTGGCTACATTGGGTCTTCGTTGCTGTGCGTGGGCTTTCTCTAGTTGTGGCGAGAGAGGGCTACTCTTTGTTGCAGTGCGCGAGCTTCTCATTGCGGTGGCTTCTCTTGTTGCGGAGCATGGGTTCTAGGTGCACAGCCTTCAGTAGTTGTGGCGCGCAGGCTCAGTAGTTGTGGCAAATGGGCTTAGTTGCTCTGCGGCATGTGGGATGTCCCGGACCAGGGCTCGAACCCTGTCCCCTGAATCGGCAGGTGGATTCTTAACCACTGCACCACCAGGGAAGTCCTGGTTCTCTTTTCATTAACAAGTTTTATAACCTAGAAAAAGTTGCTTAGCCTCTTTGGTGCCTCATTTTTTTCAGGTGTAATATGAAGCCCACCCCATGCTCACTCACTCATTCTTTCAAGAAACACTGATTATGCCTAACTGTTGGGAGATATTGTCATGAGAAGTGAGATGACAGGAGACTTTGACTTTCTACTTACACATTTCTGTATAATTTGATTTTAAAAAAGCATGGATTACTTTTATAATCAACAAAGATCATAAAGATGTTATGGGCTGAATTTTGCCCCCTAAAATTGATAATGTTGAAACCCTAACCCCCAGTAACTCAGAATGTTACTGTTTTTGAAGACAGAACCTTTAAAGAGACAAGTTAAAGTGAGGTTGTTAGGGTACTAATTCAATCTGACTGTTACAAAGCATGATATTAACCCAATCTGACCAGTGTCTTTATAAGAAGAGGAAATTTGGATGCACAGGCACCAGGGATCCATGTGCACAGATGAAAGACCATGTGAGGACACAGTGAGAAGGTGACCATCTGGAAGCCAAGGAGAGAGGCCTCAGAAGAAACCAATCCTACTGACATCTTGATTTTGGGTTTAAAGACTCTATAACTGTGAGAAAATAAATTTCTGCTGTTTAAACCACACACACACAAAGAAATGACCCAGGCAGAAGGTACTCAGCTCCAGCAAATTACAGCAGTGTGAGAATGCAAACCCTATTTTGCTAGATCTTCTAATTCTCCAAGAGAAATTGGAAATATGGGCTTGTTTTGTTTTTTTTTTAAACACAATTCCCCATTTTAAAAACTGCAGGACATATAATACCCACCTGTGAGTTCAGTTTGGGTGATGAGTTGACAGTTTGTGACCTCAAACAGAAAAAAGAGAGTCCTGGACCACTCCAAGATCGACATGTCAGAAGAATAGGAATGGGCTTCCCTGGTGGCGCAGTGGTTGGGAATCTGCCTGCCAATGCAGGGGACACAGGTTCGGGCCCTGGTCTGGGGGGATCCCACATGCCGCGGAGCAACTGGGCCCATGAGCCACAATTACTGAGCCTGCGCGTCTGGAGCCTGTGCTCCGCAACAATAGAGGCTGCAATAGTGAGAGGCCCACGCACCGCGATGAAGGGTGGCCCCCGCTTGCCGCAACTGGAGAAAGCCCTCGCACAGAAACGAAGACCCAACACAGCCATAAATAAATAAATAAATAAATAAATATTTTTTAAAAAAATTAAAAAAAAAAAAAAAAGAAGAATAGGATCCAGCCAGCAAAGAATGTTGAGAAGAAGCAACCAAAGAGGTGGAGGGAAAACCAGAGGAATGTGATATTTCTGAGGACAAAAGAATAAAGTAGCAGGAAGAGAATAGTCAGTGGTGTAGACCGTTAACAAGAGTTTAGGTAAGATGAGGACAGAAAGTGATCATTTGATACAACATCATGAGTATTGTTGATAACCTTGACTACAGAAGTTTCTGTGGCTGTCTGGTATGGACCCTGACTAGAGAGGGTTGAAGAATTAATTCAAGAAGAAGTGAAAAGCAAAGGGATAGGGTGGGGAGAATTAACCCCTTTGAGAAGATTTTTCTGTGAAAAAGGGCATAAAAATGGGGTTGTGCTATAAGGGGATGTGAGGTTGCTGCACGTGTGCTTTCTCTAGTTGCGGCGAGCAGGGGCTACTCTTCGTTGCAGCGCGCAGGCTTCTCATTGTGGTGGCTTCTCTTGCTGTGGAGCACAGGCTCTAGGTGTGTGGGCTTCAGTAGTTGTGATGCACGGGCTCAGTAGTTGTGGCGGACGGGCTTAGTTGCTCCATGGCATGTGGGATCTTCCTGGACCAGGGATCAAACCCGCGTCCCCCACACCGGCAGGCGAACTCTTAACCACTGTGCCACCAGGGAAGTCCCAGGCTAGAATTTCTGACTTGCAAATTCAAGAACTTGATTCTGTCATTCCACCTAGGTGGTGATTAAATCACAAGAGCCCAATTTACTAATTTATCCTAAGAAATATAATGGCATACCTATAGAAAAGTTGGCTTGGGAAAAATATTAGCATCAGAAGGTTGCTTACGGAGGGTAAGAATCAGTGTAAAGGCAGCTAGAAGATCTTAAATCACCCCTGTTCCAACACCCAGGCTTCTCTCATAATTATTTTCTATTCTCTCTTTCCTTTCCTCAAAATCTAATCAGGTTAGATGCCAAATCCTACCAATTTGTCCATAGGAAATTTTCTTCCACCCATGTCTGACCTATTTCCACTTAGCCATGCCCAGGGAAGGAGAACATATCTTCTAAAGGTCTAAGAAGAGCTTGGTGGGAGGGAGTAGCTGCCACGTGAGGTAGCAGTATTTATACCCTAGAACCTCCTTTTGAGTGATTATCCCCCATGACTGTCACCACTCCTTCCCAGGCCCTCTCCTTTGGACTTGCTCTCATCAGCTCACAGGAACCCCAGGAACTTAGGTATTCCTTGCTAGGAGGCTTTGTTGCTGTGTTTTGATGAAGAGTCAGGGGCCTCAAAAGTAGAGAACCTCCAAAGGAGGTGGAAACTCTGAAAACCTCACAGACACTGTTTCAACCTTTTCCCTCCTGCCAGAGATTTCCCCTGGAGAACTCTTCTTTGCTCTTCCTTTTGGGGAATTTTACATCTGTTGGATATAAGGAAGGGGCAGTTCCTTCATTGTACCACCTACCCTTAGGCAAGTCTTACTTTCCTCTTGCTTGGGCTATTGCAAGAGCGCTCCAAGGGATATCGCTGTTTCCAGGTCATCCACTTACTCCCTGACCATCTTCCTAAATTTACCTCCATTGCTTAAACATGTTAGCCCCTTCTTGCTTCAAATAGAATAAAAATACTCAACCTGGCTTTTAAGTTCAACCGCTTGCTACTCCTAAGAGCACGGAGTTGCTTGTTAGCTCCCCAAACATGTCACCACTCCACCGCACTTTATAGTTTTCCTGCCTTTGTGTCTTTGCTCAATCTGTCACCTCTTCCTGGAACTCCCTCCCACTTGCACTAAATGGAATTGAGACACAGTATCATCCAGTGATAGTTGAGCGGCCCCAGCTACACTGGCCTTCCTTCAACTCCTCAATTCCTCATTTTTTATTACCTCAGGGCCTTTGTACTTGTTGTTCTCTCTGAAACATTCTTCACCTGTCCAGTGCCTTCTCATTCTTTGGGGTTCTTCTTTTAAAGTAGGTTTCTTTCTTTTCTCTCTTCTAGCAACCTGTTCTTTTCCCTTCATAGCACTTACCACAATCTGTAATTATACATGTGAGTGTTCATTTATTTGTTTATCCCTCCCCCTCCACGAGATTGTAAACTTGCAGACAGTGTTCATATCTGTTTGTTCCCCACTCCATCTCAGCACCTAACACAGCCCCAGGCCATTGTGAGCTTGAATATTTCATGAGTGATTGAATGGGTTACAATGCATGGAACTTGTAATTTTTCATCAGCAAAATCCCCTAGCGCATCAGTCTCCTCTCTGCTTTAACTGAGACCTTGTTCTCCCCAAAGAACATTTCTCCTCACAAGTTCTGTCTTTTCTCTTTTGTTCACATCATAGATTGGGGCCTGGCACAGAGCAGTTGCTCCGCATATATTTATTTAATTACTCCTTACTTGCTATGTCCTTTTCCCTTTAGTCTAAAGAATGGTCAGGAAGATAGCCCAACAGAGTGAAAAGCAGTCGTTGTCTGAAAGTCAGCCAGATTGAGATTGAATCCTAGTTCTGTTGCTGACCAACTGGTGATCTTGACCAAGATTTTTAACTTCTCTGAGCCTCAAGCTTCATCTTTTATGTGAACTTGAATTTCAACTTGTGCAGAGCTACCTCCTTAGGTCAGCCCAAAGAGTAAATCTACACTGACCCCTAGAAGACCTTTGTTTCTGGGATAGTGGATTCAGAATCCCAGGACTACTGGAGAATCTTTGTGAGCAACCCTCACACCCTGGAGAGGTAGGAGGGCTCCAGCACAGCCCTGTGGGAGTTGGCTCCAGCGTAGACAGTGGGCCAGAGGTGAAACGTTCACTGGTCAAGGAAAGGGCAGCACAGACTTGGACAAGATCAGCAATCCTTGAGCCACAGAGTGACAGTGGTAGTTCTGGTTATTTCTGAGAACTAGGGAGGGCACCTGGTTTAACTGGATTTACTGCTACTTAAGTATGTGTTGGGTTGTTTAGAGCTTGGAGATTTGGGGTATTGTTAAATGTGTGATACATTTGTGTTAACCATACTTAGTTTAGGTCAGCGGTACTTCTAAGCCACACGCAAAATGATTTTAATAATGAATACCCAGCTGTTAGGGTGGCTGTGAGGATGGAATGAGAAAATGGATTCATGTAAAGTGTCAGTATGGTGCCTGGTGCATATTAGATGCTCAATAAACGGCAATTGTTATTATTGCTCTTGAAGATACAGCAGCCTTTCCACTTTTCCTTCTTATGCCACATGACAAATTTACTCTCTCATAAAGAATGAGAAAAAAAAATGAATTGAAACAAGAACATGGTCAAACTATGCATTTTTTTGTGTGTGGGGGCCAGCATTTGCTTTTTGATTTAATAGCAAAATACAGACTTCCTGTTAATAAATTAAATGTGTTTAGTTAAATATATTTGAAATCTATTAATAGATGGTAATGTGATTATTCAGTGGTTGCCAGTGGCCAAGGGTGGGAGGTTAAAATTGATTGAGAAGGGGGACCCAGAACTTTTTGGGGTAACAGAAATTTTTTATCTCTTGATTGTGGTTATTACATGTGTACATACCTTTGTCAGAATTCATCAAACCCACTTAAATGGGTGTTTTATTGTTTGTGTCCAATTCTCAATAGAGCTAATTTTTAAAAAATTCCAGTGTTTTTATAGGCTTTATATTTTAACAGTTATGTCATTTAAATTAGTTTAATAATTGAATTTGAAATTTATCATTTTTATTATTCATTAATTTTTATGTTTGACATTAAATAATTTAATACAGTTTAATTTAACTGAGGTAATATCAGTAATGCAATGGAAATGAATCAGTGGGGGGAAGGCTATTTTTATATACGTATAAAGAGCCAAAATTATGACTCTGACCTAGACACAGTGCTGGGCTCTTGGAGTACAAATTGAAATGGACATGGTCCCTGACCTCAAGCAGTAGCTTACTGTCTAAGGAGGGGCACACCTACATAAGCAGATAATTTTGCCTTTAAAAAATTATATTTTTCTCTTTTTCTTGGCCTCACCACGCGGCATGCGCAACCTTAGTTCCCTAACCAGGGATCAAACCCATGTCCCCTGCGGTGGAAGTCCCAACTACTGGATGGCCAGGGAATCCCCCCACCCCGCCACCCTGCCAAATTAAATAGTTTTGAATAATTAAAATATGCACTTAGTTTTTTAAATTAGTACCAAAGAATAGATAGTAAAAGTGTCTCCCTCACATCCCTGTCCCTCAGTCTCATAGTTTCCTTCCTTGAAAGTCACCACTGCAAAACAGTTTATTTTTATCCCTTCAGAGATACTTTATTCACAGCTTTGCATACAGTAGGTTTATTCCCTTTATTCTAGTTCTTCTCCTTATTTTATTTTATTTTTTCACTGAACAGTCTACTCTGGAGATAATTCCACAACAAACATATAAAATAGATAGTCTTCAATATAAGAAGTGATGACAAATTGAAATTATAATGGGGGTAATCACAGTTAAGGCATACAAAAATGAAGTCAGGTGGCCATTGAGGATCTGGTCTCAGACACCTCTCTGCACCACTGAGAACTTGAACTTTCTCTGAACCATACTAGACCCAAGAACACTACCAGCTGTATTCGGAACAACACCTGCCAGCTGCAACCTTATGGTCTCAAGGTCTCCCTTGTAACTATGCAACCATTTCTGATCCCAACCAATCCTTACTTAACAAGTACCCTTACTGCTTGCCAGCTCCAATTATAATTCTTGATAAACAACTCATGTAACTAACTGTAACCTTGCAGTTTTGGCCTTTATAAGCCTCCCTCATTTTGTAGTTCGGTGGAACACAATTCAAGTGCTTCTTGAATCTGTGTCTCCTGGGCTGCAGTCCTAACAAACCACAAACAAACACCTTTTCATTTCAATCAGGTCTTTGTTTCTAAAATTTTGGTTAACAGAAGATAAAAATACTGGTAGAGGAATGAAAAGAATGCCGTGGGTGTACAAATTACTGGCTAACTATGTAAAGCTTTCTGGAGGATGGCATCTCCTTTATGAGTATTCCGAGATAAAAACACATGAACTAATTAGTAAACTAAACTCTCTAGTTGTAGACTAAACTGTGTGCAACTGTCTGTAACTCTGACAGCTCTTTGGAGGGGAGAAAAAGCAATATGTGCAGGTTACGCATAGAGAAAAAGTGTGGTACAGAAAGTAAGCGTAGAAAGGGGCACACCTTGTGCCTTTGAAGCAGAAGTGTGAGGTGGAAAGAACTCAGTATAGGAAGAGCTAGGAGCCCAGCGTGGGCAGGGAAGTCTTGAGTTATAGATGGTGTTTCAGGATTAAAGGAAGCTTATTTTTATTTCTCTCTAACTAGGATTGCCAGATTTTGGCAAATAAAAATGCAGGACATCAGTTAGATTTCCAGTTCAGATAAATAATAAATAATGTTTTATTATTTATAAGCATGTCCCAGATGGCAACCCACATGACTGAGTCAAATTGATGGCTTGTCACCATGCACTTAAAAACAATAGGGAAATAAGCATTTTTAATGGGAAGAGTAGACAAAGAAGGAAATATGAGGAGCTAAGGTCAAGATTTGGCTGGTGAGTTTAGGGCAGGTGGGGCCCAGGCCAAGGAGGCAATTCCGATGGTCTGGGCTGGCAGGGCTGGGGCTTAGGTATAGCTTGAAAGGTCTGTCAGGACCAGTAGGTCCAGGGCCAGATAAATGGCCCTCATGCTCAGGGCAAAGGAGGCAGTTGTCTTGGTCAGGGTCAGCAGAGACAGGGCCAAGGAGATGGTTCGTGCAGTCAGGAAAGTGAGTAAGTCAGTCAATATACTGAGAATAATGGGAGTCAGGTTTCTTACTACTGGAGAAGATAGTTACAAATATAGAAACAGGAAAGACTAGAACAAACTGTGTGATGTTGGACTAGAATTAGAGGTAGAGGTGTGAGCCCAATGGGTATATGTATGTGTGTGTGTGTATCTGTGTGTGTGTGTATACTTACATATATAATATCAAATATTGTGTATAAAGAGAGAGAGAGGGTATGTGTGTGTGATACATATGTAGTAGTGTGCTGGTAAAGTGGCTTTCTCATTTAAAAAAAAATTGATTTTAAAGAAAAAAGGAAAAAACCCACTGATTTGTAATGTTTGCTGATTTCCATGGTATAAATATTCCCACCATAGCTTATTCAAACTGCCATTAGTTTAACAGTCACTCACAGAATTCCTGAATATTTAACTATTGGCTTTTGGCTATACAAGCTGACTCCAGCCCAACACTTCAGAATGCACACAATATGTATGTGTGTATGTATGTGTATGTGTGTGTGTACCCATACGTTATTTCCTAGTTGGTGTCCTATTTCCTAGTCCTAGTGAAAGGACGTACAAGAATGACACCCTAGTAGCAATAAGCCCACCTAGCATCTACATTTTGACTTTCAAATATCATTCTTCACTAAAAAGGAACAAAAACTTCTGGAGAAACAGCTGATCCCATGACTGGGGCAGTAAAGCATGTTACTGGTTCCTCATTAAAGAAAGGAAGTGGTCAAAGAATGAGGAGGTAGTAAGCTAAATAATGGCCCCCACAGATACCAGGTTCTAATCTTTGGAACCTGTAAATGTTACTGTATATGGAAAAAAGATCTTTGCAGATGTGATTAAGTTATGGATCTTGAGATAGGGAGATTATCCTGGGTTATCTAGGTGGACTGTAAATGCAATCACAAGTGTCCTTTTAAGAAAGAGGTGGAGAAGGATAACATGGAAGAAGATGACAAGGCAGGAGGGAGAGACTGGAGGGGTGTAACCACAAGGCAAGGAATATCAGCAGCCACCAGAAGCTGGAAGAGGTAAGGAACAGATTCTCCCCTAGAGCCTCCAGCATGACCTCTCCCCATCCAGTGGACTTGCCATTCTTATCAAAAATCATTTGACCATATATGCAAGGGTTTTTTTCTGGGCACTCTATTCTTGTCCATTGGCCCATATGTCTGTCTTTATGCCAGTACCACACTCTTTTGATTACTGTAGCTTTGGATTAGCTTTGAAATCAGGAACTGTGAGACCTACAATTTTGTTCTTCTTTTTCAAGATTGTTTTAGCTATTGGGGATCCCTTGAGATTCTATATGAATTTCAGGATGATTTTTTAAATTAATTAATTAATTATTATTTAAAACAATTTTTTGGCTGCGTTGGGTCTTTGTTGCTGCACACGGGCTTTCTCTAGTTGTGGCGAGCTGGGGCTACTCTTCATTGCAGTGCACAGGCTCCTCATTGCAGTGGCTTCTCTTGTTGTGGAGCATGGGCTCTAGGTGCTTGGGCTTCAGTAGTTGTGGCTTGCAGGCTCAGTAGTTGTGGCTCACAGGCTCTAGAGCGCAGGCTCAGTAGTTGTGGCACACGGGCTTAGTTGCTTTGCAGCATGCTTCACGGCATGTGGGATCTTCCTGGACCAGGGCTCGAACCTGTGTCCCCTGCACTGGCAGGCGGACTCTTAACCTCTGCCACCAGGGAAGTCCACAGGATGATTTTTTTACATAAAAAAAATCAAAAAAATATTTTTCTATGGAAAGAAATGGTACACATTCTTTTATTTATTTATTTATTTATTTATTTATTTATTTATTTATTTGGCTGTGCTGGGTCTTAGCTGCAGCATGCAGGATCTTTAGTGTGGCATGCGGGAATCTATAGTTGAGGCACACGAACTCTTAGTTGCGGCATGTGGGATCTAGTTCCCTGACGAGGGATCACACCTGGGCCCCCTGCATTGGGAGCTCAGAGTCTTAGCCACAGGACCACCAGGGGAGTCCTTTTTTTTTTTTTTTGCCATGCCACGCAGCTTGCAGGACCTTAGTTCCCCAACCAGGGATCAAACCCAGGCGGGCAATGGCAGTGAAAGCACCTAGTCCTAACCACTGGACTGCCAGGGTATTCTCTGGTACACATTCTTATAATTCAAGAGTCTCCTTAGAAAGCTCGTGACTAGCCACAGACGTGAAATTCGGGACCCTTTTGAGACATGCCTTAGTGGTACTGGATCCCTGTAACAAAGAATGTTGAAAAGCCCAAGACGGTATTTTATGAGATCTCCCACCCCTGTTTCTACCCATAAGAAATCAGGCTCAATAACACTCCAGGTCCACTTTCCCCAAGGCTATTACATCGGAAAAGAGAGCTTATCTGTCATTGGTGTTTGTTCCAAAGACCTTTTCAGAGCTATGAGGAGTTTAGTGGTTCTTGATAGGATTGCTTTATCCTATTCATGGAGAAAAAATAATTCAACAGATACTATGCAGTCACATCTTTAATGACCCAGTATCACTCAGCTGTATAAAATGATCTTTGATTAATTTGCTCAAACAATACATCTGAAATCAAATCATTCAACATGACCCTTCTCTAAGACAAGAAAAATAATAAGTAATATATATTTTAAAAATATGCATACAAATTCTGGCTCTGCACTTAGATGTCTCTTAATTTCTTTGTGTCTCAGACCTTTAAAATGGAATAATGATAGAAATAGCATCATGGGGGCTTCCGTGGTGGCACAGTGGCTAAGAATCTGCCTGCCAATGCAGGGACACGGGTTCGAGCCCTGGTCCGGGAAGATCCCACATGCCGCGGAGCAACTAAGCCCGTGCGCCACAACTACTGAGTCTGCGCTCTAGAGCCCGCGTGCCACAACTACTGAAGCCCGCGTGCCTAGAGCCCATGCTCTGCAACAAGGGAAGCCACCGCAATAAGAAGTCCGTGCACTGCAAGGAAGAGTAGCCCCCGCTCACCGCAACTAGAGAAAGCCCGCGCACAACAATGAAGACCCAACGCAGCCAAAAATAAATAAATAAAATAAATAAATTTATTAAAATAAAAAAGAAATAGCATCATGGGATTGCCTGAGGATCAAATGCATTAATATATGCAAAATTTTTAGAACAATATTATATAAATGTCAACCATTATTGTTGCCTTATCAGGGATGGTGAAGATTAAAGGAAATGAGATAACCGTTGTGAAGCTCATGGTACAGTGCCTGACACATAGAAAGTGCTAAATAAGCGTTGGCTATTGTTATAAATAGATATTTCTGTGATTTCCTATGAAGCCCACCACTTTACTAGGTACATCTTGCCTTTCTTCACAACTTGGACATATGAGGAATATGTTATCATAGTAAGCATTGATATTTTTTTTTCACAGTTATTCTTCAGCCAAGCAACTCATTTTTGAGACCTCGTGTCTGCATTTCCGAACATGGTAGCCTGTGGCCACATGTGTCTATTGAGCACTTGAAACGCGGCTTGTACAAAATGACATGAGCTATGACTGTAAAATACACATCAGTTGTTTTTTTTTTTTAATTCTTGTTTTACCTTGTACAATCCCTATTTAATATTTACCTATGTTACACCTTAAGGCATGTGGTCAGTCTTTTTTTTTTTTAATTAATTAATTTATTTATTTATTTTTGGCTGTGTTGGGTCTTCATTTTTGTGCAAGGGCTTTCTCTAGTTGTGGCGAGCAGGGGCCACTCTTCATCGCGGTACGCGGGCCTCTCACTATCGCGGCCTCTCTTGTTGCGGAGAACAGGCTCCAGACGCGCAGGCTCAGTAGTTGTGGCTTGCGGGCTCTAGAGCGCAGGCTCAGTAGTTGTGGCGCACGGGCTTAGTTGCTCTGCGGCATGTGGGATCTTCCCAGACCAGGGCTCAAACCTGTGTCCCCTGCATTGGCAGGCGGATTCTCAACCACTGCGCCACCAGGGAAGCCCACACATCAGTTTTTGAAGTCTTGGTATGAAAAAAAAATTGAAAAATCTCATTAATAATTTTATATTGATCACATGTTCAAATTGTTATATTTTGAATATATTGGATTAAATAAATATATTATTAAAATTAATTTTAATTTTACCTTGTTTTTTTAATGTGACTACTAGAAAATTTAAAGTTACATATATGGGACTTCCCTGGTGGCGCAGTGGTTAACAATCGCCTGCCAGTGCAGGGGACACGGGTTCGAGCCCCGGTCCAGGAAGATACCACAAGCCACAGAGCAACTGGGCCAATGCACCACAACTACTGAGCCCACGTGCCACAACTACTGAAGCCCACGTGCCTAGAGCCTGTGCTCCACAACAAGAGAAGCCATTGCAATGAGCAGCCCGCACGCCGCAACAAAGAGTAGCCCCTGCTCACCGCAACTAGAGAAAGCCCGCGGGGCAACGAAGACCCAATGCAGCCAAAAATAAATAAATAAAATAAATAAATTTATAAAAAGAAATTTTAAAAATAAAGTTACATATATGAGAATGTGGAGAAAAGGGAACCCTATGCACTGTTGGTGGGAATGTAAATTGGCAAAACCACTATAGAAAACAATACAGAGTTTCCTCAAAAAATTAGAAATAGAACTACCAGTGGATCCAACAATTCCACTTCTGGGTATTTATCCAAAGAAAATGAAAGCACTAATTCGAAAAGATATATGTACCTCCATGTTCATTGCAGCATTATTTAAAATAGTCAAGACACAGGAACAACCTAAGTTGTGGCCCTAAGTGTCCATCGATGGACAAAAGGATAAAGAAAATGTGATATATATGTATAATGGAATATTACTTGGCCATTAAAAAGAATGAAATCCTGCCATTTGCAACAACATTGATGGTCTTTTAAGTCATTATCCTAAGTGAAATAAGTCAGAGAGAGAAGACAAATATTGTATGATCTCACTTATATGTGGAATCTTAAAACAAACAAATAACAAATGAACTGAGCTCATAGATACAGAGAATAGAGAGAACAGACTAGTGGTTGCCAGAGACAGGCGTGAGGGTTGGGGGAGGGGACTGACAAAATGAGTGAAAGGAGTCAAAAGGCACAAATTTCCAGGTATAAAATAAGTCATGAGGATGTTTAAAAAAAATAAAGACTTACTATAAAGCTACAATAATCAAGGCAGTGTGTTATTTGCGAAAGAATAAACAAATAGATCAATGGAACAGAATCGAACACCCACAAATAGAGCCACATGAGTATAATCCGCTGATCTTTGACAAAGGAACACAGGCAACACAATGGACCAAACATAGTCTCAAACAAATGGTGCTGGAACAACTGGACATCCACATGAAAAAAAAAAAAAATCCAGACACAGACCTTACACCCTTCACAAAAATTAACTTGAAATGGATCATAGACCTAAGTGTAAAATGCAAAACTGTAAAATTCCTAGAAGGTAACAGGAGAAAACCTAGATGATGTTAGGTATGGTGATGTCTTTTTGGATAAAGTATCAAAGACACAATCCATGAAATAAAGAATAAGCTGAGCTTAATTAAAATTAAAAGTTTTTGCTTTGTGAAAGACAATGTCAAGAGATTAAAAAGACACCACAGACTGGGAGAAAATATTTGCAAAAGATATATCTGATAAAGGACTGCTATCCAAAATAAACAAAGAACTCTCAGACTCAACAGTAAGAAAACAAACAACCTGATTAGAAAATAGGCCAAACATCTTAACAGACACCTCAAACATCTTAACAGACACCTCAGATGGCAAATAAGCATATAAAAAGATGCTCCACATATGTCATTAGAGAAATGCAAGTTAAAACAATTATAAGATACCACTATACACCTATTGGTATGGCCAAATCCAGAACACTGACAACATTGAACGCTGGTGAGGATGTGGAGCAACAGGAACTCTCATTCATTGTTGCTGTGACTACAAAACGGTTGAACCACTTAGAGGACAATTTGGCAGCCTCTTACAAAACTAAACCTACTCTTATACAAACCAGCAACGTGCTCTTTGGTATTTACCATTTACACAAAGAAGTTGAAAAGTTACGTCCATGAAAAAACCCGTGTATGAACATTGATAGCAGTTTTATTCATAATTGCCAAAACTTGAAAGCTACCAAGATGCACTTCAGTAGGTGAATGGATAAATAAACTCTGGTATGACCAGACAACGGAATATTATTCAAGTCTAAAAAGAAATGAGCTATCAAGCCATGAAAAGACATGGAGGAAACTTAAATGTATGTTACTAAGTGAAAGAAACCAATCTGAAAAGACTACGTACTGAGATTCCTCTATGACATTCTCAAAAAGGCAAAATTGTGAAAACAGTAAAAAGATCAGTGGTTGCCAAGGCGATAGGGAAGAAGGAAGGATGGATAAGTGGAGCACGAAAGATTTTTAGGGCAGTAAAATTATTTTATATGATACTATAATGGTGGATACATGTCATTATACACTTGCCAAAACCCATAGAGTGAACAACACCTAGAGTGAACCTTAATGTAAACTATCAACTTTGGGTGATAATAATATGTCAATGTAGGGTCATCAGTTGTAGTAAATGTGCCACTCTGGTGGGGGATGTTAATAATGGAGGAGGCTGTGCCTGTGTGGGGACAGGGGGTATATGGGAAATCACTGTACCTTCCCTCAATTTTGCTGTGACCTTAAAACTGCTCTAAAAAATAAAGTCCACTAAAAATTTTTTTTCATAAAAATAAAGTTACATATGTGGTTAACATGTCATTTCTACTGCACAGTGCTGCCTCATAGGATAACAATTTGTGATCGTTTACTCAAGTCACGACCACAGCTTTAAACTGGACTTCTCATAATTTCGCTTAGTCAATAAGTAATATTTCCAAATGTTTATAAAGATATATCGATAATTTACCTCTACAATGACATTATATTTTAACCATACTTCATGTTAAGATCTCTTTTTTTCCATATTATCCTGGATTCAAGGCAATTTTATAGCTTCAACTTGTTCCAGTTGATTACAGTCATTGATTTTCAATATTCAGCTTGTCGTGCTTGACTGTCCCTGGGTGTGAAAACTTTCTTCTCAAACTGGCCTGTTTGCCTCCTCCAACACTATACATGAAATCCCTAAAGAACTGCTGCTTCCCATCAGTAACAAAACGTACCAGGAGTTTCTCTGCCTGGAGATTTGGCACTAGCTGCCTTCCAAGAAGCATGGTTTCCTTTTAGTGAGGGATAAACGTGAAGGACTTAGGCTCTAGGGCTGCATTTGTATCATTCTCAGTGACTGTTGGGTGTCAGCTGGCCAAAAATAAACATTAACCATTTCACTGGCAGTGGAAGCCTTTCAGAGTCATGAGTTCAATTTAACCCCAACCTCATTACTTTTATCTTAGTCTAACATAAATAACAATTCTAAATAAAAATTTTAATTCTAATCATTTAACAGTGCAATTCCCCCTCTCCAACCTTCCTGATCCCTCCTCTCCTGCTCTATTTTTACCATGGTGCTTATATTTTCCAACAGACCTCTCTCAATTTTCATTTCTTTTCTTACCTAAAATTGTCAGCTTTAAAATTTTTAATACATAGTATATTCATATCACAAACATTCTTAATATTGTGAGAAAGTGAAAGCAGTACCTAAATGCTTTCTGGAACTGTCCTGGTACTCACATCTGGGCCTTAGCATAGCTAGGAGCTAGCCTGGTACTCACAGCTTGGCCATAGCGTTCTCCTGTTGAACATAAACACAAACGTCAGATAAGGCCACTCTGATTTTGACAGAGGCAGACAAAACAAGACCACTCCATAATCATGTCTGAGCAGATGGAAACCAGAGTGTTGTCTAAACCACAATAAAGTATTCCGTTTTCCTGGATAATATGAGTGACTACTGCTTCTTTCCCAAGTACAGCTTTAACTCTGCTTTATTCCTCCTGCCTTCTGGGTGAAAACCACAAGAAAGGAGGAACTTCCCTGGTGGTCCAGTGGTTAAGACTCTGTGCTTCCAACACAGGGGACATGGGTTCTGATCCCTGGTCAGGAAACTAAGATCCTGCATGCCCTGGGGTGCGGCCAAAAAAAAAAAAAAAAAAAACCCACAAGAAAGGAAATTTTTATACATTAATATACATTAGAATTTATGATTTGGCTTTGCTCTGAATAATAATTACATAGTCAAAACAACAGAAGTATTATGTTGTTGATTTCCACTTCTGGAATCAACTTATACACAAAGCACAGAAGACCGGATGTAAGTATTTCCAATCTTGATCATGTAAAAGTGAAAATACAGAGGATAGAATTTCGGGGGGTGAAAGTGGGAAAGATGCTGAAGGGTAGAGGTTCATGACAAGGGTCAGAGGGGAGGAGGGTTTGTTCCAGGGGACATTTGACATTGGCTGGAGACATTTTGGGTTGTCTCACTGGCAGGGTGCTACTGCCACCTAGTGGGGAGAAGCCAAGGATGCTGCTTAGCATCTTAAAATGCACAGGACAGTCCTCCATAACAAAGAAATATCCAGCCCCAAATGTCAATAGTGCCATATTGATCTAGAGTAAAAAGCAAGGTCCTTACCATGGCTGATACAGCTCTACCTGCCCTGGGCTGGCTGCCTCTATTGTCAGCTCCTTCCACTGTCCTTCAGTCACACTAGTCTATTCTTCTTTCTCACCAGGGACATTTCTGCCTTGGAGGCTTTGCATGTGTTAGTTCCTTTAGTTAGGAGCCTCTTCTCCCACTAACCACATGGCTAAATCCCCCTCCTTCTACAGGTTTTGAACAAATGTCCCTTCTCAATGAGATCTACCTTGACCATGTTACTTAAAATACAACACCCTTGCAGGCACTAGCAATCCTTGTCCAGTTCTATTATTTTTTTAATTTCATTTTACTTATTGCCTACTAACATTATTTACTTATTTTTTTGTATTTATTGCTGGTGTCTGTCTTTCCTATGATAAGCACCACAAGGAACTTTGTCCAGTTTGCTCACTGACCTACCCCAGGTGCCTGGAGCAGTGCCTGGCATACAGCAGCTGTCAATAAATATTAATTGCATGAATTCAATGAGTGAACTTGATAATTTCCAAAGCCTTTTAAAGCATATAGGTATTGTCAATGCCATTTGCAGCAACATGGATGGACCTAGAGGTTATCATTACTAAGTGAAGTAAGTCAAAAGAGAAAGACAAATACCATATGAGATCACTTATATGTGATCTAAATATGACACAAATGAACTTATCTACGAAAGAGGAACAGATTCACAGACATAGAGAACAGACTTGTGGTTGCCAAGGGGGAGGGGGGCGAGGAAGGGATGGATTGGGAGTTTGGGATTAGTAGATGCAAACATATATAAAATGGATAAACAACAAGGTCCTACTGTATAGCACAGGGAATTCAGTATCCTGTGATAAACCATAATGGAAAAGAATGTATATATATATATGTATAACTGAATCACTTTGCTGTACAGCAGAAATTAACACAACACTGTAAATCAACTATACTTCAATAAAGTAAATTTTTAAAATATATAGGTATTCTCTATTCACTACCAATTCCAAATTTCCAGAAGACATTTAAAAATCAAGAATTTTCAAAAAATCCATATTACATATTACAAATTATACCTAACAATACACTCTCACCTGCAGACAAGACTTTTTTGAAAGTCCATGGATTGAAGTAGGAAACGATCAGACTATCTGTGCTGGTCTCCAGGAGATAAATTGCACAGCCAGTTAAACTCTAACTGGGTTCCCAGAATCTCACTGCTTCCATATTAAGGATTCAAGATAAAATTGCATTCTCGTAAAGCAGTGGGCCAGCCTGCTTACCCCAGCTCTGTCTATTACATTTTGATAATGCATTGCATTTAGATACTAACAAAATTAATTAAGTTAAACTCTGTTCATTTTTGGTTTTGCCCCCAAATTTTCCAAATAACTGCAGACACAGAAAACACTCCCCCTGTACAAACATACACGCACATGCACACAAATTACAGGAAAAGTTTCTCCTTAAAAACAACAGGTTTTTTTGTTCATAAAAATTTGGAAAGCTCCCAAATTATTTCCATGAGTCAGACAGCTCTTATTTGGCAGTCAACAACCCCACCATATCGAATCAAATAATTCTTAATTTTTAACCCATAATAACTTAAAAATTGGTCAGGAAGACAGCTTTTGCTTATTTTTCACTTTGTAATATATTCGGTCAACAAACATAAGATATCATTTTAAAACTTATATGTTGATAAATTATGAGTTTTCTTAAATAATTAAGTTGAAATAAGTTAAAGAGTGTGTGTCAGTTGTCAAATTGGAAAAAGTTTAAATTTATCTCTCTGTCATAAATATAATTTAAAAACTGTGTTAAAAATGAACTTTATAATAATAACATATTTAGAAATATGCTAAACTAAAAGAAGTTTTACTAGAGTATAGGTTACACTGAAAGGGGTTCAAAAAACAAGAAAGTGTGTTAAATGTTGATCTCTAGCATGAGTATTTTAATATATTTTAATGTGATTTTATTCTATGTTTTGCTCAGTACATGTCTTATAGTTAATAAACTAGCTTGCTAAATTTGTATTGTCTTAAACTGAAATTTAAGAGTATTTTATTTTCATATTAAATATGGGGCTGTTGCCTACAACATTAAATTCTTAAATATGGTACTTTTGGTACCAAATATGGTACTTTTGGTACCATTTTATTACCATAAAAATATGGTAATTTTCTTTGCTCTCTTCTTTTTAAAAAATGAAGTAGGAAACTACTAAATTAAGGTCTGCTGATAAATCTGACCCCATAGAACCCCAGAATCTTGGAGCTGAAAGAATTAAACAGTAACTTAGCCCATTGCACCCCACTCCCAGTTTTATAAGTGAAAAAACTCTGGTAAGAGATGTTGTAGAATGGTCTGGCTCCTTCTCTTGATCATTTTATACCACATCCACCTCTCATAAGTAAAAAAGGAGTTTCTGTACCAACAATATATGACTTATTAAATAGATTTATTTGTGTTCAAACTCATACAAGATAAAAAATATTTGAAGCAACTCACAGCCAGAACACATGCAATAAACTAGAAATTGAAATGGAGCACCATATCCATTGAGAAAGCCAGGCACCCACCCAGCTTTGGGTGCAAAGGCCTGCCATCCTTGGACATCTTGACCTGATATCTCTTCCTTTTCTTTGATTCTCTTTCAATAGTATGTTTTACAATCTCCTTTGGAGTGTGGAGAACAGTTGGGAAAATGTTCTCAGGATTTATCTTCTCTTGGTGTATTGCTAGATAATATGGGGAAGGAATAGCCTTGTTTTGAAAGTATCAGGTCTTCTTGGGGGGCCATCTGAGGGCTTTTAAAGGTTCATAGGAAAGTGTTATATATCACAACACTCCATGATGCCACAAGAAGATAAGGCAGCAAGAACCCCACACCTCCCCAGAAAAACAGCTCTTAATCTGGGCCTAATGGTTTCCTCTTTCCAGCTGTCCTGGTTAAAAATCTGTTCCACCCACCAGGGTTTAAATGCTACTAGTATACAGGATTTGATTGGGATGGACGAGGCGGGACTGGACCGGGGGGAATGGTTTAGCGTGTGCAGGCTTAGACCACATAAAATCCTTTATAAAAGTTGATTCCTCAGAATTGTGACTCCAGGATGCCATTGTGCCTTGTGGGTTCGTAAGTCTCATAAGAACTTGCAAGTCATAGGTAGCAGTGGTTCTCTGGAGTAAAAACTGTTGGCTTCAAATTCTGTTTCTTACCTGCTCTCTTACCTTGACAACTTCACATCTTGGGTTCTTCATCTGAAAATTGAGGATGATTGGGCTCACTTCATAAGGTTGTTGTTGGCTTAATTAGATAATCTCCATAAACTTCTGTGAAATAATAGAAAAAATATGTATTGTTCTCTGCCCCCCAGTTCTTGGCACACAGCTCCTAAAACCTTTGTAATTTCTCAAGTGATAAGAACACTTAGGAGCATCTTTTGTTCTAATATTTGGTCTTTGTCTCTGGTTCCTGACACAGAGCTCCTAAATCCCTTGGAATTTGACGGGCAATAGGAGTAGTTTTTTGTTCTAATGAAGCAACTCTTGGTGGGATCCTGGATGGGGCTGGTCACCAGAAAGAACAAGCCATGATTCAATGCTTAGAACTGTCAGCCCCACCCACCTCCATCCTGTGGGAAGGGGAATGGAGCTGGAAACTGAGTTAAGATCAATCATGCCTACACAATGAAGCCTCCATAAGAATCCCAAATGTACAGGGTTTGGAGAGCTTCTGGATTAGTGAACACATTTACATGCCAGGAATGTGGCACAGCCCAGCTCCATGGACCTGACCCTACATATCTTTCCATCTCGCTGTTCATTCACATCCTTTATTATAACCTTTACAATAAACCTTTATAATAAACCAGTAAACGAAAGCGTACCCCTGAGTTCTGTGAACCATTCTGGCAAATTATTGTACCTAAGGAAAGGGTCATGGGAACCTGGATTTACAGCCGGTTGGTCAGAAGTACGAGTGACAACCCGGACTTGTGATTAACATCTGAAGGGGGCAGACAGTCTTGTGAGGCTGAGCCCTTGACTTGTGGGATCTGACAAGTTAGTGTCAGAACGGAATTAAACTGTAGGACATCCAGCTGCTGTTGGAGAATCGCTTGATGTGTGGAAAGCCCACACATCTGATGTCAGAAGCAAAGTGTCATAGTAGTGTGAGAGTAAAGGAGAAAGACACAGGAGTGTAGATTTTCCTTTATGACCTCCTACAAAGTTCATGGCTCATAACAAGTGCTCCGTAAATGTTAGTGTTGTTGACCTTAAAAGTAAAACAGTCGGTTCTTTTACCAGCAAAAATGGGTTTATTCAGGAATAGCAGGGGAATTGCAATTGGGACAAACAAGCCATAGCAAAAACCGTAGGCAAACCCAATAAATAAAGGAGAGGAATGTTACTTTACAGAGAAAAAGGAGGAAGTTGGAAGGGGTTGTTCTGAATGAAAGTCCATTGGAGAAAAGTGAGAGTTCAGGGTGATGATGGTTTCTCATTGACTGAGTTGCTGGTGTAGTCAGTTTCTTGCAGGAGATGCAGTGCACATCTTTTCCTGTTAGGGCCTTTAATTGATGGTTCTTTCCTGTGGATTCTTCCCCTGGGGTCTGTAATTGACAGCTCCTCTTGTAATCGTCCTGTAGTGCTACTGCAGCGAGAGCTCCCCCTTCTGGCCTTCTGACTTCACGTTAGTGAGGTTTCCCTTTATTAATTTTCACAATGATAATGACTGGTCTTTGTCTTTTCTCTGGGCCTCCAGGGAGGCTATGGCTACTAACAAATACTAACAAACAAATACATAGCCTTCAGGTGGTTTTTATCTGACCCATAGATGGTGTTAAGATCCCCCCTTAACATGCTACTGAGCACGTGGGCTCAGTAGTTGTGGTGCACGAAGTCAGTAGTTGGGGCTCACGGGCTCTAGAGCGCAGCCTCAGTGGTTGTGGCGCACAGGCTTAGTTGCTCCACGGCATGTGGGGTCTTCCCGGACCAGGGCTCGAAATCACGTCCCCTGCATTGGCAGGCGGATTCTTAACCACTGCGCCACCAGGGAAGCCCCATGATGATATTATCTTGTGTGCATTATTTCATTTAGATAAGAGTTTTTACTTGTTTTAAGCAAATAAATGACCATGTCCACTTGAATAGACTCCGTCTGCCCTGCTGGCTTAGTGTTTCTGGCTAATATCCAATAAAGCTGAGCTTCAAGCATCCCAGTGCTTTTCAGGGCTAACCTGCTGCCTTTTATTTTGCTTCTCAGCAGACAGCAACTCCTCAAAGAGAATATTTTTTTAATAAATTGAGATCTCTTTTGTTCTGAATGGTTCTCAAGTGAGCCAGGAGAATTAAGAATAGAAGAAATTCCAGTTCTTCCTAATCCATCCACAAGAGGCAATTGAAAGGGTCCCTCCTAACGTGAGGCTATTAATAGACGGGAGAAAGGTGCTTGTTTATTGGGTACCAGCAGACAGAGGAAAAATCATGGCACCAATGGCCTCATTCTCCCTAAGTGCCCATCTTTCTCCCAACAATGCTCTCCCTCGGGGTGGAGGTAACTAGAAGTGCTGCTCATGGTCCCCCCTGAACCAAGGCTATTCCTGGGCTATCAATAAGTTGTGTATTCAGAAGGAGAAAGCCACTGAGTCATCTGTGGTCTCAGGATATCATCTGACTGAGCAGGATGCACCCAGCAGAAGGCCTACGCCCAGAGCACTCAGTCCTCTTAGAGGGTTTCCAGTCTTCTCTGCCACTGAACTATCTCCCACTTTCCCACATGAACAGACTAACCCCTGTACTCCTTTTCTCATCTCTCGGGGTATGACCATCACAAGCAGAACTTTCACAACTCCTTTATGAAGACTCCAACTTATACCCACTTAGTTGGCTCTACCCTAAGAACAAACCTTGTAGATGTTAAAGGGACACACCATGGTTCAGGAGAAGCTGGCAGTGGGGAAGGGAAGAGTTATATCCTCTCACCCCAGAGTGTTCAAAAGCAGAGCTATCTTCCACCCTTACCTAAGACCCATTCATTCAATCATCCTTTCCCTCAACAAATATTGGTTATCTACTTATGCTATGAATTGTTTTAGGTGTTAGGGATATAGTAGTAAACAAGAGAAAATTCTTGCTCTTATGTATCTTACAAAGCAAGTAATAAACTAATGTATGTATAATAGGTGGACATTAAACAGGAAAGGGGATAGATAATTGTATATATATAAACACGTAATATTATTTTTATTTATTATTTATTTATTTATTTTTGGCTGAGTTGGGTCTTTGTTGCTGCCCACGAGCTTTCTCTATTTGCGGCGAGCGGGGGCTACTCTTCCTTGTGGTGTGTGGACTTCTCATTGCGGTGGCTTCTCTTGTTGTGGAGCAGGGGCTCTAGGCGTGCGGACTTCAGTAGTTGTGGCACGTGGGCTCAGTAGTTGTGGCACATGGGCTCAGTAGTTGTGGCTTGAGTGCTCTAGAGCACGGGCTCAGTAGTTGTGGCGCATGGGATTAGTTGCTCCGTGGCGTGTGGGATCTTCCCAGACCAGGGCTCGAACCCTCGTCCCCTGCGTTGGCAGGTGGATTCTTAACCACTGCACCACCACGGAAGCCCTAACACGTATTATTTGCTGAAAGCTTTACATAGGTGACCATTGGACAGAGATGAGAATGAAGTGAGGTTGTCAGCCATGCAAATACTTGGGGGAAAGAGCATTTCAGGCAGAAGGAATAGCAAGTATCGCTCTCTTTTTTTTTTTTGGCTGCGCTGGGCAGCTTGTAGGGTATTAGTCCTCTGACCAGGGACTGAACCTGGGCCATAGCAGTGAAAGCCCGGAATCTGAACCACTAAGCCACCAAGGAACTCTCAATAGCAGGTATCTTGAGGTGGGAGTAGGTTTGGTGGGCTCATGGAGTAGCAGAAGGCCAGTGTGCTGGAGCTCAGGGGATAAAGTGAGAGCCGTGAGAGATGCAGCCAAGGACATGAGACTGGAGGCTGGGTACAGATAATGTAGGGCCTTGCAGGCCATCGTAAGGATGTTGGGCTTTATTCTAAGTGTGATGGGACCTTACTGGAAAGTTGAGAGGAAGGATTAACATGATCTGATTCACATTTTCAAAGAATCACTCTGGCTGCTTGTGGAGAACAAACTGTAGGGACCAAAGTGGAAGCAAGGGGACTCGTTACAAGACCTCTGCAGTAGCTCAGGGGAGAAATGACAGGCAAGGATGGTAGCAGTGGAGGTGGTAAGAAGTTGTCAGGTTTTGAATATATTTTGCTGATGGGATTGGATGTGGATTATAAGAGAAAGGGAAGACTGAAGGATGACTCCGAAGGTTTTGGTATGAGCAGCTCAATATTATAAAAACAAACAACCGAATCCAAAAATGGGCAGAAGACCTAAATAGACATTTCTCCAAAGAAGACATACAGAGGGCTAAGAAGCACATGAAAAGCTGCTCAACATCACTAATTATTAGAGAACTGCAAATCAAAACTACAGTGAGGTATCACCTTACACCAGTTAGAACGGGCATCATCAGAAAATCTACAGACAACAAATGCTGGAGAGGGTGTGGAGAAAAGGGAACCCTCTTGGGAATGTAAAGGGATATGTAAATTGATACAGCCACTATGGAGAACAGTATGGAGGTTCCTTAAAAAGCTAAAAATAGAATTACCATATGACCCAGCAATCCCACTACTGGGCATATACCCAGAGAAAACCATAATTCAAAAAGACACATGCACCCCAATGTTCATTGCAGCACTATTTACAATAGCCAGGTCATGGAAGCAATCTAAATGTCCATCAACAGACGAATGGATAAAGAAGATGTGGTACCTATATACAATGGAATATCACTCAGCCATTAAAAAGGAACGAAATTGGGTCATTTGTAGAGACGTGGATGGACCTAGAGACTGTCATACAGAGAGAAGTAAGTCAGAAAGAGAAGAACAAATATCGTATATTAACGCATATATGTGGAACCTAGAAAAAAGGTACAGATGAACCAGTTTGCAGGGCAGAAATAGAGACACAGATGTAGAGAACAAACGTATGGACACCAAGGGGGGAAAGTGGCGGGGGGGTGGTGGTGGGATGAATTGGGAGATTGGGATTGACATATATACACTAATACATATAAAATAGATAACTAATAAGAACCTGCTGTATAAAAAAATAAATAAAATAAAATTCAAAACACAAATAAAAAAAAAAGGCTTTGGTATGAGCAGCTGGATGCATGTAATGTCATTTACAGAGACAGGAAACCCTGAGAGAGGAAGAGGGTTTTGCGGGGGTGGGGAGGGTTGCGGTAGAGAGGGGGGATGGTCCAGCGTTCATTTTAGACATGTTGAGTTTGAGATGACTGTTAAACAATCAAGCAGAAATGTTGAATAGGCAGTTGAAAATTCTTGTTTGAAGTTTAGGGGAAAAAAAGTCAGGGCTTGAAGCATAAATATAGAAGAGTTCAGTACATAGATAGTATTTATTTGCTCGGATTATGGAAAAAAATTTTAAGCACATACAAAAGTAGAGAGAATAATATACCCATCACCTATGTACCCATCACCTAGCTTCATCAATTATTAATATTTTGTTAGTCTTGTCCCATCCTCCCCTGCTCCTCCCTGGGTTGGAGTATTTTAAAGCAAACTCTGGATATTTATTGTTTTCCGCATAGATACTTCAGTATGTAATAGATTGTTTTTAAACAAATGACATTACCTAGGGAGTGTATATAAATAGAGAAGAGGTCAGAGAACTGATTTGTGACTCTGCCTTTAGAGGTTAGGACTAGGAGGAGGAACCAGCTAAGGGGGCTGAGAGGAGCAGCAAGTGAGATAGGAGGGAAAGTGTCGGGTGTGGGGTCTCGGAAGCCAAATGAAAAATGGGTTTCAAGAAGGAGGGAATGATCACTTGTGCCAAATGCTGTTGAGAAGCTGGAGAAAGGTGAGGGCTGAAAAATAACCCTTGGATTTAGCAAAGTGGTAATCACTGGTGACCTTGCTGAGAGCAGTTTAGTGGAGTTATAAGTATAAAAGCTTAATTAAAATGGGTTTAAGAGAAAATGAGGGCTTCCCTGGTGGCACAGTGGTTAAGAATCTGCCTGCCAGTGCAGGGGACATGGGTTCAAGTGCTGGTCCGAGAAGATCCCACGTGCTGCGGAGCAACTAAGCCCGTGCACCGCAACTACTGAGCCTGAGCCCTAGAGCCCGCGAGCCACAACTACTGAGCCCACGCGGCACAACTACTGAAGCCCGCGTGCCTAGAGCCCGTGCTCCGCAACAAAAGAAGCCACCGCAATGAGAAGCCCGCGCACCGCAACGAAGAGTAGCCCCCGCTCGCCGCAACTAGAGAAAGCCCACGCGCAGCAACAAAGACCCAACACAGCCAAAAATAAAAAATAAAAAAAAATAAAAAATAAAAATAAATAAATAAATAAATAAATAAATAAATAAAAACCAAGATAAAAATTGGAGTATTTTTTAAAAAGAGAGAAAATGAGAGGACAGGCAATAGAGACTTCTAATACATACAACTTTAAAAGGGACCTTTTTTTCTGTTAAGAGAAGCTGGGAAATGTGGTAATTGCCAGAGGAAGGTGTGAGGTTCAAGGGAGGTACCCTTTTCAAGACAGGAGAAATTACAGCATGTTTGTATGCTCATGGAAACAATCAAATAGAGAGGGAAATTCTGATGCTGTAGAAGTGAGAGGAAATAAATTAGTGAGCTAATTCCTGGAGTAGTTAAGAGGAAGTGGGATCTAGGGTTGTAGATCACTCATTTCAGTAGCTACAGGAAATTCTGAAGACGCAGGCCTTGCCTCTTGTGGGTCAGGTCCTAGGGTAGAGGCAGACCCCCTTCTTTATCAGCACTGGTTCCAGGGAGTGAGTATCTTTGCCCAAAGCATGGTTGGGGCTGGTCACTGAGATAGATGGGATCCTCTCTCACTAAGTGGAGTCATTTGGATGTGTCTTACCCATTGTCGAATCTGCATCTATCTAGTGACTCCCACAGCAAGCCCAGTCCCAGCCATACAGAGATGGGGGTCCCCCCAAGAATTAGCAATAAAATTGAGTAGGTCAGATATTAAGAATAGAAAACTTTTTTGTGTGTGTCTCTCCTCATAGTATTCATTTTGTCCAAGGAAGCTGACTCTAATTCAGGGGTGGAGCAGATCAGTGCACACTTGACCACAGTCATAGATCCAGGGGTGGACATGTGATCTAATCCAATCCAATCATATCTTTTTTAGGAATGCTAGGCTAAAGATTCCCTGTTTTCTATAAAATATAAAAGAGAAAGTGCAAGAATAGTACCAGCTCTTACTTACATGAAAGTCTGATATTTGCTGATGGCAGAGTGATTATTCTGTACTCTGGTTGATGTTTAGAGTAGATTGCCTGGGGCTCTCAATTGTTTTTATTTATACCTGTTGTTTTCTGGAAAAAAAATTTTAACAAGATAGAAGACTTTGTGACAAGATAAGCCTCCTGCTTTATATATAGCTTCTTGGATTCAACTGAGAGATTTAAAAACTAATGGCATAAATGCCCCCAACCAACCTTTGCAGTTATTTTCTAGCAGGAGAATACTGTCTTCATAGTCTATTCCTTTTAAATTCTTTCACAAGGCAAAATAGGATTGCCCTGTATTATGTACAAATAAAAATGTCTATACAGAGCTTGTAAGGTTTGCTGGGTCAAACAATGGTTCCAACCTAAAGTCTATCTCATTTCCACTTTAACTACTTTTAGTCGTATTTATTAAGTAAGGCAGTTTGTACTTTTTAATTTTGTAATGTTTTGTGATTTTTTTGTACAATACTGTATTTGTACAATAGAGCAATTCTCAGCTGATGGAATGAATGAATAAAATGAGTGATTTTACTTTAAAAAAAAAGAGGAAGTGCGTAATTCTGGAGCTCTGGGCATCAATCAATCAACAAAAGAAGTCAGTCTTATGATGACGCCAACATTTTAGAAGGCAGAGTTAAAGGATGAAAATAAATTACGTCCTTGTTGAGCTGTTGGACTAAGTATTGCCTGAAGTTCTGATAGTAAGTTTCAGCATAGTTCTGAAAATTTTTCAGTTATGTGGAATAATAAATCCCCTTTATTGCTTAAGCCAGTTTGAGTTGAACTTTCTTTTAATTGCAACCAAAAGCATCCTAACTGAAGCACAAAGAAAGGCACAGTTCTCTACTGGGGTATGCATTTGTTAAACATGTTTATCATACACCAATTCTGTGTCAAGCATGTGCTATGCTCCAGGGATATAGTAGTAAACAAGGATGTGTCCTCACAGTCTAAAAGCGACCCCCCAGGCACTTTCTTCTTGAAGGGCTTTTGAGTTATTTACTCTTTGTGTGAGCCCCAGGGATTCAATCTTCTCTCTTCTCAGAGCTGTCACCTCCTGCCTTTACCACATGGGATCTTCTCTAGCCAATTTTGTCTTTTTTTTAAATTTGTTTGTTTTTTGGCTGCACCATGTCACTTGTGGGATCTTAGTTCCCCAACCAGGGATTGAACCTGGGCCCTCGGCAGTGAGAGCACTGAGTCCTAACCACTGGACCGCCAGGGAATTCCCCTAATTTTGTCTTAAAGCATGTTTATCTTCCAAGCTCTCCTTGTCTTTGTCACTGTGTCAGTTGGAGATCAGTCAGGGAAACAGAAACTATTTTAGATATTTCAAGCAGGAAGGAATTTATTTCAGGGAAATAGTCTTTTAGTCAAACCATTAGAAGAGCTGGAGGATTGAAGGTCAGAGTAAGCCATCCTTTGCTCTCAGACTTGTCACTAGCTTTCAAAGAGTCAGAGGTTTTAGGAACTGCAATGATTAGTCCTGCATGCAGCACCAAGGTGGGCAATCTGTGGGGAACTACTTGGAGGCTACTGTAAAACCTCTTGTCTTCCTGCTGCTGGCCAAGAAGCAATAATATATAGCTTCCGCTTCTTGTTTGCTTTCCAAATCTCATCTGAATGCCTTTCATTGACTGGCAGTAACCTGAACTCCACTGGTGAATTTCCAACAGACAATCTGACACAGTCATTCATTAAAGGAAGAACCTAACTATTTTCTTTTAAGGGGTTGTCTGCTAATCACATCATACCTGCTCTTTGAAGACAGTGGGGACTTGACTGGAGCAGGCTCCTAGAGAGAATATTTCGTCTGACAAAAGGTAGATTTTGTGTAAAAGGAAGGGGTAGGTGGGTGGGACAGCAGCTTCACTCAGGAATGATTCACATAATGCACTCCACCATCATGATGGAGTCAGTTATAGAGGTCACCAGCCTACCTGCTTACTCCCCATGCACGCTACAATGAAGACTGCCTGATGATAAGATATTCACCTCCTGCTCACATAGAGCCCAAAGTTAAGGGATAGGTCTATTGGAAAATCACAGATGCAGAGGAAATTCAAGCTAACTCCCTATGTAGGAATATGAGTGGGCAACCAAGCATCCAAAGAGGAAGAAAAGCAAACAAACAAAACAGGTTCTCTTATAAAGGAATGAGACTTGTCATCATTAGCAATGAATGTCTTCAAAGTTGTGAGGAAATAATTATTTGAACCTAGAATTGTTAAAAAGAAATAGAGCCAGACACTAGTTAAAGGCTATAAAGACAGATTTTATTTAGTACCATTGCAACAAGGGAGAGAGGCTTCAGTAAAACTGAGCTCAACTCCAAATATAGCAAAGACAGCTGGCAAAGAGCAGAGTGAGGGAGTCAGTGGATGGAAACTACTAAGAGGAGAGACCTGAAGGGTAGGGGGATTCTTGTTAAACTTGCCCAACAGGATTCTTGTTAAGGGCAGGACAAGGACTTAGACATCAAGGGTGGGGAATGAATAACTTCATCAGATATCAATGGTGATCAGATATTAAGAATGGGGGAATTCTTGCTAAGCTAACTTAGCAGGATTCTTGCTAAAACTGGGCTAGGCAAGTTGAGTACAGAGCCCAAGGGTGAGGAATAGTCAAAAAGAGGGCTCAGAGTAGCCTGTCTAAAGTTTGTCAAGAAGAGAGTCTTTGTCAGAATTCTATACATAGCCAAACTGCCAACTGAATGTGAGGGCAAAATAAGAAACATGTAGAATTTAAAATGCTTAACACCATATAGTCTATGTGGAAAAATTACTCATAGATATACTTCAGCAAAATGAAAATGGAATCTAACAAAGAGGACCATATGGAACATAAATAATAGAGGTATAAGACTAAACAAAGTGAAAAAAGCTTGGAAAAAATTAAAGATCCATAAGATCCTGATACATGGAAGGCTCCCTTTTGAGTTACAAAGTTTTAATGATATAGGAGTATATTTCCATCACTAAGGATCTAATCACGTTACTTGGTTCTACAGTTAATATTTATAGAATTATAATATGTTGTCACTTGGTGAAATCTCTGTTTACTTTATTGAAAAGTCAGTGGGTGTCTAGATCCTGGTTATCAATAATCAGGTTTTTTAATAGCAAGCAACTTTATTAAATTTTTTTAATCTGTAAAAAGCATTTTCGGGCTTCCCTGGTGGCGCAGTGGTTAAGAATCCATCTGCCAATGCAGAGGATATGTGTTCGAGCCCTGGTCCGGGAAGATCCCACATGCTGCGGAGCAACTAGGCCTATGAACCACAACTACTGAACCTGTGCGCTAGAGCCTGTGAGCCACAACTACTGAGCCCGCATACCACAAGTACTGAAGACCGTGTGCCTAGAGCCCATGCTCCACAACAAGAGAAGCCACTGCAATGAGAAGCCCACGCACAGCAACGAAGACCCGATGCAGCCAAAAATAAAATAGATAATAAATTTATATTTTAAAAATTGGGTATTTTAACAACAACAACAACAAAAGCATTTTCATTTCTTGTCTGCAAAAAAGAAAACTGAAACCTATGAGTGTTTGGATACTCCTCTAAGTTCTCATTGTTCCCTGCCTACTCAGGGAATGTATACATATCTTATTAACTTTCAGTACTCTTTGAAGTTACATTGAAATTTGGACTTTGCAAGCTCTCATTTCCTATTATAATATTAATAATCGTCAGAAGCTACTTATTAAAATAACAACCTGGAATTGACTTAAATTTAAAGAACTTTGTTTGTCTCATTCTAAATGGTTCCTCTTAAAACCAAATCCAGAGGAAGTAAGAACTCTACTGCTACTTCTCTACATGGATACCTTTAACTATTTGATTAAAAAATGCTTGCGCAGGGGGTGAATTCTGAAGAGGTCAATGGAAGAGACAGACCAGAGGTTGAGCTTTGTGCGATGGACTGAATTTGCCAGGAATAAGGATGGTGACCCCATTCAAGATGGTACAAATTATTTGGGAAAAGGAGCAGAGCAGGGATTTTCAGGGAGTATCTCTTATAGATCAGCCCCGTTAATTTGAGACTAAAGGGAGATAGGTTTGGAAAGATAGTTTGTTTTTTTTTTAAAACAAAAGCATCAACCATATCCTGAAGACTAGGGAGAAGTGTGGGAATTTTGTTTTTCAATTTGCTTTGCTTTAAGAAAAATCCGGTGTTGTTCTTATAAAAAATAACATTTTCATTGTAAAGAATTTAAGCAATGCAACACACACACACACACACACACACAGGGAAAACATTTTAAACCCCTTAAATCCCACCATCTAAAATAACAATTATTAACATTTGGTTAACATCATTCTAAATCTTACCATGCTTTTACACAGATAGAATGATAGATAAATAGGTATGTTAATGGATATACCTAATTTTTAAAAATAGTATCATAATAGATGTGTTATTTAAAAGTTAAAAAGTATTGCATTCAAGCTTAGTTAAATTTAACAGAATTTTAAAAAACTAAAAGAAAAGCTGGACATCAAATAAGGGTTTATTCACTACAAGAGTTATCATTTTTTAAAATATCAAGTTAAGGTTAGAAAAAATAGTTTTGATATTATGTTATTCTTATTGTTGTTTTCAAAAAACATGTTTTAAATTAAAATCAATTGACCTTGATGTGGAAGATCAGGACATTGGCGCACTCATCCTATCTTTCATAACCCCTTCCCATGGGGCCAATATTTCTTAGTCATAGTATTTTACATTGTTAATCTATATAACATGTATATGCTCCAAAACAATAACTCATGCAAGTGTTCATTATTAATTCTGTATTTAAATGGATTCAATGATCATCACACATCCTTTTACCAAGACTTCTCAATTCTTAAAATCTTAATTTTGCCCTATTTCTTAATTGGCTGAATTTCACTTTCAAGTATTTCTCTTTTCTAGGAGTTCTTTTATATTTGTGGGAACTGTCCAGTACCTTTATTTTTGAATGATATCTTGGCTGGCTATACTATTCTTGGATCACACTTTTGTCCTTTCAGAACTCTGTAGACAATGCTCCACTTCTTCTGTCTCTGAATGTTGCTGTTGAGATATCTGAGGACAGCCTGACTTTTTTTCTTGTAAGCGATTTGATTCTTTTTCTACCTGGATGTCTGAATTTCAATTAATTAACTAAAATATGTCTCAGGGTTAAATATTTTGTATCAAATATTTGACCTTTCAAGCTACAGATTAACTCATCATTTTAGAGGAACTTCTGTACTTATATATATATATATATATATATTTTTTTAATATAAGTTTCTGATAGCCTTTATTTTGATTTTTTTTATTTTTTTTAATTAATTATTTATTATTTATTTATTTTTTGGCTGTGTCGGGTCTTCGTTTCTGTGCGAGGGCTTTCTCTAGTTGCGGCAAGCGGGGGCCACTCTTCATCGCGGTGCGCGGGCCTCTCACTATCGCGGCCTCTCTTGTTGTGGAGCACAGGCTCCAGATGCGCAGGCTCAGTAGTTGTGGCTCACGGGCCTAGTTGCTCTGTGGCATGTGGGATCTTCCCAGACCAGGGCTCGAACCCGTGTCCCCTGCATTGGCAGGCAGATTCTCAACCACTGCGCCACCAGGGAAGCCCTATATATATATTTTTAAATAAATGTATTTATTTTATTTATTTATTTTTGGCTGTGTTGGGTCTTTGTTGCTGCGCATGGACTTTAGTTGCGGCCAGCGGGGGCCACTCTTCGTTGCGATGCACAGTCTTCTCATTGCGGTAGCTTCTCTTGTTGCGGAGCATGGGCTCTAGGCGCATGGGCTTCAATAGTTGTGGCTCGCGGGCTTAGTTGCTCCATGGCATGTGGGATCTTGCTGGACCAGGGCTTGAACCCGTGTCCCCTGCATTGGCAGGCGGATTCTTAACCACTGCGTCACCAGGGAAGCCCTGTACTTACATTTTTGAATACTTTTTCTGTTCCATTTAAGAGTTCTCAACTCCAGGGACACCAACAACCTCTGTCTTCCATATCTAGTAGCTTCTCTCTGATTGTTTTAGTTTCTTAGTGTTTTTCACTTCCCTTTATTGTGATTATTTCAAGCCTTTTTCCACATCAATAATTCAACCTCCAGCCATGTCTATTCTGTTCCTTGCTGTTTTGATGTATTTATTAGTTCTTTAATGACATTGTTTTGGTCTTCGTTTTGTCAGATGTGCAATTTCCCTATTCATCTCTTTCAGTTGTTTTATTATCTCATTTTTGAATTTCATCTACGGAGCTCATTTTCTTTTTAGGTTATTCTAGTGCTCAAAGCACTTGGGGTGAATTTTTTCTGTTTCTCTACTTGCCTCCTGAATTCCTTCCCACTTGATCTGAAACTGGTTTGGTTTTCCTAATGAACAGCAACTTGAGGCTGTTATTTTATGCTGTATGCACTTTTTCTATGACTTATAAGCTTGTCTGAAGGAGGGGAGGGGGAAGAACTCAGGGAAGGTGAAGTGCAGTCTTTGTTAGAATACAAACTTCTGCAATCACTTCTAAGGTTTTAAGTGTCTATTCCAGAATTCACTCTCCTATGGGAAAGAGCCTCCTCCGATTCAGTATGCTTTCCTGGAGTCTTCACTAAAGACTTAGTCTATTCTTCACTTCTCACTCCACCTTCATCTCCCCAGTAGCTATTTTCACTTTTCCAGAGAGAAGAGATAAAAGATAAGGAAACCACTTAATTTTCTTCTCTCTTGGAATATATGCTCATATGTATGTGTTATTTTCCAGGATTTTGTGGACCTAACAGTATGAGTTTTGATGCAATGGAGGCAGGATTGGAAGCCGTGACATGCTTGCTCCAGACCAGAATCTTCTATTTCTTTCCTTGACTGCCACTTATTGACATTTAAGATACTGAGCTGTAACCCTTTGCTTGCTGTGGATGAAATTTTAACTTTTAAAACTTTCTTGGGTATTGGTGGAAAACAGAGTCTATGAGAAAGCTTTATTCCATTATCTTAACTGAGAAATACAATAATTTTTAATGTATATATATATATCCTTTTATCTGATTATAAAATTTATGTATCTGTACATATATCATTCATCATGTTGTATACCTTAAACTAATACAATGTTTTAATTATATCTCAATAAAACTGGGGGGAAAACCTGGGGAAAATAAAAGTTATGTATCCTTCCTATAAAAATTCAAACTATACAGAAGCATATAAAGTAAAACATGAAAGTTCCTTATAATTGTCAGCTGAAAATTGTTGCTCATCATGTCACACTACAAGAATGAAGTCACTAGCCACTGCAGTCTTTGACCTTCAACACCCCCTGAAAGGAGTTCAGGGTGGAGATCAGGAATGAGGCACTCTGTGCTTGAATAAACTGGCAGAACAGGCCTCCAGATAGTTAGATATTTTCAGGAGAAGATTTTAGGAGCCCAATTTCTTGCATCTTCTCATATCCAGGAAAGCACTGAAATCATTAACAGAAACATCTGTTCCTCCTGACTAGCAGCTACCTTCTTGTCACTAGCAGCAACCCTCTACCAAAATGTGTGTTTAACTGCATGCATCCCTCTTCACCTAAATCACATATATACTGACCTCTCCCTTACCTCTTCAGAGCAGTTCCTCAGAGCTATCTGAGAAGCTGCATCCGGGGCTATAGGGCTCACTTTGCCCCAAATAAAACTTAACTCACAACTCTCATATTGTGCATTTTTTTTCAGTCAACATAATACAGCGCCAAGAATATCACTCTTAACAGTTCCCTGATCTTTTTGTATATTTATTTTCTTTCTTTTTGCTTGTCAGTTCTTCGGCCTTTCAGTCAAAATCACTAGAAACACGTGAATATATAGATTAAAAAACAGCTGTTTTAATGTAGGTTTTACATACCATAAAAATTCACCGATTTCATGTGTACAACCCAATGATTTTTGGTAACTATAGAGTGGTACAACCATCACCACAACACATGTACTTCTTACAAAAATACAGTTACTAGCTCTTCCTTTACAATATATCAAAAACATTTTTCGTGTCACTATATACAAATTTACCTTATCCTTTATAAAATCTGCTTCAAAATATTCCATTGTATAGTGGATACACTTTAATTCACTTAACATATTCTCCATTTAAACAATTTCAATGTTTTTCCGAAAAAAAATATTTTTGAGCAGGGAACTAAAATGGTGAAAGTGAATTGAGATCATGAATCTGGAGGCAAATGAAAAAGGGTAAAATGGTGGATGAGAGTTTCCTGCAATAACCCAGCTCTAAGATTAGACTAGGAAGTGGCAGTGGCTTTTTCCATCACTCTTGCACCCATCAGATGCTCTTGTCAGTCTGGAAGCTCTGCCATTTCTAAAAAACAGGTAGCTTTCCTGTCTACCTTAGCTCATAACAGTCCTTCTCCCGCATTTCATCTTTGCCTGTTGAAGTCCTATCTTTCCTTCATGATAGAGAATACGACACTGCCATGATTAGCCCTGGAAATTATCCCTCCCCTTCAATTTCTGATAGAGAGCTGAGTCCTTCCTTCTTTTCTTCCTTCCACAAAGTACTTTTCTTCCAAAGGCAGTGCAATGCAGAGGTTAAGAGCAAAGACTTTGGATCCACCAATTTACTCTCTGTGCACTTGGTTCCTAACCCAAATGCTCAGTGCCTCAGTGTCCTGACCCATAAAATGGGGAGAAGTGTATTCGGCGTTGTTAAGAGGGTTAAATCAGATACCAGATGTAAAGCGCTTAGAATAGTGTTTGATGCGTAGGAAGCGCTGAATAAATGTTGGCTTGCATTTGATTCCTGCTGGCCGTCTGTTCGCTAGGGTAACACTCCAGGACAGACACCCCTCCGCGCAGCTGCCCATGCGGAGCTGTGGAGGATGCGGCCCAGCCCCTCCCGCGCCAGGCCCGGGAGAGGGGAGGGCGGTCATGTGATTGAGTCAAGATGGCGTCGTCCAGCGCCTTGTGGCTCTTGGCTCTTGCTTTCCTGCCGGCGTCCTGCGCTTCCCTGGCACTGGGGCATCTTGACCCGCCGGCCCCGCTGCCTCTGGTGATCTGGCATGGGATGGGTAAGTGAAGGAAGGAGGAGAAGAGAGTCAAAAGGTTTTGGCGACTCTTTCCCTCTCCAAACCTGTGTTCGCGTCTGCAAAGTGCAAGTGTGGAGGGCGAGGACCGTGGTCACACAGCACCCGGCTGTCCCCACGGTTTAGGATTTGGGGGTTACTCTGCATTGGAAAGGGAGATGCGGAAGGAGCTGTCTTTTGGTGAGCGCTCACAGAGGGCTGTGCACTGCGGTAGGGTTTTACGTGGTGTCCTGGTTTAATCCCCATGGCAGTGGCGTCAGGGTGCAGCATCAGACACTTGCTCGGGGAAGGCTGGGCTGTGGCTGCATGACCGGGGCATCCATCCTTTTGTTCATTCACACATTGAAGAGATTTGTTAGGCACCAGTAGTTCATTTATACATTTGACACATAGTTATTGAATACCTACTGGATGCTGAGGATACAGCAGTGAACGAAATAGACTAAATTTTTTGCTCTTTTAGAACTTTCCAGTGGGAGAGACAGACTATAATATAATATAATAATATAATGTAATATAATATGTCAAATGGTGATACGTGCAATGGAGAAAAATAAAGCAGAGAGGGGGATAGAGACTGCAAGTGGGGGCTTGCAGTTTTATAGAGCAAGGTCAGGAAAGGATTCACTGAGAAAGTGACACCTGAGCAAAGACCTGAAGTCGATGAGGGAAGATGCTTTGTGAATATCTGGTGGAAGGAACAGCAAATGCAAAGGCCATGAGGCAGAAGTATGTCAGGTATGCTGGTATGTTCAAGGAACAGCATTCAGGTCATTGTAACTGGAAGAAAATAGGTGTTTAGTGAGCAAGAACAAAATAGGTGTTTAGTTCAGGGATGGGAGGGGGATGGGGGTGGCCTGATGATGTTGTTGGGCCTACTAAGGCTACTGTAGGAACTTTGGCTAGAATGAGATGGGAAGTTCTTGTGGGTTTTGAGCAGATGAGTGACATGATCTGATTTGCACTTTAAAAGCACTCTAGTTGCTATATGGAGAATAGATTGTAGGGGGTCGTGGACCTTTGCAAGGAGAAAAGTTAGGAAGCTTTTGCAGTAATCTAAACAAGAGGTGATGGTGGCTTGAAACAGTTTAGTAATAGAGGAGATGTTGAGAAGTGGTCAAAGTTTGGATATAGTTTGAAGATGGAACCAATGGGATTTGCTAACAGGTTAGATGTGGGATGAGAAAGGAGTCAAGGATGATTCCACGGGTTTTGGCCTGGACAGTGAGAAGGATGATGTTGTCATTTTACCAAAATGGGGAAGCCTATAGGGTGAGCAAATTTGGGATGAAAACCAAGAGTCTGCTTTTGGGACTCTTGAGATGTTTGTTACACATCCAGGAGATGTAGAGGCATTTGGAGTGTGGAGTCCAAGACAGATACAGGTTGGAGATTAAAGTTGGGAGCCTTTGGCATATGGCTGGTATTTAAAGCCATGGAACTGGGCGAGATCACCTAGGGAGTGAGTGTACACAGAGGAGGGAAGAGGTCTAAAGACCGAGACCTGAGGCAGTCCCAGCATTTGGAGGTTGAGGAGATGAGGAGGAATTAGCAAAGGAGACAGTGATGGAATGACTAGGGAGGCAGTAGAGTCAGGAGAGGGCAGAGTCCTGGAAGCCACATGAAAATGTTTCAAGAGGAAGGGAGTAAAAAACTGTGAGATGTTGATGACAGGTCAAATCAGATGAGGGCTGAGAATTGGTTATTGGATTTAGGAATAGGAAGATCACTAATGACCTTGACAAAAGCACTTTTAGGGGAGTGGTGAGAGTGAGAGCCTTTTTGAAATGGCTTAAAGAAAAACGTTCAGAGAGGAATTAGAGTCAATAAATAGAGACAGTTCTTTCAAGGCTCTGTGCCAGGGCCTGGGGCTACTACAGTGGAGTTAAAGGAGAACAGGGGAGCTCCGTGCCCTCCCAGAGCACAGTCACTCTGTATGGGAGGCAGTTAAGTAACCCACGATTATAGTTCAGTGCAAGAAATCAAAGATGCTTGAGGCCTTTTCCTTCCTTAAAAACAAATTCTTAAGTTTATTCTCAGGTTGAAAATGGGATGATTAAGTTCAAAATGGAAAATGATCTCAGCCCAGTTCTCCCACTCAGCGGCCACTTTGCTTCCTATTCTTAGTTCTGGTTCCTTGAAACAGGAAAAAAAAAAAAGCAAAATGTAAGCTCAAGGCCAGCACTTACATGAACGCAAGAGTTAGCACCTCCTTAAATTTTGTGTCCTAGGCGCTTTACTTGTCTTACTGTAGTCCTGGCCCTAAAGAGAAATCAGATTCCAAAGTGCTTTTGAGTCTATTAACCCCAAATGTTCTAGATGATGAGGGAATCTGCACCCCTGCTTATTTTCAGTTGTGAATTTGGTGTCGCCATTATATTGTGTGGGCTTTTGAAGTTTGTTATTACCTGATAAACATGAGCTGAGCAAAAAATGTTGTTCTCTCTTTTTGTTGTTGCTGAGGTGAAATTCATGTAACATACAATTAACCATGTTAAAGTATACAATTCAGTGACATTTAGTGTATTCATGTTGTGCAATCACCACTTCTCTCTAGTTTCAAAACTTTTTCATCACCCCAGAAAATACCTGTACCCATTAAGGAATCAATCTTCAGCCCCCACTTCCCATCATCCCCAGGAAATGTTCAGTCTGCTTTCTGTTTCAATGGATTTGCCTATTCTGGATGTATCATATAAAAGGAATTATACAATATGTTACCTTTTGTCTCTGGCTTATTTCACTTATAATAATGTTTTCGAGGTTCATCCACATTGTAGCATGTGTCAATACTTTGTTCCTTTTTATGGTGGAATAATATTTTATTGTATATATGTACCACAATTGTTTATCCAGTCATCCATTGATGGACATTTGGGTGTTTTCCACCTTTTAGCTATTACAAATAATGCTGCTTTAAATATTGTTCTACAAATCTCTGTAGGGACATACGTTTTCACTTCTCTTGGGTATGTATCCAGAAGTGAAATTGATATGTCATATGGTCATTGTATGTTTAAATTTTTGAGGAACCATCAAATTGTTTTCATGGTGGCTACACCATATTATATTTCCACCAGCAATGTAAAGCGTTCCTATTTCTCCCTATCTTTGCCAACACTTGTTATTTTCCATTTTTAAATGAATTAATTTTTTTAAAAATTAAAGCCATCCTAGTAGTTGTGCAGTGGTATCTCATTGTGATTTTGATTTGCATTTCCTTAATGACCACTGATGTTGAACATATTTTCATGTGCTTGTTGGCCATTTGTATATCTTCTTTGGAGAGATGTCTGTTCATGTCCTTTTCCCATTTCAATTAGATTGTCTTCTTGTTGTGGAGTTGTAGAGTTCTTTGTATATTCCAGACATTAAACCCTTATCAAGTATATGTTTTGCAAATACTTTCTCCCATTCTGTATGTTGTCTTTTCACATTTTCATTAATGCCTTTAAAGCACAGAAGTTTTTTTAAAAAAATAATGTTTTTTTTACTCATGAGTTTCCACGATTGCCTTTGTTGTCTAGGAGACAGCTGTTGTAATCCCTTAAGCATGGGCGCTATTAAAAAAATGGTCGAGAAGAAAATTCCTGGAATTTACGTCTTGTCTTTAGAGATTGGGAAGACCCTGGTAGAGGTGAGGCCCCTCACGGCTCTGTTCCTTTGAAGGTTTGCTGACTGATTTCATAGAATATACTATTAAGATGCTTAACCTTGTATTTTTAGCAGCAGATCATACAGTGATACTTTAGTTCTTGAGTGGCTTCTGTGAGGGTACCAACCTAAAGAAGTTTGCTCTTAGAGAAGGTGCCAGTGATAGTTTTCAGCCCCATCCTTTCACTTCTCGTGGCTCTTCTTTTAGGATGTGGAGAACAGCTTCTTTTTGAATGTCAACTCCCAAGTAACAACGGTGTGTCAGATTCTTGCTAAGGATCCTAAATTGCAGCAAGGCTACAATGCTATGGGATTCTCCCAGGGAGGCCAATTTCTGTAAGTCCCTTTTTGTTATATCACTTACATGGAACTGATTTTTTTTCCTTTGATTCAGATAGATCTACCCATTCAGTTCTTTTGGAATCTTCACCTATTTTGGAAGGGAAACGCTTCTAAAATATCCCCATGGAAGAAGTTCTATGGAGCTTAATTTATTTTCTGTGAAGGAGTGAAGATTTGTTTGGCGGTATCAGAGGAAAGTCCTGAAACTTTGTGGCTTTGGGGAGCCACAGAGGATTAAGTAGCTTAATCTGGGAAGTTAATTGTTGATGATACATTTCCATCTGACAGCTGGAACTGATAATCCTTTTTTTTCTCCAGGAGGGCAGTGGTTCAGAGATGCCCATCACCTCCTATGATCAATCTCATATCAGTTGGGGGACAACATCAAGGTAACTTTGTCCCCTTTGCCTAAAAAATTCTAGCAGCTCTATTTGTACAAGAAGTCAGCCATCCTTGCAAAAATCCTGTTTTTCTAATTTATAACAAATTAGCCAGGAGAGATGACGAAATAGGATTCCAGAGGCCTGGAACACAGGTGAATCATTAGGTTACCACCTACTTCTCTCTAATTTAATTGACATGATTTCATGGAGGTGAGATGGTTGCAGCCACGTAGCAGGTGGTGGTTTAGGAGTTAGGAAAGTCCAACAACCTTTCCTTTTTTTCCTTTAAAAAATTTATTAATTTATTTATTTGTTTGTTTTTGGCTGCGTTGGGTCTTCGTTGCTGCGCGCAGGCTTTCTCTAGTTGCAGCGAACAGGGGCTACTCTTCGTTGTGGTGCACAGGCTCCTCATTGCAGTGGCTTCTCTTGTTGCGGAGCACGGGCTCTAGGCGTGTGGGCTTCAGTAGTTGCAGCATGCAGTCTCAGTACTTGTGGCGTGTGGGCTCAGTAGTTGTGGCTCGCAGGCTCAGTAGTTGTGGCACACGGGCTTATTTGCTCCACGGCATGTGGGATCCTCCCGGACCAGGGCTCTAACCCGTGTCCCCTGCACTGGCAGGCGGATTCTTAACTACCGTGCCACCAGGGAAGTCCCCCAACAACCTTTCCTGTTTTCTGACATGGGTGATGTCCTACTGAATTTAGACTTAGGCAAAGAGTAGTGTCTAGGCTTTTTGTTAATTTTATAATTAACAGTAGAGATTAAATCTTTCAAAAAACAACAGGTTTGCTATTTGGACAGAATTATTTACTTTTGGGGGAAGATGTGTCTTTGGGATAGAACGTTATCTCTGTTCTGATGGATATAGCTGTTAGCTGGTAGGGTGTAGGGACAGACGGATTCTCCTTATAATCAGGAAACTGGCTTCACCCAATTAACAGTTACTGATGGGCAAGTAATTTGGTATCATAGGTCCCTTTCACAGATGAGGAAAACTAAAATAAGACCCTGCCCATCTTGTGGGAATTTTTCAGAGGATGAAATGAAATAATAGGTAGGAAAATACTTTTTTAAAGTACACATATTATTTAAATGCAAGTTGGTAGGAACAGCTTTATCATTCATTCATTGATTCTACAAATATTTATTAAAAACCTAGAAACAAGACAGACAAGGTTTCTGCCTTCATGAAACTTCCATTCTAGTGGGGGGGAGAATAGGCATGAAATAGGTAAACAAATAAATACAGATAGTGGTAACTATGATAAAGAAAAAAAAATAGGATAATAGGAAGAATGGTGGTTGTATTGGTGAAAGGTGTGGGCTCTGGAGCCAAACTGCCTGTGTTCATATCCTGGCTCCATCACTTACTGTCTAACCTTGGACAAGGTATCTAACCTCTCTGTTTGAAAGTTTCCTTAAAGAAAGAAAAAAAAAGGGAGCTTCCCTGGTGGCGCAGTGGTTGAGAATCTGCCTGCCAATGCAGGGGACACGGGTTCGAGCCCTGGTCTGGGAAGATCCCACATGCCGCGGAGCAACTAGGCCCGTGAGCCACAACTACTGAGCCTGCGCGTCTGGAGCCTGTGCTCCGCAACAAAAGTGGCCGCGACAGTGAAAGGCCCACACACCGCGATGAAGAGTGGCCCCCGCTCGCCACAACTAGAGAAAGCCCTCGCCCAGAAACGAAGATCCAACACAGCCAAAAATAAATAAATTAATTAATTAATTAATTTTTTTAAAAAAAGAAAAAGTCAAGGTAGGCATAAGAATTGAAAAAAAAAAAAGAAAGAAAAAGTTTCCTATCTGTAATATGGTGCAAATGATTTCTACTCTACAGGGTGGTTGCGAGGATTAAATTAATTATTGCCAATATATGCTTAGAACTGGTATGTCTGGTATCCCCCAAAATGTTATTAATGAGGATGATGAGGATGCAAGTATAATTGGGGGAGGGGAAGGAACTGGGGTTGGGCACTGCTTGAGTTAGGGCACTCAGATATGACTTCTCTAAACCAAGACCCAAGAGATGAGAATGAGGCCAGCCATTGAAGCAGTAAGAGAAGTACATACTCCAGAGAGTAGCAGATGCAAAGGTCCTGAGGCAGAAAAGAGTGTGGGAACACCAGGAGGAAGCTGGTTATAGTATTAATTCTCAAAACATTATTTTCTTGAGGAATAAATGAACAAGATCAGGGTCTAGTTCTGGTTTTTGTTTCTTGCAATGCCCTTCACATAGTAGGTATTCAGTACATGACTACTGAAGGCATGGATGTTTGTCTTCTACTACTATAGGTGTTTTTGGACTCCCTCGGTGCCCAGGAGAGAGCTCTCACATCTGTGACTTGATCAGAAAAACACTGAATGCTGGAGCTTACAACAAAGCTATACAAGAACGGTATGTATGGTTAGCTGAAAAGGATACAGAACTGTCACTAATGAAAATATCATGCTGACTTTCATGCTAACCGTGATTCTAGGAGTAGTTGCTAGTGATTTTCAAATGAGATATTTATTGTAAATATGTCTATACTACCTGCTTCATTTTATTGTAAACCTAAAACTGCTCTAATATTAATTTAAAGGAAGGGAAGACATTTTTCTATGAAAGAAGAATGTAATTACAACAGTATTTTTTTTTTTTTACTTTTTGGCCATGCCACGAGGCATGTGGGATCTTAGTTCCCCAACCAGGGATTGAACCCTGGTCCCCAGCAGTGGAAGTGCAGAGTCTTAACTGCTGGACCACTAGGGAAGTCCCCACAACAATACATTTTCATCTGTAAAACAAAAAACAAAAAAGCCTTTAGAAAGTAGTAAGCCCAAGGAATTGATGTTAATATTTGGATGACAGATTCTTTCTGTTGTCAGCAGTGAGGGGTTAGCCTCCTACATCAGTGTCCTTAGCTACCTGTGTTTGGGTATTTAACTATATACAAAATCACTTTCAGAGTGTGTTCTCCTTCAGTTGTTTCCAAACTTAAATTATACATCAGACCCCCTGGGAAATTCATTAACAACGAATTCCAGGGCTCCATCCCTAGAAATTTGAATTCAGTAGGTCTGGAGTATTCTGGGTGATAACTGAGATTTGGGATCAACTAGTATGGTTTTGATATCTATCCTGTGGGTCTTCCAAGTGTATGATTCTTGTTTGATAGCAGCTCTTCAATACAACACTTCCTTGAAGGCCTGTCCAAGGTACAGCCTTGTGAATGACTGGCCTGTAGAAGAGACCTGCAGCTACCTCTCTTTTCCTTTCCTACCCATTGGCTGGCTACACGGGTAGCCACAAAGCTGTCTTGAGTCAACAGTGCCACCTGATGGTCAGTGAAGGAAACTAAGAGACTTTATATCTCCACCTCCTACCCACTCAGGCAACTCAAAGCACTGCTAAGCTTTACCCCTTCCCTGGTTTGACTAGTCACAGCTTGGTTATTTATGTCCAAATATTCTCTGTTCTCATGGGTATGTATGATCTGTTTAAACTACATTGTTCTTTATTCTTTACTCTTTATTTTTCTAACTATTGCCCAGATGCCTCAGAAAGAATCCACCCTTTTCTTTCTTTGTGTTTCCTTCTTTGGTGAACCAAACACAATTGGAATTATTATTGACTGTAGAGGAGCAGTCAGCTGGGGGGTGGGAGGACAGTGACACCTAAGTACTGATTAAAAGTGGTACATGGATGTGTTTATCTTCACTTCCTTCTTAACCTTTAATAAACTGGTAGCAAAAGAATAAAAAGTGATAAACCCACAAGGGCAAAGAGAACAGGAGAGGAGAGAAGAGATAATAAAAGACGTCAACATTTTTTTTGAAAGACAGAAAGCAAATTAATGAGTGATAACTTTTAGCAGAGCAGAAAATTCTGAAACCTTTATGTCTGTGGAGGGATACACTGACAAGAAGGAACCAGCTTCACTTTTTGCAGTCCCAGAAAGACTCAGGAATTAGATGCCTAAGATACCTTGGAAGGTAGAGTAAGTGCATGGGACTTTTTGTTGAAAATCTATATAAACAATGATCAAACTCCTTAGTTCCCTGAAATGCACGTCCAAGTGACTGCTCCTCCCCCACCCTGACAAGAGAAGCCAAATTTATTTTCAGGAGCAGTTTGACTAAAGAAGTACCAGGGGAATTCCCTGGCGGTCCAGTGGTTAGGATTCCATGCTTCCACTGCAGGGGGCATGGGTTTGATCCCTGGTCAGAGAACTAAGACCCCACATGCCGTGTCACATGGCAAAAAAAAAAAAAATTAAAAAAAAAAAAAAAAAGTAGTACCAGACTTCAAGATAACAAGCACCTGACAGTGGCAGGACACCATATTGAAAACCCACCCCGTCCCATTCTGCTCCTAGAATGATAGCAGCCAGGCTTATTACCTGCTAGGCAGAAGTTTGACGGATCACTCTCTGAAAAAACTGATTGGTCCCAGAGAAAAGACCTACAGGTTCATGTTTTGGAATCCTTCAACAAGTTAGGACTCCTCCTTACTACCACGTAGTCAAGCCACCAGTAGATAAGCTCTGTTCTTGCATGAAGAACTTTCAGTCAGCTTCTTTGAATATGAACAGTGAGCCAAGGACCCCCAGTCAGACATCTGGGGAAAGCTTCCAAAATGAAAGACCAAAACAAGCAAAAAGTAAAAAGGAACTTGGAAGAAACAGATGGCAATTCAAGGAGCTGAAGAAAACCTTAAAAAAAAAAAAAAAAAGCCTGTATTATTATCTTCAGAGATAAGAGATCATCCATGACGCTAGAAGAGAATGCAAATAAAACCAATCATCAGAGAGAAAGAGATCCTGGAAGTTAAAAATAAGATAACCAAAACAAAAATGTGTTAGCAGTATGGGAATATAAAGTTGAGGAAATTTCTTGGAAATTAGAACAAAATCTCAGTGAGGTAGAAAAAAGGGGGAACAGGTAAAATTAGAGAAGCCATTGAAGAAGTTCAATACCTGCCTGATTGGAGTTTCAAAAAGAGAACAGAGGAAAGAGTGGATTGGAATTATCAAAGAAGTAATATGAGAACACTTCTCAGAACTATGGGACATGAGTTTCCAGATCGAAAGGACTCACCAAGTAGTCAGGGGTGAAAAAAGACCCACATCCAGGTATATTCCCATGAAGTGTCAGAACACTGTGGGTAAAGAGCAGACCCCAGTGAGGCCGCCGACTGACTCTCTGACAGCAAAACTACTAGCTAGAAGGCAGTGGTGCAGTACCTTTGTCTTCTGAGAAAAAATGATTTCCAACGTAGAATTCTCTATTGAACCTGGAAGTAGCAATCAAATGTGAAGGGAAAATAAAGACATCTTCAGACATGTAAAAAGAAGAGACATGGCCTTCCATATTCTCTCTCTAGGGGGTTGTTGGAGAGGCTCAGTGCTACACTGTCCAGCTGTGTGGCCTTGGATGTCCTTGAGCCTGTTTCTCCTCACCTCCAGCATGAGGCTAATGGTGCCTTCCCGCAGGGTTGCTGTGAGGATTAGACCAATGGAGTGTGAAGCCATCAGTGCAGTGCTCAGCTCATAGTGAGTAGGCAGCGTTGGGCTGGTACCACTAGTGGTGCTGTGTTGAAAATATTTATTCAACTTTAACTTTCTCTTTCCTTTATTTATAAGTATTGCGGTGGTTGTGTTGTCTCTAAGTTTTAGTTGCACTTAAAATATTTTGTTCATAATTTAATCAAGTACTGAACTATTACTGTTTGCCAGGCCCCATTGTAAGTCTTGCAGATACAGTGGAGAATAAGACAATTAGGGTAACATGCTCTTGTAAATAAGACATTTAGGGTAACATACTCTGTTTACTTGGGGAAAGGGGGTCTCCAAGTAAACAGATGCACTAGATAACAGTGCTCAGCCCGTGGCAGAAAGAAACAGGGTGCAGCCATGGACAGTAATGGAGGAGGTGCCTACTTTGGACAGAACGGTCTTTGAAGAAAAGATATTTAAGCTGGGATCTCAACGACGAGAGGGAGCATAGGAGATGCTAAGGAAAAAGGGATCAGGCAGAGGGAACAGAAGACTCTGGTCCTTTGTCCCTTTGAAGTCTCTTGGTGGCCTGTGCACAGGGGCATGCCCCGGGAGTGCTGACCGAAGTGCAGCTTGGTCACCTTTCTTTCTTTTTCTCCCACAGCCTGGTGCAAGCAGAATACTGGCACGACCCCATAAAGGAGGACATATACCGCAACCACAGCATCTTCTTGGCAGATATTAATCAGGAGAGAGTAAGCACCCAACCCAGGCTACCATAGATGTGCATTCCTTTTCCTGTTTGGGGCATTATAAACAGATTAGCAGTGACCGTTTATTCATAGTATCCTAGGCAGAATCCAGGAAACAAGAAGTTCTGTTTTTTGGGAGGCGGTGCTTATGAGATTCCGTTCCTTTTAGGGAGGCTGAAATTCATGTGGCTTTCTTCCTGTAGGTTCTTCCTCTTTCCTAGTGTTGAAGCAGCAGGGTGAGCTCAGTAGGTGCTGGCTGGCTTACATGGAACTTCAGCTGCTGCCTTACTGAGGGAAGCCTTTCTAGTGGATCCTTTTTGGGTCATATTTTCTCAGAAGAGTAATTTACTTAGAAGAGAGACTGCAGAGGGGAACTGAGTGTGTCCCAAAGTTGAGCATGCTTTGGGAGGTTCTGGTAAACCAGATGGCTCAATTTATATTGGGCTTATCTGGAGGTTTAAAGCAAACAAAAACAGAATTTGAAGGGGGGCGGTGGGAATAGAATAGTATAGCAGAACCACTCAGAGTTTGTAGTTTCTTATTTTGCCTTGGTTTTCTCTGGCTAGAAGCCTTTAACCTATGTGATGGAGGCCTTTGGAGTGCAGTGAGGGATTCATGGTGGCACCAGTATGCCATGGTTGGTGGGAGCATTGTCAGTCAGATACGATGGTAAGAAAAGGCTGTACCTGGTATATTCTGGGAAGGAAGCTAGAAAAGCAGCCCATACCACGGAGAAGAAACATGGTGGTCCAGGGTCAGGGAGACCAGAGCACTGAAAGGTTTTAATTCCCCAGCTATAACCTGATGGTGGTGTCCCTGAGGTGCTTACTGTTCGCCTTTTCTCCAGGGTGTCAATGAGTCCTACAAGAAAAACCTGATGGCCTTGAAGAAGTTTGTGATGGTGAAATTCCTCAATGATTCCATCGTGGACCCCGTGGATTCTGAGGTGAGATGCTGCTTAGGCCACAACATGCCAGGAGACCATCAGAGTAAATGGCATTAAAACACAGCTGCATGACTTCCCTGGTGGTCCAGTGGTTAAGAATCCGCCTTGCAATGCAAGGGACGTGGGTTTGATCCCTGGTCGGGGAACTAAGATCCCACATGCCGAAGGGCAACTAAACCCGCATACCGCCAACTACTGAGCCCATGCGCCCTGGAGCCCACATGCCACAACTAGAGAAACCTGCACACCGCAACTAGAGAGAAGCCCGCAATGAAGAGCCCGCGCGCCACAACAAAGACCGAGTGCAGCTGAACTAAAAAAAGACAAGAAACAAACAAATGAAATGAGCTGCCTGCTGGGAAAAACTGTCAGTCCCTTTCACCCACCTTTGTGTAGAGCAGGGGTTCTGAGGTCTATAAACGGGACACTGAGGGTTGTAGCCCCCCAGCCACCCAAAATTGTGTGCAAACTTAGTTGACCCTTGAAAAACGTGGGGATTAGGGACGCTGACCCTTCGCACAGTCAAAAATCTACATATAACTTATAGTTGGCCCTCAGCATCCACAGTATTGGAAAAAAATCCACTTATAAGTGGACCAGAGCAGTTCAAACCCATGTTGTTCAAGGGTCAACTGTAGTTGCATCCTCTGAGGAAGGGTCTATAATTTTTATCAGATTTTCAGAGATCCGTGATCCAAAAAAAGTTCGGAACTACAAGTCCAAAGTCTATAAATTCCTGAGGTTCACATTCAAGGTCTGCCTTGACCTGGCTTCGACCTGTCTTTCCAACCTAATCTTAACTTCATGACCACTTCATATCCTCTCTGATCAAGCCATACAGTACTACTTGAAACGCCCGGGCCTGGCATGTGCTTTTTCTTTTGTGTGTCTTTGTTCCTTTGTTCATGCTTTTCAGTCTCTAAAACGCCCTTCTGTGGGCTTCTCCGCCTGACAAGTTCCTATTCAGCTGTCAAGGCCAATCTCAAGTGTCACTTCCTCCATCCAGGATGCCACCCCTCTTCCAAGCAGAATTTGCTACCACCCACCTGCTTTGTTTTTGGTCGCGCCGCACAGCATGCGTAATCTTAGTTCTCAGACTAGGGATCGAACCCACACCCCCTGCAGTGGAAGCGCAGAGTCCTAACCACTGCACCGCCAGGGAATTGCCTTTGCTCCCTCTTTTAAAGAATCATCAGCCTCTGTTCTATCAGTATTCATCACATTGTGTCAGAGAACCAGAGCACCAGAGACTAGCAAACTACACCTGTGGGCCAAATCCAGCCTGCCGCATGCATTTGTATGGCCCACAAACTAAAAATGGTTTTTATATTTGTAAATGGTAGAAAAAAGTCAAAAGAATATTTGATGATGTGAAAATTACATGAAATTCAAATGTCAATGTCTATAAATAAAGTTTCATTAGAATGCAACCATATTCATTTCAGAAACATTGCCTGTGGCAGCTTTTGCATTACAATGGCAGCATTTAGTAGCTGCAACCACGTGGCCCTTAAAGCCTAAAATATTTTGTATCTGGTCTTTATGGAAGTTTGCTGACCCCCATGCTGAACAATTAGTTGTTTCTGTGCATTGGACTAGAGCTTCTTGAAAACAGGGACTGTATACATATTCATCTTTGAATGTTTACACTTCAGCACAAGGATTTTCAGAGTAGGTGCTCAATAATTGTAGGAAGCAGCAATTCTGGGGAGTTGGAAAGCTCTTTGGAATGATTAACTCATACCTCAGGACCCACCCTTAAGAAGAGATGACTCGAGACATGCTGTTTTCCCTCCTTGCTGCAGTGTTAGGGTGTTCAGTTTGTTGGTAGTCTTAGCTGCTAGCCAGTCTTAAACCAGTTTGGCAGTACGCGCCATGTGTCTGATCTGACCTCATTTCTTCCTTCTCTCCTGCAGTGGTTTGGATTTTACAGAAGCGGCCAAGCCAAGGAAACCATTCCCTTACAGGAGAGCACCCTGTACACACAGGTAACTGGGGAAGAGAGGCGCAGTCCTTTACAGCTCCTGCTTCCGGAAGCTGCTAGGTGCTTTGGTGACAGACCTTGTCTTGTACACCCCAGCACAGCAGGTGCTCGAGGCGTCTGACTCGTGTCTGATGTGGGCGAGGCTTGTTAGGCTGTTGATTGTTGCACTAGCTTATCAGGCATTGGTTTACCGAAGCTTACATCCTGAAGGTTGAAGGACCTGTACGTCATATGTTTTCAGGCATGTACAAGGGACACATCATCTCTGACTCCTTCCTTCTGATAACAAGGTTTAGAACCGGCTTCCTTTGCTGAGGCGTAGTCCACTACAAATCCAAGAAGCCCCCACACGTGACAGAAACATAGAGGGCTGTTACTTTAAAACAATAGATGCGCAAGTCCTGTTTTTAAATCAGGCACTGACACAGGGAACTCCTGCAGGAGACTGAGAGGAACAGAGCTGTGAATTTTGTTCAGCAGTAGGTCCTGTTTCTCAAGCAGAGGGGGCAGCATTTCACCACCTCCAGTTCTGAGGCCTTCCGTACTCTAAGGCTTTTATCTTGGGAGATACTCTCCCCAGAATGCAGAAGTGTTACATCTGAACCACTTGCCTTCTTTCTATTCAGATTCCTCCAAGTAATTTCAGAGGCCAGTTGTCATCTCTTGGCTTTTCTCCTGCATCTGGTGCCCCATCTTGGGTGAGGTAAAAGGACAGGGAAGCTAGGATCTGTTAAGAGTTTTGGATATTACGACTAAGAACTTGTCATGAAACTCAAACTGATGGTAGCTACAGCAGAAGCAACATTCTGGCACCGTCATAACTGCTCATCTTCCCACCCATACTTGTTCTTCAGCACCCCAGCTGTGGGTCATGACATGTTCAGCTGCAGGATATGAAAGTGTCTGAGTGTTGTTATCTAAGGGTTGGCTCTGTTGTAAGTTATCTAGCTAATGTTCTCCTGTCTTTGGCTCAGTCCCACTTAACTTGACATTTTGAGGCAGTTTTGTCCATGGCTTGCCCACTCATAGGTGGTCCTCCAGAAGCTTTGGGAAACTTTTCAGAAAGCAGAATATAAAAGTGTACAGAATAACCTCAATTGCACATACATTTTTAATGCTTAGGAAAAAAACTGGAGGCAAGTATCCTTTTTGGCATTTTCAACAATACACCTAAATTTTAATACTCAAAAGAGAAAAGACTGCATTTTGAGAATATATCTCAAGTTAACTTTCTTTACGATTTCACTGTGAAGCTTTTCATTAAGCCTGTTGATTAATTATGGCCTTTCTCTCTGCAGGACCGCCTGGGGCTAAAGGCAATGGACAACGCAGGACAGCTGGTGTTCCTGGCTCTCGAAGGGGACCATCTTCAACTGTCTGAAGCATGGTTTTATGCCCACATCATACCCTTCCTTGAGTGAAACCCTTGTAGTTTGCACCAGAGCTCAGGGAACCCCTCACACTTCCAAACCAGTTCCCTCCATGCCCAAGCCTGAGCTCAGATCCAGCTAGAAACTAATCCTTCTCTTGTCACCGTCTAACATGCCCTGCTTGGAAAGATCCAAGATAGGAATCTTATCCTTTGCCTCATCCTATCAGCATATGGTGTTGAATGCAAGTTTAATTAGCTAATAACCATGGAGATTGTTTTACAACCCTTTGATGTGGTCAGACTGTTTTAGGAATCAGGAGTTTGCTGCAGGTCAGTGGCAGAACTGTGCCCAGGCCCGGAAGAGACTAAACAAACTAAACCAATGAGATAGAGTCTAAGGCAGATGCCTTTCTCAGGAAAATCTAGCCACATCTCAAACCAAGAGGCCAGTACCCAGGCCTAAGGTAGTCACATAAATGCTTTCTCAGTTGTGCTGGTGGAGATTTGACCAGTGCTTGGAGAAGTATTGCTTGGATGATGTGTCCACGTCTGAGGCTGTCCTCCTCTCTTTGAGTGTGTTGCTTTCTGTGGTGTCTTAGCTATTATTAGACAAATTCGGGCAGGCCACCATCTTGCCTTGGTAGCAATTTTTTTTGTCTCCTCAGGTAGTGATGAATTTGTTGCTCTGTCACAAAAGGAGGGAAATAGCACCCAATTGGCTTGCTTAAGGGAGGAAGTGTACATATTGCTTAACTTAGATGGGGTGGGGGAGGTTTAAAGAAAAATAGGAGGAGGTAGTTGGTTCTTTCCATTCCATCCTTGAAGAACCTGCCCTTTCTAAATATGACTAGTGGTGTGGATTCTAGAGTCACTCTATTGCTGGCATTAGCAAAGAATGGGAGGAAAAATGCAAAGAGATCAGGCTTTCTAACTTCCATCTCAAAAATTTGAGATTACCGCACACTTCAAACTGCTTCTGATGTGTTCTGTGAAAAAAAGAGTGCTCAAAAAGCTTAGGGAGTATTCCATATCCCTTTTCTCCTCTTGAAGATCAACCCACCTTAGCATATTAAGGACTCTGAGAATTCCTGTTACAGTAAAGAAAACTAACCGTAATCTACCGTTTCCCACGCTATTTGAGCATGGACGTCTTAACCCCCAATCCCTTATCCCATGAAAACCAAGCAACACTTTTTGGAAGATTGTTCTGCAGAATGCCAGTTTGCGGAAATGGGTAGCTATACTTGAGGGAAGCACTTTGTTAGTGCTGCAAAGTTTACCCTCTGTGATTCTTCTTTCACCTCTCTCAAGACTTTTCAACTAAGAGGATGAAAGGCAAGAAGTGGGGACGTGTGAAAATAATTTTATGAAGTTGTTTAAAATAAAGAGTAGTTTCTTATCCTTGGTGTCATTTTTCTTTTCAAAGTTCTTACATCTCTGTACAGCAAATATATATAAATACTAAGCAAGTTTGGTATTAATTTTATTCTATTTTCTGTATAACTTTAAGTACATAAAGGTTCATTTCTGCAGGCCTCAGGAAATGGGTAGAAATCACAGGACAATCTCTCTTCCCACCAAAAAAAGTTGCATATTTTGGTAAAGTGTTTGTCCTAGAGGAAAAAACTGAAATTTACATTAGCAATGCTGTGCAAGATTTTTACACAAGACCTAAAACCAGCCTGCAGTGGAGATTTTAGTCCTCTGTTCAGGTGCCCAGACAGAAGCCAAAAGCTGTTGCGCATGACAGGGCAAAGGAAGCAATGAAGATGGATGATGGGCACCTAGCATGGAAGGAGAAAGAGAAGCCAGATTCCTGGGAATGGTGTGGTTTTCCTTTTTTTTCTTTTTAAGTCATCTCTGTAGGAAGGTGCTGGGCAGGGGCCCCAGAGAGAGGAAGGGTCCAAGACTCCTTTAGCTGGCCTGGGTGCAGGGCACCACCACAGCAGCTAACACAGGACAACCTACTATCTCAGATGCAGGATGGAATGCAGAAGAAAAGGAATGCTTACAGGAAATCATTTTGCTTGGAATGTTAGATGGCCAAGCTTCAGCCTTTGGTCCTGTGCAAACCCTTGCCTCACTTGTCAATAGTGAAAATTAGTTTAAGTTAGAAGAACCAACTAGGATCACACCAGCTTCTGCTACCTTCACGCTCATTGTTAGAAAAAGATTAACTTGTGTGAACATTGTGATCTGTTAATTCCTGGGGACTACTTTATCCTTCCCCAAAGACTATTTGTTGGTCAAATAACCCCAAAGGCTGAAAGCTAAAACACACCTGTCCTGATGTGCAGTTCCTTAAGAATGGACT